>NC_084840.1:18272208-18572208 GCF_033115175.1 Lepus europaeus | reverse complement strand
CTCTCCCGCCCATGCTCCGACCAGAGCCCTCCTTCCCCCGCGGCTCTGTCCCAGCGGCTGTGCACTCAGGCTCAGCTCCTGGGCAGCCGCTGGCTTCTGACAAGGGAGGAGAAAAAGAGGCGCCCTCAGACTGTGACTCCCCCATCAGACCTGGGGTTGCTGAAGAGCAGCAACAGATCTGCCCCCATCAGACAGGGAGTTCCCTCTCAGTCCTCGTGGAGGAGCCAGGCTCAGCACAGAACACGACCACTGATTACGGGACCACGCAGGAATCAGACGTCCCCGAAAGACGGACGTCAGCCCTTCCCTGTCCCTTCTCCTCTCCCTCGGCGGACTCGGAGAGCAAGAACCCACAGCCGCTTCTCAGAACACCCCAGGTGCCATCCACAGGGCCAGGTCACGCGTCACCGCCCCCGTAAACCACAGCTTTTGTTCCAGAAAGCTTGCCAATCCTTTCCCCCGCCCCAAGCCCCAGAAACACATGCCTTGCACACCCAGGCACACGTACACACGCCTCACTGGGGCCTCAGGGACTGGCTGCACGCCCGCCAAACCCCCACCTCTCACCCACCAGGAGGCCGAGGTGGGGCGGAGGGACACAGCTGTTGCAGCTGACAGTGGCCCCAACCCAGGGCTGCAGCTGTCGTTGACACGGGGGTGGGCAGGGGGAGGATTTGCACCACACGCCAGCCGTCTGTGTAACTGGAGCCAGGCACGCGGCCGAACTGACCCCAAACTCCCTGGGGAGACCCCCCCATACTCGTCTCTTCCTCCCTCACCTTGGCCGGCTCTTCCCTCAGCGCTGAGTAGCGGCGATGCAGCCCCGGGGGCGCGTGGGTGGCTGTGGTCAGGGAGAAGCGCACGTCCGCTGCGCTGCCCATGTGTGACCTCGAGAGGCGGCAGGAGAGAGAAAAGACAGCCCTGAGGATGGGGCCCCAGCTCACACCCGCTGGGCTGCTGGGCTCAGAGCAGTCTCGGCGGGACACAGAGCTCTGGGGGTGCTGGAAGGGAAGCGATCAGGCCCGTTCGCTGGTGCTCAGGGGCTCAGAAGCACCAGGGGAGAGAGTTCCAAGGCCCAGCTTTCACCTTAGCATGTAAAAAGGGCCTTCCAATGGCAACAGCAGGCTCACGGGGCAACTGGTGGCTTTTCCAAAGCTGAGCTCCCCAGCAAAGAGGCATGGAAGCAGAGGCTCCCTGGCCACGTGACCAGCACGGTGCGGGAGACGTGGATACTGGGGAGGGCAGCAGGGAGGATGGCTTTCACTCTAGGGGTCTTTGCTTCTTGGTCTTTCCCCCAGCCACAGTGCTCAGACCTCCCCATAATCCATGTGGAGTCCTGGGCTGTGTTTTCTATACCACCACCCCCAGGAAGCACTGGAGGTCCTTGACACTGGTCAAAGGCAAAGGTTAGGGGTCACCTTTGGTGCGCAGTGGGTTAAGCCACCGCCTGCGATGCCAGCATCCCATATGAATGCCAACTTGTGTCCCAGCTGCTCCACTTCTGACCCAGCCCCCTGTGAACACGCCTGGGAAGGCAGCAGAAGATGGCCAAAGTCCTTGGGCCCCTGTACCCGCGTGGGAGACCTGGAAGAAGCTTCTGACTCCTGGCTTCAGCCTGGTTCAGTCCCGGCCATTGTGGACATTAGGGGAGTGAACCAGCTAATGGAAGACCTCTCTCTCTGTCTCTCCCTCTCTCTGTAACTGTGCCTTTCAAATAAACAAATAAATCTTTAAAAACAAAACAAAAAAGAAAGAAAATCAATGGCCAGGGAGACCCTTTGCCTGTCCCAAGGTCTATCCCAACCCTGAAATTTCAGGACCCTCGTAATCTGCCCTGGAGTACTAGAAGCCCTCCCTAGCAATGTGTCTTCCCCGTGCCTGCCCAGCTGGAGGCCCCTGAGGGGCGGAGAACAAGAGAGCAGGTGAGCTTGGACCATCTACGAGGCAGCTGCAAGGGGAGGAAGCTCAACCCAGTTCCATGATAGGTCCAGTGAGGCTACAGCCGAAGCCAAGAATCCCCAACATTAAGAAAAGCAAAAGGCTTGGTGCACTCTGGGCTGTGTCTTACTCACTGAGAGGGTGTCCCTCTGGTCAAGCCACAGAAAGCAATGGGTAGGAGGAATCCCAACTCCTATCATCTGTCTCCACGCCTGGCTGTTCTTGGTACCCCTATAGGTAATCCCTGATGAACTTGACAATGGCCCTCAAGTGTCCACCACCCCGGGCCCCTGGGCTGCTCAATACCCTTTCCCTAACTCAGGCACAGCCTCCCACATGCATGGATGCACGGACGCGTGTCCTGTAGCCCTCCTTCCTGGGAGCTGCCACCACAGGAGACCAAAGGGAGCTGCAAGGGCTCTGCCTCCAGAGTCTGGTTTGGGGAGGAAACGGCCTGGAGCCACGCGCTCCGAGTGGCAGCAGCCACACGGGTCTCCCTGAACTTCCCCGACCACCGCAGGCAAACAGGAGGCAGGCTGGAGGTCTGAGCTCAATGCCAACTGTTTCACAAAATGGGGGGTGGGGGAGCCAGCGGGCCCCTCAAAGGTGAGCTTGATTCAAGCATTAGGTGGAAAGCTCCACTCAGCATCAGGAAAAGGGTGCCACAAGCAGGCAAGCAATGTAGCACCTCAGCTTCCAGCACCCCCACCCGAACCCCCGCTGCCCACTACCTGAACCCAGCCAGTCCTCAGCCAGCAATGGTAAAGACAGAGTCCCAAAAGAACTAGTGTGAGTGGCACTCTCCACGGCGGCCTGCAGGACACAGGGCGCCTGGAGCTCTGCAGATGCTGCCCAAGGGCACGCCTCCGCCCAGGAGGAGCCAGCGTGCGAGTCTGGAGAAGGGGCATCAGCTGGCCTCTTGGCATCCCCCTCCTACTCTGCCCACGTGGCCAAGCTGCCTCAGGGCAGGACCCTGAGGTCCTGGGCGGTCCTTTGCAGGAGGAAGTCTCCTTCCTGAGGGTCGCGCCAGCACCCAGGCCCAGCTCGCCCGGCCGCCCGCGCTCCAGTACCTGGAGTGGATGCCATCCACAAACGGCCCCCCTCGACCCTTCAGCTGGTCCACCTCTTGGCGCAGCTTCTCAATCTCTTCGGACAGGCGGCCCTGTGCCAGGCAGACCCAGGGAAGGGAGAGTGGGAGTCAGCCAGGGACAGAGGACAGCAGAGTTGGGGAGACAAAGTACAGAGCCAGGGCCCCCAGGCCAGGCCCACGGATGACACCAAAGAGAAGTGGTCAGATTGCAAAGTGAGCAGGGCCCTGAGCAGGGGAGCGGGGCCAGCAGAGGGTCTGTCTGCAGAAGGGCTCTCCTGGAACAGGTCCGCTGTCCCCACAGCAGTACACAAATGCGTGGCCCAGCAGGCTGCACAGCAAGGGGCTCGCAGGTGCCCACCCACCCCCGCCCCGCCCCAGCCGCATGACCGTTGCTGACTCCTGCCATTAGCGGGGTTAGAGGTCCCCTCCAGACCCTATATATGGGGGTCAGCCCATGCTATGCCAGTGCTGTGGCCTCAGCTCTGTACCTGCGGGGAGTGGTGTATCCAGGGCTATGCGCCACAGTGCAGAGTAACCGGGGAAGGTGTGCACAGGGGCTCACATTCACGCTAACACAGTGCGTGTCCGGGCTGGGTACCTTGTGGTGGTGCTGCTCCTCTATCTGCCGCTGGGAGCTCTCCAATTCCTGGATCAGCGTGTTCTGGGGGACAGTGGCTGTGAGCCCCACCTCTGGGGCTGACTCCACCCCAGGCAGGCTCCACCCCCATCCTCCTCTGGAAGGCCACGCCCCCTGGCTGTCCCGCCCTAACCCCGCCCACTCAGGCCTGGGGTCCACAGTACCTTCTCTTCCAAGGCCGCCATGCGCTCCTTGAGGTGGAGCTGCAGGCGCTCGTTGGACTCGCTCAGGAGCCGGTCCACGGTGTCTGACAGCCGCTTGTTGTGGTCCTCATTCATCTTCTCCCGCTGGCGCACCTGCACAGCCAGCCCGCCTCGCACCAGCCAGCCGGGGCCCCACAGCCCACCCAGGGGCCCACCATGCCAGCTGGGGCTCTCGCTCTCCCACTTGCTCCTCCTCATTCTTCATCATCCCCCACCCACCCCCACCCGCCGGGGAGCCCCCCTCCAGCTCTCCTGACCGCCCTCTGGGGCGCGGGCCCTGGCCTGGCCCTTCTTGCCTGCCCCTTGCACAGACCACCCTGGCAACCCTCACCCGGGCCAGCTCCTGGTTCTTCTCCTCTAGCTGGCCCTCCAGCTGCCGCAGGTGCTCCTCGATGTTGCCGTGCCGCTCTTCAGCCTAGGGGCAGGGAGGGGTCAGCACGGCCCATAGCATCTCCCACGCACCTGCTGCCAGGTGGCCCTGGGGATCGCAGCCTCAATGAAGCTCAGCCCTCCACCGAGCATCCCGGAGCAAACTGCCCTCACCACTGCCTCCCTCCCCATGCACACAGACCCCTGGCAGCCCCTCCCCGCCACCATCTTCCTGCCACAACCAGCCTTAAAACTCCCGGGAGCTAGCCACTCCAGGGCCGTAAATCCTCCCCAAGCTTCTAGAAACGACTCCACCTGGAAGCAAGAGCTCCCGCCAGCTCCTCTCTGCTTCTCGGAATCTCTTACGACCAAAGACTGAGGCCAGATGGCCTGGGTCCAAACCCCAACTCACTCTCTGACCCTGTACACGTGACTGAACCTCACATGCCCGGGCTTCCTCAACTGTGGAACGGGGAGACCGACACCCATGCCCGCTGGCCAGCTGCAAGGGCGCCGCGAAGTAATCCATGGCAAGCACTTAGAGCTCCACAAGCCCCGGCAGTGCCACCCAGCCATGGTCATTACCTTCGTTATTAAACCAGCCCAGGTAGACAGGTCTCCCTTTGTGTCCCGTGTCTGCAGAGACGGAGAGCCCACTGTCTCTGCTGACGAGACACTCCAGAAGATCACACATCTTAGTCAGCAAACCCTTCCCTAGCACCCGCCCCGCCATGATGCCCTGGGACGCACGAGTCCCTGAGCCCGCCCCTTCCAGGCAGTCTCTGGGGACATTGCAGCCGACTGCTCAGCACCCCACACACGGCACCCTGCCGGAACTGAAACCCAGCCCTCCCTTCCCAGGGGCTGCAAAGCCCTTAGCGACCACCAAGTCCAACATCAGCATCCCTGAGAAAAGGACATTCAGTTTAGTTTAGTGAGGGGGCGACTTTTCCCAGGCCACGGAGCCACTCAGTGTCTGCTGGGGAGACAGCCAGGCCACGGGCCCCGGAGCACCTGGGCTGCCACACGGGCACACGGGCCAGCCTCGGGCCTGCACAGCCCCCGGGGCCCGGTGCTCACTAACCACTGGCCTCCTCCTCTGCAGGCTCTGGTAGCTATGGCGACCCTGCATCAGCACCCCGGAGACCCCAACCTGCTGAAAACACTCCCAAGTTCTTCTGATGGATACGCCCGTGTCCAAGCTCATGGGTGTACCCCACTCTCCGAGAGCCCCCTGTGTTGACAGCCTGCGTGCTTTTCAGGAATTACTGAAACGTTAACTCCCCATTAGCTAAAATTCTATTCCCTTGCAGTCCTGAAGCCGGAGCCCTCACACAAGCAGGGGTGGTCCCTAGATCTACAGTGCTTCAAATTGGTTTTACAAATAAACGTGCTCGGCCGGCGCTGCGGCTCACTAGGCTAATCCTCCGCCTTGCGGCGCCAGCACACCAGGTTCTAGTCCCGGTCAGGGCGCCGGATTCTGTCCAGGTTGCCCCACTTCCAGGCCAGCTCTCTGCTGTGGCCCGGGAAGGCAGTGGAGGATGGCCCAAGTGATTGGGCCCTGCACCCCATGGGAGACCAGGAGAAGCACCTGGCTCCTGCCTTCGGATCAGCGCGGTGCGCCGGCCGCAGCGCGCCGGCTGCGGCAGCCATTGGAGGGTGAACCAATGGCAAAGGAAGACCTTCCTCTCTGTCTCTCTCTCTCTCACTGTCCACTCTGCCTGTCAAAAATAAAAAAAATAAAAAATAAATAAACGTGCTCGCCTGCAGCCCAGGGGACAGAGATGTGGCCCACACCTCCTCTCCGGTTCATCTTCCCAGAGAGTAAAGTCCTCATCTGCCCAGGCCCCCCCTAAACAAAAGGAGGAAGGAGCCACACGGCGAGAAGACAACACAAGGACTTCCGCCCGCGTTGCCCCTCCTTAGGGGCCGGTCACACCCCCGTGGAGGGACAGGGGTAGGAGTACTCTTCCCACTGCCAGACAGGCAGTCATGCAGTGCAGGTGTCCGGCTCCCGGCCCAGTGTGCCTCCCTCGCCCTCCCCCACTGCTGTGTGGCTCCATCAGCGTCCAGGACGCGGGGACAGGGCAGGGCCCAGCCTCGGGCCCACTTGCCTTGGTGAGGGCTGCGACCCTCTGGGCCAGCTCAGCCTCCACCTCCGGCAGCGTCTCCGCCTTGCGCATCGTCTGCTGTAGCCTCTGCTCAGCCACCTCCAGCAGCTCCTGCAGGTGCCGGGCCTTCTCCTCACACTGGGGGGGGGGGGGGGGGGGGACAGGGCCGGGGGCGGGGTGGGGGCGCGACTCAGAATGGAGCACAGCGCCCCCCGCCTCAGCAGAGAGCAGGTGCCGGGCCTTCTCCTCACACTGGGTGGGGGACAGGGCCGGGGGCGGGGTGGGGACGCGACTCAGAATGGAGCACAGCGCCCCCCGCCTCAGCAGAGAGCAGGTGCCAGGTCAGAAGCAGCAAGGGACCATCTGGGATCTTGGCTGCCCAAGATGCCTGACTTCCCCTGCCCCGAGTTGACCTGCAGGACCCCAGGGGCTCCTGGGCCCCCAAGCGACATTTGGCTTTAGCAGGATCACGGGGACCTCGAGGGTCAGGCAGGATGCCCACCCGCACCCCAGGGGAAGGCCTTACCTGGCGGTGCAGGGACTCCTTGTTGGCCAGCTCGTTCTCCAGTTTGTCGTTGAGGTCGTGGATGGATGTGGCCTCCCGCTGAGCAGCCAGGTAGCGCTTCTCCAGTGTGGTGATTCGCTCCTCCATGTCCTCTTTCTGGGCCAGAGCCTGGGGGCAGCACAGGGGACAAGACAGGAGGTCACCAGCCCCTCCCCATTCTCCCCCTCTCTGCATTTGCCCCCCAACGCCGGCCGGCATCATCCACCCCCCTCTCATCCCTCCTCCCCGCGCCGGACCCACCAGGTGTTGGGTCTTAGCTGCCCCGCCCCTGCCCCGGCCCTGCCCCGCCCTCCGTCCTCACCATCCTGAGCGCCAACGCCTGAGCCCACACGCACCTCCCGCAGGTCCCGCTGGTGCTTGCCGCTCAGCTCTTCCGACTTGATGAGATCCCGGCGGGCTGTGCCCAGGTCCTCCTCAAGTTCAGCCACGGTGGCAGTCAGGGTGACCAGTCGCTCCCGGGCCTGGCTCAACTCAAAGTTCTGCTTCTCCAGGAGCTCCTGCAGCTCTTCCACCCGACCCACGCCATCCTCGGGGGACAGTGAGCCATCAGTCTCCAGGGAGCCAGGGTCCCTCACTCCCCTGCCCCACCCCAGAGCAGATCAGAGTTCTGCCCCCCCTAGACATCAGAGCACACCTCCAAGTTCACCTTCCTTCCCCTGGGGGCCCAGGAACTCCCCCCTCCCCGCAATGAGCAAACACCCTCGCTCTCCTGTGTCTCCTGCAGATCAGCACTTCCTGGCCTTGCCTGCTGTGTCAGTTACCTCCCGTAACCCAGAAAGGGGCCGGGGGGGGGGGGGAGAAGGAATCCTGCCTGCTGCTGGGGCCCCGCAGAGCACAGGCGGACAAGCGCAGGGCATGCCTAGCGGTACGCTGGGCACCAAAACAAAACTCTCTTTGCAGGTGGAATGGGAGGGAGAAAGAAGAAGTGGGAATAGTGGAGAAAGCCTCAAGTTGAATTCAAGCAGCTACTCTACTGAGCTAAGGCAGGGCAGGGCCTCCACTCTGTACTCCTGGGGGGTACGGGCAGCTCCCGGCACCCACCTTCCACAGGCGCTTCGGCCCCATGTCTGCCATCCCCTCCTCTTCTGCAGCTCCATCCCGGACCCCTGCCCCCTGCTGCAGGGCGGACACCTGTAGGGCACATGAGTCCTGAAGCCGAGACCCTCCCATACGTTCCAGACTCTTCTGCGGCGCCCCCTCCCAGAAAGAGGTGCCGGTCTAGCCTGGGCTTACGGCCCTCAGCCGCAGCAGGGAGAAGCCCAAGGAGGCACAGAGCCCAGAACTGAAGCAGTCTGGGCGTCCAAGAGCTGCAGGGCGCTGACCGAGGGGCCGGGGCAGTTTACCTGCTGGTGGGCTCCTGCCAGCTGCTCCTCCAAGGTCGTCACTCGCTCCAGGGCTGCCCGGAGCCGCTCCCGCACCTGCCCAAGGGAAGGCCAGATGGAAGAAGGGAGGGGACCCCTCTGCACGCGGGGTGGAGGGGTGGGGTCTGATCTGCTGCTGTCAGCCAGGGAGGAAAGTGAGGGGCCTCCCAGAGGCAAATTTCCAGAGGGAACCCAACAGAGGACCTTGAACTTGGGTCACCGGTGGGACAGAGTGGTGGGCTCTGAAGCCAGAGGTTTCCCCAAACGCTGCAGGCAGACACCTGAGTGAGGGAGGGGAGGCCAGGTGGGCAGGGGGATGTCGTGGAGACGGTACCTTCTCATCCAGGGCCTTGTGGTGCTCAAACAGCGACTTGAGGGCCTTCAGCACCTCCACCTCACTGGACACGCCCGAAGGCGACTGCGCCTGGCGCTTCACCACGGTCACCCGCAGGGACCGCTCGTGCCGGGACACCAGGCACTCCAGATGTTCCAGAAGCAGCTGGCGGGGAGCAAGCGAGGGCCAGAGAGTTGGGAGCCCGTGCCCTGGGGGCTGCACACAGGGCCCACCTGCTCACCGAGTGTGCACGAGGACATGCGTGTGCGCGCACACACACTCCAGGCCACGCCCACTCACCCTGGTGTTATTCCGTTCTGCTTTCAGCTCCGAGACCTCTTCCTCCCGCTCCAGAAGCTGCTCCCGACACATGCTCAGCTCCCGGGTTAAAGTGGCAAATTCCTGAAAACCCCAAGGTGCCTCAGGGCTTGGGGATGTGGCCCCTGGGCACTGTCCAGCCCACCTGCTGTGGAGGGCTCCTCTCCCTCATCTCTCACCTCCACCCCTCCCCGGCACAAAGATCCACCCCCACTGCAGGGCCGCAGAGCTGTGGCCAGCAGGTGCTTCCCCAGGGAAGTCCGAGTGCAATCCAGGCATGCGTCAGGACATGAGGGAGCCGAGGTAGACACAAGAGTGAGAGTCTCGGCCAGTGCCGTGGCTTAAAGGCTAATCCTCCGCCTTGCGGCGCCGGCACACCAGGTTCTAGTCCCGGTTGGGGCACCAGATTCTGTCCAGGTTGCCCCTCTTCCAGGCCAGCTCTCTGCTGTGGCCCGGGAAGGCAGTGGAGGATGGCCCAAGTGCTTGGGCCCTGCACCCGCATGGGAGACCAGGAGAAGCACCTGGCTCCTGGCTTCGGATCAGCGAGATGCGCCGGCCGCAGCAGCCATTGGAGGGTGAACCAATGGCAAAAAGGAAGACCTTTCTCTCTGTCTCTCACTATCCACTCTGCCTGTCAAAAAAATAAAAAATAAATTTAAAAAAAAGAGTGAGAGTCTCTTGCCTTCCCCCACACTGGCCTTTCACTTTCTCCTGCAACTCGGCGATACTCTGCTTTAGAAAATGACAGAGGGACCGTGCTGTAGCAGGGAAAGCCGCCACCTGCGTCACCAGCACCCCAAACGGGCACCAGTTTGGGTCCCAGCTGCTCCACTTCTCATCCAGCTCCCTGCTGGTGTGCCTGGGACAAGAGAAGATGGCCCAAGCGCTTGGGTCCCTGCTGGAGCCTGAATGGAGTTCCAGGCTCCTATTCATCCTGGCCCAGGGCCCACTGTTGCGGCCATTTGGGGAGTGAACCAGCAGATGGAAGATCTTGCAAACAAATACAAATAAATCTTTAGAAAAGGGGGGGACAGTTCTGTCCCCTGGTTCCTGGTTTAGGGGAGCAAGGTCCAGACAGGAGCAGATGGGTATCAGAGCAAGAAGAGAAAGGAGTTTTGAGGATGGTGTCAGCGTCGGCACCCAAGAAGTTTCTTCCACCTGTCCCCCAAGTTCTGCAGACTGCAGGTGGCCGACAAAGTAGGCGGAGGGGAGGCCCATCCTCCATGGCTGCCCAAGGCCTGTGAGCAACTGGGCAGAGGCTACAGCCCACCTGATACCGCAGCCACCTCCACACACCAAGGACTCACAACCAAAGGGAGAATTCCCAAAACAACCTCTGTTCGCCGCAGGCAAAGGAGACTGGGAGACAAGTGCGGGAAGGGATGAGGGACCAGAGATGCCGCAGCGTGAGAAACACGCGCCCTCTGACCCCATTCCTGCGTTGCTCAAGGCCATGGCACTGGGCTCTATGCTGCGTCCCTCCTCAGGCTATCCACATGCACACGCATGGTCACACTTACACACACACGTACCCAGACAGGAAGCCACGGCCTGTTCCCAGCCCCACACCTTGGGTCTGGTGCTCTTCCCCGCCCGGACTCCTGTCCCCTCGCTCCCTAGCTGTCACCCAACTGACAACAGCCACAGGACAACGTCCTAAGCACCCACTTTTCTCTCTCACAGTGTCCTTCGGTTGCCCTGGACCCCAACCCTGCCCCTGTGGCTCAGCAGCCCCTTCGGCCGCAGGAGGAAAGCAGGCTCGTCTGGGGGAGCTGTGGAGCAGCAGTGAACAGCAGCAGCTTGGGCGCCGCCCCTTGGCCACTGATACATGATGTCCCGTGCTGGGGGCTGGGGACCCTGTGATGACAGAAGCCCAACCATTGCCCACCCGGCTGCTCACCAGGGCTCCACACTATTTGTTTTTTATTTTAAATGTTTATTTATTTTCACCTGCTTGAAAGGCAGAGTGATACAGAGAGAGAGAGACAGAGAGAGAGAGATCTCCCATCTGCTGATTTACTCTACACATGCCCCCCCAACAGCCTGGGCTGGGCCAGGCCAAAGCCAGGGACTCAACACTCCATCCAGGTCTTAACATGGGTGGCAGGAGCCCAGGTACTTGGGCCATCACCTGCTGACCCCCAGGATGCACTAGCAGGAAGTTGGATCGGAAGCGGAGCAGGTGGGACTCAAACAGGCACTCGGATACATGCTGCTTAACCCCTGCGCCACCACGCCTGCCCCAAGGGCCTCGTACCTGCACTGATAAAACATCACACCACGTGGTCTGCCATGGCTTCCGAGCAGGGCGGGAGCCCGGGCCCAGCTCTGCGTCTTCACTCCTCTTGTGGAGCGAGGGCTCCTGCAGCATGAGCTAGGCAGCTCCTCCCCTCCCCCAACCCCAGCTTCCTCCCCAAGGGCCCAGGGCGGCCTAGGCTGAGCGCAGGGCCTGGTTTTCAACACTCGTCTCTCTCCTCCTGCCAGAGAAGATGCAGAGGCAGGACGCTCACACAGCCGCTGTGTGCCCTGTGCTCACAGACGAATCCCAGCCCCCCTTGGGCCTGCCTGGTTCCTCGGCAGAGCTCACGGCTTCCTGGACCAGCAGCAGGCAGCTGGCCCAAGGCCCCCACCCTAGGCTCCTGCTCCCCCTCTTGCCAGAGGTATCTATCAGGGAGCGGTAGGCAGGAGGCAGCCAGGGCTCAGGGCCAGCGTGGGGAAGTGGACTCAGAGTGGCTGGAGGCTCAGCCCAAGTTCCTCCCTCTGCTCCCTGCTAACTGGCTGGCTGCAAGCAGTCCACGAATGCCCCTCCCAAGCTTGAGCACCCTCACTTGTGACATGAGATGAGGCTGAGAAACTGGCGAGATAACGCAGAGCGTTCAGTACACAGAAAACACACAACAAGGGTGGCTGCAGGTGGCCACGCTGGGGCAGAGCTTGAGAAAGGAGTTGGGGCTGGTGCTGTGGCATAGCAGGGTAAGCCACCCTCTGCGGTGCCGGCATCCCATATGGGCACAGGTTCCTATCCCTGCTGCTCCACTTCTGATCCAGCTCTCTGTTATGGCCTGGGAAAGCAGTGGAAGATGTCCAAGTGCTTGGGTCCCTGCACCCATGTGGGAGACCTGGATAGAGTTCCTTGCTCTTGGCTTCAGCCAGGCCCAGCTCCAGCTGTTGCAGCTATTTGGGGAGTGAACCAACAGATGGAAGACTCCTTTCTTTCTCTCTCTCTCCTTTCTCTCTCTGTAACTCTTTCAAACGAATAAATAAGTCTCTATAAAAATAAAAACAAAGGGGTTCCAGGATTGCCGACTTGGAGATCGGTTCTGCCCATAATTCCCTGTGTGCCATCTCTTGCCTTTTTCGCCTGTGCAGTAAGGAAGCTGGACCCCACGCTCTCTGAGGCTCTCCCCATCTCTGCTGTCTTATTCCCCCACCACCAACCTCCAGTAGGGAACCACTGGGGAGCAAGCAGGCCTGGGGTTTCTTTCTGGTCTAGGGTGCCACCTGCTGGTTTCCTGGGGCCACTGCAGCTGACAACTATCGCTGGGTTCCCTCTGTTCCTACAGGGAAAGCCACTTCCAGACGGAGGGCACTTGGGATGTAGGCAAAAGGACTACGATGAGCTGAGTGAGACTTCTGCCCTGGGAATTCCAAGTGCTGATATGCAAACCAATGCAGAGGAGCTGAGGGTCCTGCTCAGGGAGGTGCAGACTTCCAGGCCTTACCTGGGGGAGGGCGGAGTTAAGGTGGCGCTGGAGCTGGTCTCGCTCATGCAGTGCATCTTGGAGTCGGCCCTGCGTGGCGGCCAAGGTCTCCTGGCTCTCCCGCAGGGACTCCAGCAGCCTCTCTCGCTCGTCCAGCATGTTCACCATCAGCTGCTCGAAGTTGGCGTCAGCATCGGCGCCGTGCGGGGGACCCAGGGGGTCCCCCTCGTTGATTGTGGGCATCACCTCACACATAGTGGGGGTGGGCAGGGCCTTCTCAGCGTCAGGGGGCCGGGGAGGGGCTCACAGGGGCAATGCCGCCTCCGGGAGGACCCAGGGCCTGAGTCTCGGAGCAGGCAGCGCCAGGCAAGCGGGCAGCTGGGCAGGGGCTTCTCCCATGGCATCAGTCGCTGAGGCTCTGAGAGGGGCCTGGGAGCCGGGGCGCCCCTGTGGACCGCAGCCAGGAGGCCTGGCTCAGCCTCTGGGGGCTGGGGCTGGTTGCCCTGGGTCCCCACCATGTGGCCATGACAGGCAGGGCCAGCGGGCTGCAAGGCGGTCCTGCGCTTACACGGAGCGCCAGACGTAGGCAGAGTCCCAGCTGGCTCTGGTGACATCCATGGCTTCTCCGGGCGGGCGTTGTGGCCTGCGGGGGAAGAACCGGCTGTGAGGACCTGCTGGGCGGGGAGGAGGGGCTGGGGCAGAGGCAGAACCCAGAATCTACAGAGCGGTGGGGTGCTGGCCCTGGGGAGGCGCCCGGAAAGCGCACTGCCAGCCTCCTGGCTGCCCGCAGTCCCTGTGACTACCCCTGCAGCCTCCCCCGCCCGCGTGGCACGCAAGCCAAATATAGACGGAGGGAGGCAGTGGGGTCTCCGCCCTGCCCCCACGCTCAAGCCAAGGCCAGTGTAAAGGGGCAGCAGGGTGAGTCCCACAGAGGCTGGACTCCCAGGGTAACAGCCCTGGTCGCTGGCACAGCACAACTCAGGCCTTGGAGAGGCACCCGCAGGGCACTGGGACAGGCCCGGAGCCCTGACCCGCTACAGCGCCCATAATCCAGTCATTCCCCGCCTGTGCAAGCTGCCAAGGAGGCGACAGCACGCGGGCCCGGCAGGCGGCAGGCTCCCCACTGCGGGCTCGGCCTACGCCCTGAGCATGGGTGCAGGGCCTCCCTCTGGTGGCTGGGATCTGCTCCCTCCGTGGATTCTCCCATCACTGGCACTGCCTGCATGTGCACAGCCTGGCTCCAGGGACGGAGGAAAGCCCAGTGGTCAGGGCACAGGGCGCTGTTAGAAGAAAGGCAGCCTGAGGCTGGCACTCTCCCGCCACCGGCTGCCAGCCTCCCTGCCCGCCGTCTGCAGGTCTCTGTCTGACTCCACCTTCGGGACGGGCACGCTGACACATCCCACACGTAGTCCTTTCCCTCCTCCTCCCGGGGCGATACACAAGAGGGCATCGGACCCAGCGAGAGGGGAGAGGTCAGACACAGGACAGCCTGCGGCCCGCGGCAGGGCTGAACCCAAGGGGAAACAGAGAAGACCAGGCCCCTTCGCCCTGACCCATCCTGGTCCCTGCAGGGCACTGCGGATCAAGGCAGAAATGGAGGGCAGGAAGGGGGTGCCGAGGACCAGATGAGACAGTGTCCCCTTGAAAAATCCAGAAACTCAACCCGCAGCCGTTGCCAGGGGGCCCAGGAGTGCAAGTTCATGCACAAGGGCAGCCTCTGACGACACACACATGGCCACACACTCCAGGACACAGGAACTGGATGCGAACTCTGGTCAAGGGGACCCCTTCCCCACGGCGGACACGGGCCATGGAGGGCAGAGTCCTGGGGGACCACAGAGATCAGAGGCGGAGCCCCGCCCTGCCTGCTCCTTCCCCGAGCTGCTGGGGCTGGAGGGGAGGGGCTGCCAGCTGCCCTCTCCCTCCCCCGCCCACTGTGCTCCAGGCCGGGTCCGAGGCCACATGGCTCCATCACAGCTCTCTAAGCTCATAACCGCTGGGCCCACCCCACCTCCCAGTGCCTCCACGCACCCACACACACATAGGAGAAATGAAAGCCTGGAAGGGGAGGGGAGGCTGGGCAAGGGCGCCCTGCAGCAGGTTCACTCTTGGAGCTCAGCCCCGCCCCGCCCCCCCCAGAATGGCATCAGCCAAACAGATGCCCAGGCCACCGGCGGTGCGGGACAAGCAGGCAGCCCAGAGCTGGGACATGCTGGTTGCAGCTCTACCACAGACTGGCTGGATGACCTCGGGCCCGTCACAGCCTCCTGAGGCCCCTGCTGTCAGACAGAGCTGGAAACCCTGTGTCCCGGGCCCCACAGGGATGAGGTCGTGGCTGAGCACAGCTCTGAGCAGTAGCGAGCACCCCACAGTGGCTGCGGGACACCAGTCCCTCCGCGCTGGCAAAGGCGGCAGGCCTGCAGGTGGCTTTGGAAGCCGGGAAGGGAAAGAGGCCAGAGAAGGTCCTGGGAGGGCCAACAGGAGTTGGACTGGCCACTGGGAGGCGCTGGCTTTGGGGCCAGTGTGGCCTGCCCACATCCTGCTGCCCATTCTGGCAGAGACAGAGGCTGGCTGCAGCAGCCCCAGCCCTGTCCTAGCCCCCTCCAAACCAGGTGCACAGGGAGCAGGTGGAAGATGAGCCCACAGAGGGACGCTCCTGAGACAACGGCTGGGGCCACCTGCCCCGCCCCCGCCCCGCCCCCGCCCACAGCCCAGCACCGCAGGGAGCTGTGCAGGCGCCACGTGGGGACACCTGGCTCCTCCCGGCTCTTTAAATAGTGTCATTATCATCCCAGCTTCACAGGGGCCTCCTCAACTCCCGCACAGTCTCTAAGTAGCACTCACAGGTCCTGACTCAGAGGCGAAAGCTGCCAGCCCGGAGCAGGCGGCGGCAGGGGCTCTGCCAGGGAGCAGCGTGGGCAGGCTGTGCAAAAGCCCAAGAGGGCACGAGAGTGGGCGCGTGGCACAAACCGGCCCCTGGGCTCTGCAGACACAAAGGAAGCAAAGTGGGAGGTGACGTTGGCTTCCCAAAATTCACCCCCAGGGCTTCCTAACACACAGCAGGCAGAGGCACTCGGGTCTGACACTCGCGCCTGGCTCCCCCCGGCTGGAGCGGATGGCTGGAGCGGATGGCACCGCTGTGAGCGCGCTCAGCAAGGCACGGCTGTCAGCACGGCGGAGCCCCGGGGCCAGGGCAAGGCTGCCGGCAGAGGCGCTCAAGTCTGAGCAGACCCTGGGAGGCAGCCGGGCTGCAGAGCTGCAAGGTCACAGAGAATGGTCAAGGTCGCACGCCCACCTGAGTGGAGGAAGGGGACGGCCTGAGGTGGCCGTGCAGGAAAGCAGCCACACCCACGAGAACGCTGGGGTTTCTGTGTTTACTGTGTGCTGGGCGCTGTGCTACGGGCAACAGACTAGAACTTGGCGCCTCCTCCTTGCAAGGAGCATGTCACCCTGGCCATGTCACAGCCAGGAGACCTGGGATCCCCAGTCATGGAACCAGGAAGGATGCAGTCCGTGGGTTTGACCCTGAAGGCGGGTGGGGATGGCGACGCAAGGTGACGATGACACCTTAGTCTCCTCCAAGAACCCCAGGGTGTGGGTACCGTGGCCTGGGCCTCCCGCCGCCCTGCCTCCTCTGCAGAGCAGCCAGCGCTGTCCCCAAGCGGCCCCTGCCCCACCTGCTGTGCCCTGGCTCCAAGGCCCCCTCTACTGCCCACCCTCATCTCTGTCCCTAAGCCCTGGCCGGCTCTGCAGTCCCCTACGCTCCCCACACCACCGCACTCCTGTGGGCACTGCGGAAACAGAGACCCTTCCCAGCCATGGCTTGCCTTGCTGGGGCTGCCGCCCACGACCCCAGGCCACCACCTCTCCTCCCCTGTTCGCCTTACCACCCTGAGAAGCCTGGCCCTCACTCACCCTCTCCTCCCAGAGCCCACCTCCTGCTCACGTACATTCAGCACCTCACCTGGCCACTGCCAACCCAGTGAATTTAAATCACCCTTCTATGCTCATCTCAAACCCCTCTTCCTCCAGGCAGCCTTTTAGGATTGCCTCCAACAAGTGAGACGCACCCGTCAGCTGACCCAGCACAGCCCTTTATCTGCACCTCGCTTGCTGGTACTCCCCTTACTCTGCCTCCCTCTGCAGCCTCCAGGGTAAGAACTGCATCTACCTAGCATCTGCCTGTGCCCTCACGCAGGGTGCCATCCTAAATGGGACTGAGCAAGTGACCAAGTTGCTTCTAAAAGGTCCATCCCTGACCGACTGCAGAAGAGGGGCCTCCAAGATGGGAAAACTGGGAACAGCCTCGTTTATGTCACCCCTAAAGACTAAAGGTTCTCAGGTCCAGGTTTGTAGCACAGAGGGTCACACCCCTTATGAGCTCCAGTTTGAATTCCAGCTGCTCCATTTCTGATCCAGCTCCCTGCCACTGTGCCTGGGAAATCAGTAGAAGATGGCCCAAGTGCTTGGGTCCCTGTCACCCATATGGAGACCCGGATGGAGCTCTTGGCTCCCGGTTTCAGCCTGGTCCAGCCTTGCCCATGAGAGCCATTTGGGGAGTAAACCAGAAGAAGGAAGATCTCTCTGTCTGTCTCTCCCCCTCTGTAACTCTGCCTTTCAAACAAATAAATAAATCTTAGAGAAAGAGAAAGGAAAAGGGGAAAAAGGGAGGAAGGAGAAGGGAGGGGAGGGGAGAGGGAGGAGGGAGGAGGGAGGGGAGAAGAGGAGGGGAGGGGAGGGGAGGGGAGAGGAGGGAGGGGAGGGAAGGGAGGGGAGGGGAGGGGAGGGGAGGGGAGGGGAGGGGAGAGGAGGGGAGAGGAGGGGAGGGGAGGCAGGCAGGAACGAATGCTTCTGGAGAGCAGGACGCACCCCACCCCTGCCTTGAAGGCAGACTATGGAGCAGGCGGACAAGTCTGAACACTGGCTCCTCCCTGACTGCTCACATGATCCCCCTGAGCCTCAGCTGTCCCTCTGTGAAATGGGGAGATGGCAGCTGACAGGAGGCTGACCAGAGTTATCACACACAAAGTGCTGAGATCGGGGGCCACCAAGCTTCACACTCAGCACCCTAGGCTCCAGGCAGGGCCCACGCTGGACACAACAGCAAAATTACAAATCCATTCCAGCTGCAGGAAGACACTCCCAGGGAAACTGACGGGACGGCTCTGCTCCGGGCTGCTCGCTGCTGGCCACAAACCCCTTCAGAGGCACCCAGTTCCCTGGGACTCCCAGGAAGAGCAGCAGTGACGCCGGGGGTCCTCAGTCCAGGAGATGCAGCTCACGACCCTCAGTGCAGGTTGCCATGAAGCGTAACAGACACGAATGAGAAGTAGCAGGTGCAGCCTGGGCACCCTCGGGAGACATGGGGGGAGGCGTCTGGTCATCCCACAGGCTCCCGGCCGAGTCTGGGGAGCCCTTGCCTGAGACCGCTCCCTAGGAGTTAGACACGGCTCCCCTTTCCCCAGAGACAGCCCCCAGGCAGGAGAGCACACGACTTACTGTCCAAGCCGGAACCCCCCTGGGAGTGAGGGAGGCACTGCTACCCACCACTCCTGGACACAGGGACACCCAGGCTGCCCAGACACCCCTGGCTGTTAGGCAGCCTCCCTGCCGCCACCCAGCAGACTGCCCTCAAAGACTAGCAGCAGCGGGGGAGGACGCGCTGCTGGGCGTGTGCGCAATCACTCCTCTGCAGTGCCCAGATCACGGCCCGCATAGCCGCCTAAAAAAAAAAAAAAAAGTATTTATTTATTTATTTGAAAGACCTACAGAGAGAGAGAGAGGGAAGGAGAGATCTTCCATCCACTTTTTCACTGCCTAGATGGCCAAAGCCAGGAACTGGGAGCTTCATCCGGGTCTTCCACGGGGCTGGCAGGGACCCAAACACTTGGGCCATCTTCCACTGCTTTTCCCAGGCCACAGCAGGGAGCTGGATGGGAAGTGGAGCAGCAGAGACACAACCAGCATCCAAAAGGGAAGCCAGCGCTGCAGGTGGCGGCGTCACCCCCTACACCACAGCGTCGGCCCCACAGCGGCCTCTTTAAGGCAGGAGCCGGCCTCTTTAAGGCAGGAGCCGCACACTGGGCTCTATGACAGGGTGCCTTGGGGCAGCCTGGGGTGAGAGAGGGTGCAGGGTGCCACATACTCCAAGGGCTCCGAGCTCCCTTTAGCTTGAATCCCATCAACCTTGTATCTGCCCATTTGACAGGGCATCTGATTAAGGTTTTGTTTGCTTTAAAAAAAAAAAGGGGGGGGTGGGTGGGTGTTGAGTCTCAAAATAAGATTGAAAGTCCCTGGTTGCAGAGTCGTCTCCAGAAAGAACCTGCTGACATCTGCCCAGAGATACAGCACAGCTGTGAGAGTGCGGTGCCCCGGGGAGGCTGACACTGGGCCAGCACCCAGGGCCACGCCCTCGCGTCCACCAGAGGCCAGCTAGTCGCCACCAAGACATCCGGCCCTTGGGCCCCTGCACCCGCGTGGGAGACCCGGAAGAAGCTTCTGGCTCCTGGCTCCAGATCGGTGCAGCTCCGTTCGTTGTGGCCAATTGGGGAGTGGAAGACCTCTCTGTCTCTCTCTCTCTCTGCCTCTCCTCTCTCTGTGTAACTCTGACTTTCAAATAAATAAATAAATCTTAAAAACAAAAACAAAAACAAAACAACAGGGAACGTGGCACAGGGAGAGGACATGTGTACTCATGCAATAGTGAGTGTGTGGTCAGGAGAACGTGTGGTCATGACAGGGGGTGCATGAGAGGGAGAGAGGGAGGGAGAAAGAATGGGCCGGGTAAGAGTGTGGCTACAAGAATGGAGGCCACTGGCTCCTGGCTTTGGATCAGCGAGATGCGCCGGCCACAGCGGCCATTGGAGGGTGAACCAACGGCAAAAAGGAAGACCTTTCTCTCTGTCTCTCTCACTATCCACTCTGCCTGTCAAAAAAAAAAAAAAGAATGGAGGCCAGGGGCCAGCGCTGTGGCACAGCAGGTGAAGCTTCTGTTTGCGACGCCAGCATCCCATATCAGAACCTGCTTCAAGTTCTGGCTACTCTGCTTCCAACCCAGCTCCCTGCTAATGCCCATGGGAAAACAGCAAAAGATGGCCCAAGGACCTGGGTCCCTGCCACCCACATGGGAAAGTAGCACTCACAGGTCCAGATGGAGTTTCAGGCTCCTGGCTTCAGCCTGGTCCAGTCCCAGCTGTGGCAGCCACTTGGGGAGTGAATCAGTAGATGCAAGATTTCTCCCTGTGTGTGTCTCTCCCCTACTCTCTGTCACCATGCCTTTCAAATAAATAAGTAAATCTTTTTTTTTATTGGGCTTGGGGTAGGGCCTGCATTTGCAATCAGTGAGTAGGAGATTCTGGCAAGGCAAAGGGAACCTGGTAAAGTCTTTTTTTTTTAATTCATTTTTTTATTTATTTGAAAGACAGAGTTATAGAAAGAGGCAGAGAGAGAGAGAGGTCTTCCATCTGCTGGTTTACTCCCCAGATGGCCACAATGGCTGGAGCTGCACTGATCTGAAGCCAGGAGCCAGGAGCTTCCTCCAGGGCTCCCACGCAGGTGCAGGGGCCCAAGGACTTGGGCCATCTTCTACTGCTTTCCCAGGCCATAGCAGAGAGCTGGATCAGGAGAGAAGCAGCCGGGACTAGAACCGGCGCCCATATGGGATGCTGGTGCTCAGGCCAGGGCTTTAACCCACAGCGCCACAGCGCCAGTCCCAATAAATAAATCTTTAAAAAAAATTGGGGGGGAGGGGAGAATGAAGTGTTGCAAATGTGAGAATGAGTGGGTTTGGACAGTTGTGTGAGTGCATGGTTGGGTGTGGTAGTGAGTATATGTATGTGTCAAGGCTGCTGACTGCCCATGACGGTGAGTATAGCACATCATGACAGTGGACGTGTGTAGCCATGCGAGCACATGCGTGTGGGAGTCGTGAAATCACCTATGCTCAAAGAGCACAGGGAGGGGCCAGCACTGTGGCACAGAGAGTAAAGCTGCCATCTGCGGTGCCAGCATCCCACATAGGTGCCAGTTCTACTCCCGGCTGCTCCACTTCAGATACAGCTCTCTGCTTTGGCCTTGAGAATAGCCCAAGTCCTTGGGCCCCTGCACCTATGTGGGAGACCTGGAAGAAGCTCCTGGCTCCTGGCTTTGGACTGGCCCAGCTCTGGCTGTTGCAGCCATCTGGGGAATGAAAGACCAACCTCTCTCTCTCTCTCCCTCTGCCTCTGCCTCTCTGTAACTCTGTCTTTCAAATAAATAAATAAATCTAAAAAAAAAAAAAAGAGAGAGAGAGCACAGCAAAGCCATGAGCGCTTGTGGGTGCACACACGTGTCATCATGAAAGCACACGGGAGTGGGTGTTCAGCCCAGCAGTTAAGATACCCGAGTCCCTCATCAGAGTGTCTGGGTTCAATTCCTGGCTCTAGCTCCTGGGTCCAGCTTCCAGCCAATGCAGCCCCTGGGAGGCAGCAGTGCCAGCTCAAGTAATTGGGCTCGTGCCGTCCACATGGGAGGCTGGAGTTCCCTACTGAGCTCCAGCCCAGCCGAGTTCCAGCCACAGGGGGGAATCTGGAGAGTGAGCCAGGAGATGGGAGCTCTGTCCGACTCTCACTGCCTCTCAAAGAGAGTGTGAGTGCAGTGTGGTCTTGAACTTGTGTGAGAGGGAGAGAAGGGAGGGTAGGGATGCCAGTGAAAGGATGGAAACTGTTCCGTGTTCTCCGTCCTCAACAGAGCCAAAATGTCACATCCCGAAGCCAAAGCCGGCTGAGGTCTCGGAAATGGCCCAGCCCATCCCCTACTTGCCCCTCCCCCAGAGGAAGTGCACTGCAGGGGTCTCCCAGAATGCCAGGCCTCAGGGAACAGCCCAGGCCAAGCTCTGTCCGAAGCAGCTGCCGGGGACCCTCTCAGCAGACGCCCACCCACGCCTCCGGAAGGCAGGCTCTCAGAGGCTGTGCAGGCCAGCCTCCCACGACTCCCAGCCAGCCCAGGCTCTCCGTGACCCGCCTCCCGCAGGCGCTCACCACCAAGGAGGTAAGACTGCCTCTGGACCCTTTTTCTTCAACTGGATGGAAACCTCTCTCCCCAGTGAATGGACAGTCACCTAGCTGAAGGCACGTCTGGTATGCATTTGATCTGCAAGAATTCAGCCCTGCTGGCTGGGCGATCGGCAACAAAGGCCCCCAAGTGCACACCAGCTGCTTCATCAGACACGGAACAACTCCATTGCATTGCGCCCACGTGCCCTTCTTTAAGCTGCTGTATAACAGTGCACCGTTGTATACTGCATCACCAGTAAAGAATGTATCTAATCTATACTCTACACATGAGCCCACCAGTTAGAAGCCTGCACCCAGCACCACGCTTCAGGAGAGTCTGAGGCTTTTCACTTTGTGCTCCCAGACTCTCATTCACTCCCCCAGGGGCTGAGCCGGTAACACACACTCCTGGGTCCCCAGAGGGTTCTCTGCCCCCGGGTTAAATATTTCTAGTTGCAAGGAGGCCCTGCCTCATCACACCCAAGGGACCAGAAGACAGAACTCTTCGCTTCAATCCCACAATTCCTGGTTTCCAGGAATCCGACGCAGCCACAGACACAGATACCCGCGCAAGCACTGGAGAGCAATAGCCGGTAGCCTGGGCCCAAACATCCAGCCTGGCACAGCCCGGGGTCAGCGCTGAGCACCACTTGGAGCAAGACCAGTAGAGTTAGTGGGTGGCAGTCCCTCCTCCAGCTCTCTCAGAAGGAGGTGGCCCCAGCCAAGGCCTCTCCACCCCAACAGAAAGCAGGCAACTGCTCCCAGCTCGGGCTGACTTGGGGTGGGGGGTGCAGACCCTGAGCAAGGCCATGAGGCTGCAGCGCCCTGGCCTCTCTGCAGGTGGAACAACTTGGTGCTCCCAGCGGCCAGGCCCTGCTCGACCCTGAGTGCTCTCAGAGCTCCGACCCCCACTGCTATGTCCCCCACCAGCCCCGCCCCCACGGCCCCTCACAGCCAGGCCCCTAGAAGCGGCCTCTCGGAGCCCGCTTCCCTCTGGCGGAGATCCTTAGTGCCAGGCTCTTGTGAGCCAGCCCGGTGTGCCCTCCGGAGCTAATTATAGGTCAGTGAGCTAGCAGGCCAGAGGGGGACAGATGGTGGCTTCATGTGGCTGCAATACACACTTGCCAGCCCTCTGACCCCACTCCCTGCCTAGGACCCAGACTGCCCGGCAGCTTTCACTCCCCCCCCCTCCCCGCTCCTCACCAACTCCTCTCCAGTGCACCCACACGTGCACACTCGCACACATACGGGCACACACACACACACAACCCCCCACCACATGGTGTATCACACCAACCATCTACCAACTCCATACAACAGAGCCGAGAGCCCAGGGCATCATATGGCAGGGATAAGGAGACCCTGGCCCACCTCCCATGTCGCAAAGCCCCCTTGGCACCCAGCTCCAAGCCTCCTGAGCGCTACCTCCTGCCTCATGACCACCGCAGCCCGGCTCCCCATCCTCACCCCTAGCACCAGACCTGCTGTTCTCCGAGCTCAGGACGGACCGCAGCAATCCCTGACAACTCTTCCAACTCAGAGGCACCCCGAGCCCCACTGCCTGCCCTGCTCTGCCAGCCCTCAGCAGCACCCACCCAAACGCCACTGGGGGCTTCCCCTCCACGCCCCCTCCCCCATTCATGAGCCGGTGGCGCCCACTGCGCACTGTCAAAGCGTCCTTTGCCCCTGTCATGCGCCCATGGAGCTGCTCATCACCTCACTACTGTTGATGCTGATGCCATTCACGCCAGGAAGCCTCCACGGGCCTCAATACCAGAGCCTGAGAAAATGGCCAGGGAAGTGACTCAAGATGTCCTGGTTGCTAAGGCCGCTTCCTTGGGCTACCTGGCCAGGTAATGGTGGTAGCATTGTTCGAATCTGGTTCAGTTCTTTCATTTCCTAAGCCAACAGCAACGGAACAAAATCGTGCACGTGTGTGTGCACGTGCGTGTGTGCACGTGTGTGCACATGTGTGTACGTGCACGTGTGTGTGTGTGCAGTCAGTAACAGCACCTGCCTGTGCAACTTTGGCTGCTTTGTGACCCTGAATTGCCTTCAGAAGGCCGGCTCCTCCCTAGAATGGTGCCCAAGAGATGCCTGCTGGGTCCTGGAGCAAAATGCCAGGCACCAGTTCCAACAGCTCTGGAACCCTGGCTCCTGGGGGGCGGGAGCCCTGCGGGGGCTCCCATAACCACTCGCTGCCCAGCAGAAGGGCGGAAGCACTGCTCTCCTCCCTGCCCCCCAGGAGCCCCACCACACCTCTCTTCAAAGGTGACATCAGCACCTAGTGGCACTCTGTCCTGGATCCCGCCTCCTTCTCCAGGAACGCCACCCACCCCGCGCTTCCCAGGGCGCCCGCTCGGCCTCTCCCGCTCTCCACCCCCCATCAGAACCTCAGGGTCTCTACTGGAAAACACCCCTCCTGCGTGGACGAAACTCAGCCGCCCGAGCCGCCCGCTGCCACCTCTCGGTGCCGCAAGCTCGGTCCCAGCCCTCCCATCCTGGTGCACCCCCCACCACCCCCACCACCCCCACCAGGCCTCGCGCTGGCCGCTCCGTGCTCCCGGCCCTACACTGCGGAGACGCGCCCGACACCGCCGGCTCCCCGGGCAAGGGCGCACGGGAGGGATTCAGACCTGCGACCAGCGCGACGCTGCGACCCTTCGGAGGTGCCTGCCCCAAGAGAGGACCCTCGCGAGACGGGAAGCGCCTTTCCTCGGGCCCTGGCAGGGAAATAGGGGCGCAGTCACCGGCCCCCGGCCCCCCGGGAGAGTCGCCAGCTCAGCTCCCTCCCCGGAGCCGCGGGAGCCGAGCGCGCGTACGCCCTCCGCGCAAGCCGGACATCGCCCCCCACCCGCATTCCCAAGGGCACGGGGCAAAGGCTGGCAAGGGGCGGAGGAGGGGGCAGCATCGACGCCTGCCGAGGCCGCCGCAGCCGGCGCCAAGAGGGGCTGTGGTCCCGGGTGCGCTAGAGTCACCCCCCTCCCCAGACTGTGCAGTGGGGCAGGAGATGGGAAAAGAGCATCCTGCCGCCCTAGCCTGGGTCTGGGCGCTCACCTGTCTGCAGTCCCCGAAGGCCGGCAGCTCGGCTGCGAGGTGAGCCGCCCCCGACCAGAGCAGACCGACACGACCTAGAGCCAAGCGGGCGCCCAAGGCACCCGCAGCCTCCGCCGCCCTAGCGCCCGGCCCAGGCCCCGCCCCTCCATCCGCCGGCCCCACCCCCAGGGCGGGGCATGGCTTCTCCCGGCCCCGCCCCCGCCCCGGGCGCTCCCGGCCGGCACGTGACGAAGGCGCCGCGTTGAGGCCGCGCGCCATCTTGGCTGGGCCTCGAGTGCCACCGGGGTGCCGCGCGGGCTCTGCTCCAGGAGTCTCGGGGCCCCCTCTGTCCCTAGGCCTGCCAGTGGCGCGTCCGTTTCACACGTGCTCTTTCCCGCCCGCGTTCCTGGGGCCTGCCCTTGAGTGAGTCGCATGGCTAGGCTGAGGCAGCTGGCAGTGCCATCGCCGTCACCACAGAGAGGCCTTCGCCTGCTACGTGCGCACACTGCGAAAACAGTCTCTGTGCCAGGATCCCTGACTGGCAAATTCTAGAGAAGCCTCTCCGGTCTCCCGCAGCGCTCGCCGGTCCCGTGGCCGCTCCTGCCTCTCCCTCTGGCGCCTGCACATGCGCACACGCGCGATGGGCTGGCCGCCTCACGCCTGCCCCCGCGTTGTCGCCTTGGTTTCCTCGGGTCTGACCAGTGCTGACCGACTCGGAGGGCTGAGGACCAGAGATTACTTCGTCGTGGAGGGTTCTGGTCTGCAGCTCAGAAAGCGCTGTTCTGCGGGTGTCCAGGGGTCTCACCTGGAGGGCGGTTCACACCCCCCACTAATGCGGAGGCCTGAAGCCAGGGTGGCCATCGATACAGCCTCCGAGTGAAATGCGAAGCAGACCAAGAAAGTTACTTCAGGAGGGACAGGCGTGTCAGGGGAAGCCGGCGGCAGTATTTGATCTGTCCTCCCACCACGGAGTTTGACACAACACAGCCAGAACACGACCATTAGGCCACATCCACCCCAGCTCCGCCACAGCGGCCCTGCCGTGGCAGACGCCCAGGGCAGCTGTGGGCTGCGCAGGGAGCGGCTCTGCGCTCTCCTGCCCGGAGGGCTGACTCCCCACGGCAGACACCGCGAAGTGCTTGTTTGCTGTCCTTAGCTGTTCTGCTTGCTTTTATCACTTTTTAATAAGGTGTATTTATTCGAAAGGCAGAATGAGAGGGGGAGAGCTTCCATCCACTGGTTCACTCCCCGAAGTGGCTGCAACAGCCAAAACTGGGCCATCCGGAGCCAGGAGCCAGGAGCCAGGAGCTTCCTCTGGGTCTCCCACGTGGGTGCAGGGCCCACGGACTTGGGCCATCTTCTGCTGCCTTCCCAGGCCACAGCAGAGAGCTGGATCGGAAGCCAGGACTTGACATGAACCAAACTAGCACTACATTATGGGATGCCTGCATTGCAGGCAGTGGCTTAACCTGCTGCTTTTTTTATCTTTTAAATGCTCAAATTCTAATCTTTCCTGACCCAGCCTGGCTTCCTGTGTGGGGGTGAGGTTGGCTGTTAGCAGCAGCATTAAACAGATGCTTCCTAGGAATGCTCTTTAAATAGCAGGGTAGGGCCGGTGGTAGAGGACAGGCTAATTTGGTGGTTCGCTCACAACAACTGCCCCCGCAAGGTTTTCACGTTTCAAGCAGACTTAGAGCCCGCCTCCTGGCAATGTCCAGCTCGCTGTTAGCTGGAGAAGGGGATGGCGTGCAGCTCTTAGCAAAACAAAAAAAACAGCAGCCACAGCGAGTCCCGAGCGACAGGACCTTCTGCAGGACGAAAGGCCGCGCGCCCGTAGCATCCAGGCGGCGCAGGGCAGGGCAGAGGGAAGTCACTAAGTGCTTGTGGTCGGCAGCCTTGGCTCACTTCACAGTGCGTCTTTCTAATGACCTTCAGGACGACAAATGGCTTTCAAGCCTAACGACTCAATGAAAACGCCTATTCCTCCTGAAATAACTTTCTTGGTCTGTTTCACATTTTACTTTAAAACATACTTTAAGATTCTTTCATTTTTAGTTATATTAGGGATAAGCTATACCACAAATTTATGTTCATCCTTTTACTTTTTTACTTGTGTACACTCTGCCTACTCCCTTTTACACCATCTAGCACCCAAAAAAAAAAGAGTGTGACCTTTCAATATTGGATCAGTAAGAAGTTTTAGGTGAGAGCCAGCACTGTGGCACCGCAGGTTACTCCACCAGTTGCAACGCCGGCATCCAATGTTGGAGAGCCAATTCAAGCCCTGGCTGCTCGGCTTCCATCCAGCTTCCTGCTAACATACCCGGGAAAGCAGTGGAAGATGGCCCGAGTATCTGGGTTCCCCTGGACCCATACGGAAAACCTAGATAGGATTAAGGGCTCCTGGCTTCGGCCTGGCCTAGCCCCAGCCTTTGTAGCCATTTGGGGAATGAACCAGTGAATGATCTCCACACGCCTATGTTCTCTCTCTCACTCTGCCTTCCAAATAAATAAATAAATCTTTCTTAAAAAAAAAAAAAAAAAAAAAAGCCTGGGTGAGGGTCGTAGCTCTGCAGGCACTATTACTATTGTAGCCTTGGGTAAGTCACTAATTTCGTTTGCTCACCCATAAAATAGGGACAGTAATCGTGTACCTTGCAAGAACTGTGGGAATTTGAGACATTATATAAAGTTCCTAGTATATTATGAGGGGGACAAAATCATTATCATCACCACTATCAGCCTCATTTAAAAACAAAAACAAAAAAACACTAAAATCTAAAAACTGGCAAAAGAATATTTATATAATAAATTAGTTTTTAAAAAAGATACACAAGTCAATCTTGCAAGATTCTGAAAACCCTGCCGCCTGCTTTATTTCTGGAGAAGGGTAAAGGCAGAGCATATTCCCTTGAATTGGAAGGGTGGCAGCACCGGGGCCACTGTAGCAACAACACTGCACCTGCCCAGCTGCGCGGATCCCTAAGGTAACGCTGAGACTTCCACATTCAGAGATTTTAATTTTTCCCTAGAGCAGGATCATTCATTTTGCTGGGATAAAAGAATAAACACCAAACTCAGTAGCACCCAGTGGGGTTTGAACAAAGAAAACAAGGCCAGGTTTCTCCTTTGAAATGCAAATTTTTACGTTAAAATATGTTTATAAATCATAGTTGTTTTTCCTCTTGATTCAACCCTTCTCCCTCCCTTAACAGGAGCATGTGCGTCACTGACCAGGTGTACAATTCAGCCACCCCTCCAGGCTGGAACCCGACTGCTAGGACTAGACTGGGGCCGCCGCAGGGAGGGGCAGAGGCAGCTACGCTCTCAGGGAGAACGGATACTGAGGATGCCACCAGTCAAAGAGGCGGACGCTGTGCACCGGGTCCAGGATCACCTGCACGCCCTGTTCACTGCGCAGTTTCCGACCGCCGTGCACGGGCGAATCTTGGAACACCAGCCTCACTCGGTGGTGCCGCATGTCCGTACTCACATTGATGGTGAACTGGAAGGGAAAAGCAAATTTAGCACCAACTTAAAACAACCTAGGCTTCCTCCGACTCACTCTGACAGGAGACTGTCTAGACATAGTTTTCACTGGCTGGGCCACAGGATCAGTCTGTAGATTCTAACACCAAAACTTTTATAACCTCTCAGCTTCATATATATACACTATGCTAAAGAAAGCTTCGTGAACAGCTGAATACATTGGGACACAGACTACCATCAACGCCAACGTTTTTAACTGGACTAGGGTTGCAAGAGCTGAAGAGGTCGGTAAGTCAAACAAGATGTGTGAAACGAATCTGCTGCCGTTTTTGCTAAAACAAAGCACAACACCTCTCAATATGAGTATGCAGGTCTACACTGAAGTGTGTAAGTGTGGAGTGCATGGAGAAGGAATACCTAACCAAGTCATTAACACGGCTGAACCTGGAGGCAGGGGTAAGGTGCATGCAATAAAAACAGCAGGCATGGGGCTGGCGCTGTGGCACCGCGGATTAAAGCCCTGGCCTGCAGTACCCGCTTCCCATATGGGTGCCTGTTTGAGTCCTGGCTGCTCCACTCCGATCCAGCTCCCTGCTAATATACCTGGGAAAGCAGCGGAGGATGGCCCAAGTCCCGGGCCCCTGCACCTGGCTTCAGATCGGCTCAGCTCCAGCCATTTGCAGAATGAACTAGCAGATGGAAGACCTCTTTTTCTGTCTCTACCTCTCTCTGTAACTTTGTCTTTCAAATAAATAAAATAAAACTTTAAAAAAAAAAAAGGAGGCATGACATAATCTCAACCACACAAAGGGGTTCTCAGAGTGTATCTCTGAACAATAGACACATTCTAGAGTTCCCAGTTAATTGCAAACAAAATTTTTTTAAAAAACTCATTTCCCCTGTGCAGGGGGACTCCACACATCTCTGTACATAAGCCCAAGATGTGGAAAGGACAAATTACGTGAACTCTCCAGTTGCCAATACAATTAAAATTTTTTAAAACCTGGAAAAAATATGCCACAGCACATCTGTTACTAATCTTTTTTTTTTTTTTTTTTTTTTTTTTTTTGACAGGCAGGTTAGACAGTGAGAAAGAGAGACAGAGAGAAAGGTCTTCCTTTGCCATTGGTTCACCCCACAATGGCCGCTGTGGCCAGCGCACTGCAGCCGGCGCACCGCACTGATCCGAAGCCAGGAGCCAGGTGCTTCTCCTGGTCTCCCATGCGGGTGCAGGGCCCAAGCACTTGGGCCATCCTCCACTGCACTCCTGGGCCACAGCAGAGAGCTGGCCTGGAAGAGGGGCAACCGGGACAGAATCCAGCACCCCAACCGGGACTAGAACCTGGGGTTCCAGCGCCGCAGGCAGAGGATTAGCTTATTGAGCTGTGGTGCCGGCCCTAATTCCTTTTTTTTTTTTTAAAGATTTATTTATTTATTTGAAAGTCAGAGTTACACCGAGAGAGAAGGAGAGGCAGGGAGAGAGAGAGGTCTTTCATCCGCTGGTTCACTCCCCAGATGGCTGCAACGGTTGCAGCTGTGCTGATCCGAAGCCAGGAGCCAGAAGCCTCCCCCAGGTCTCCCACATGGGTGCAGGGGCCCAAGCACTTGGGCCATCTTCTACTGCTTTCCCAGGCCACGGCAGAGAGCTGGATCAGAAATGGAGCAGCTGGGTCTTGAATTGGCACCCATATGGGATGCCAGCACTGCAGGTGGCAGCCCTACCTGGTATGCCAAAGCTCCGGCCCCTAATCTAATTCGTAACCAGGCCTTGATCAGAGCATCACACGAAGGGCAGAGCTGGCCACCCTGTATTTAATATTCCATTTACAACACCACACACACATCTCAAGGTCTTAATACAGGGTGCTCAGGTACAAGCCTCACTGTTGTTCCTTATAGGATCATGTTTCTCAATTATTAATGATCACTACATATGAAGACATATGAAGATGTAAAAGCATTCTCTTTCCTACAGAGAAGGAAACAGGTAAAATTCTCAAATATAATTAACTTCTCCACAAATCTGTTTGTTCCTAATATATAGGCCTAACTTCAGACATTTTTATTATTCTTCAATGCTTGTTCCTTGATGGTGAAATCTACAAATCCCTTTCAAACCCTGGCTGTAGTGGCAGTCTCGATAAAACAGCTGTGGATGCCACCCTGAGCCCACTTACCAGGGTAAATATCATTCCCATGACAATTGGAATGAAGATGAAGTTGAGGGTGGTGACCTGCAGTAGGCAACAGTCCTGGTCGGGGTTGGTGTGAACATCTTCATACTGAATGGGAGGCTGCAATCCCCCCACACACTTGCTCTTTAACCTAGGGGACTGAGCAGAACGAGGGATTAATCCAATGCCTAGAGAAATGTTTAGCTTTAAGCCTCATCTGTGAAAATCCAATACTCAACCAAACCTAGTGAGATACACTTCTCCGGTTATCTCCTCTTCCATTATATACAGTGATCAATATACAGGGCTTAAAAAAAAAAAAAAACCTCTACCTTTAAGAGGGAAAACACATTTGGATGAGCCAACGTGGCTGGTGGTGGTGGAGGTTCTCTGAGAGGGGATTTATTCCCTGCCACCTCCCTCTCAGAGGCTGTCCAGAATTTGGTCACTTGTAAATTCCTGTAACTTGTCAGACTCAAAGAATACAGGCTGTTCCCAGGGGCTGGAGGCAGAAGCAGCCACCTAACCCAAGGCAAAAAGGAGCCACAAGTCTCAGCACTAACGGACACCCAGCATTCGCTGTCCTGCAGATTCTGTCCGCACTTGGAGTCACATTTCACCACGGCCGACTGCCCCTTACTCCCTCCCCAGAGAGGTCCTGTGGGGCCCTCCCACCACTGTCTGATGGGTATCCCAGATCATGAGCATCTCAGACGTAAAACATCAGAACCATGGTATTGAAATAAATCATCAGGAAAAGATCATTTAATTACAAACTACCCATCACCACCCGCCATCAAGTGAGGGATGTGCGTATTATTTGTAACGCATCTCCTCAGTGAGCCATGAAACAGGAGACGGGTGGGAAAGGGGCTGCTGATGAGAGAGGTGAACAGAAGCTCACCGTGGCCAAGCTCTCAGCACGGCTCCAGAAGGCAGACACGGAATGGCCCAGCATCCGCCCTTCTCATACAAAGCCCTTCGGTAACCTCTTCCCTCACAGCTTCCCCAAACCACCGCAGACGAAACACCAGATAAATGACTGCTATTTACAAACACGTTCACTTTGAACAACAGGAGCATTCAGTCAAATAAACTTCAGTATATTGTTATGTTTTTTCTCTTTTTCCTTTCCTATTTTTAAAAGTCTTCAAATATACAGAAGACTTAATAAGCTAGTACGTTAGACTCCTATACACATTTCTGGGTATTATCTCCTTTTTCCTGACTCTCTCGCATTCTATATGAACGTATCTATAAGATCACACCACTTTGAAATGGAGGGGCTCAAAGCCACTTGAAGTTAACACTGCACTCCACCCTTAAATAAATCAGTATAAAAACATGTATACATAACCATAATATCATCCTCAGAATTCTGCAGAACCTAATGTCTACTGAATATTATATTTCCTTAATTGATCCCCAAATGTTTTTTAGAGTTCTTTATTCTCTGATTCAGGATCCACTCAAAACTTACGCTTTTGCATTAGGTTGTTATCTTTGTGTTTTTTTTTGTTTTTTTTTGTTTTTGTTTGTTTTTTTTTTTTTTTTTTGACAGGCAGAGTGGACAGTGAGAGAGAGAGACAGAGAGAAAGGTCTTCCTTTGCCATTGGTTCACTCCCGAAATGGCCACTACGGCTGGCACACTGCGCTGATCCGAAGCCAGGAGCCAGATGCTTCTTCCTGGTCTCCCATGCAGGTGCAGGGCCCAAGCACTTGGGCCATCCTCCACTGCCCTCCCGGGCCACAGCAGAGAGCTGGACTGGAAGAGGAGCAACCGGGACTAGAACCCAGTGCTCATATGGGATGCCGGCGCCGCAGGCGGAGGATTAGCCAAGTGAACCACGGCACCGGGCCCCTGTTTTTCTATTTGAGAAGCAGAGAAAGATACAGGAAGAAAGAGAGAATTTCCATCTGCTGGGTCACTCCTCAAACGCCTGTAACTGCCAGGGCAATCCTGACGGCCAGCCAGGAGCAGGTGTCCCTCGGGGGTAGCAGGAACTCAATCACTGCATTCACAGGAAACTACAATCAAGAGCTGGGTCTGGGACTCGAACCCAGGAACTCCAGTGTAGGACACAGGCACCTTAACTCTAAGACTAAACACCCCCACCAAGTTTCTTTTTCAAAGAGACTTATTTAGTTATTTATTTGAAAGGCAAGGTGACAGAGAGAGAAGGGACAGAGATCTTCCATATGCTGGCTCACTCTCTAAATAGACACAACGGCCAGGGCTACACGGGGCCAAAGCCAGGTCTCTCCCATGTGTGACAGGGACCCCAGTACTAGGACCTCCCTCCACTGCCTTCCCAGACACATTAGCAGGGAGCTGCATTGGAAGTAGAGCAGCCGGGACTGTGGTATTGCAAGCAGTGGCTTTCCCCACTGCATAGCACTGGCTGCAGCCGCTAAGGTTTGATGACTGCTGTCTGATTTAAATAAGGCAACTTTGCCCCTAGTGCTATGGTTTGAAGGTTTGTACCTCCTCCAATATTCAGGTTGAAATGTAACCTCCATTGCAACAGTATTAAGACATAGAGTCTTCAAATAAAGCTCCTGGCTCCTGGCTCCTGGCTTCAGCTTGGCCCAACCCTGGTCATTGTGGCCATCTGGGGAGTGAACCAGCAGATAGAAGATCGCTCTCTCTCTCTCTCTCTGTCTGTGTCTCCCTGTCTCTCTCTATATATAACTCTGCTTTTAAATAAATAAATCAATCTGTAAAAAGTTGGGGTCTTTATGAGGTGATAGCCACAGGGCTCCTCCTTTGTGAATGGGCTTAAGGCCCTTCCAGAAGAGGCTTCCCACCGCACGGGGCCACCTGTGGCCTCCCTCCTCCCTCCCTGCGTGGGCACTGTGTGGCCCCCACCCAAGGATGCAGCACAGCACCACCTGGGAAGCAGCCAGCCTGGCCCCCACCACCAACCCTGCAAGCACCCTGCCCCTGGACTACCCAATCTCCAAAACTGTGTGGCTAAATTTCTGTTCTTTAAAATTACTCATTCTGTGACATCTAATTACAGCAGCACAAATGGACTACTACAACTCCTAGCAAAATTTATTACAAGATAGCATCTGAAAAAGCCGGGAGAAAATGAGACCATATACCTGTTTTTTGAACTTAAAGTTGAATTCCCACATTGGCTCCTGTCTGTTCCCAACAATCTTTCTGCACCAGAAAAGCAAGCACTGTAAGAAAGTAAAAATAAAATAAACCAAGGGGGGAAAATACAAATATACTCCGAGGCAACAAAAAGCAGTCAGCCAAAACCTCTCTGCTTGACAGCTGTGAAGCCAGCCATGGTTCCAATCCTGAGACCCCCAATTTGACTCTGGCGTACCATGAAAACAGATCCCCCAGGGCTCTCGAGGAAGAAGAGGAGGGACCAGCATAAGTCCAGCTTGGACACCAAAAAGGTCAACCCCTACTGTTCTCATCTTTAAAGACAGAAACACAGTATCTAGAACTGGAGCATTCTCTCTGACTGGGCAGGCCTCTCCTCTCCATTAAAATCTCAGGGCAGCCAGTGGCCACCAGGCCAGATGATAACAAGGCCGTAAAGCAGATGAGGAGGACTGGGCCTGTAGCAGGAGGAAGCTACTCAGGGCCTTCTCGAGCAGACAGCCGGTGTGGAAACCAGGGCTGGGCTAAATCCAGGCTAGACTAGGCCCTCAGTCAAAGCGAGGCTACAGCTAGGGTTAAGCACAAGAAGTGAAGTACCTCCCAGGGGACAAGGGGTGGGTCGTCCGCCGAGCCAGCTGTCCTGCCCTTCAGACATGCCCTGTATGTCCTGCTGTTCCATCAAAAATAATGGGCTTGGCTTTAAGGGGAAAACACTTCTGCTGCCATCACAACGGCTCCAGTGTCCCACACAAGCTATGCTACTGAAAAGAGAGAGAAGGGGAATCAAATACGAAAAACTGGAGTCTAGGAACATGGGACGACTTCCTTTAGGCATGCTGGCAACTCCCTGAATGCCATGCAATTGTGGCTAAACAAGTGGCAAGGCCATGCATGGGACACCTGCCACCCAGGTCCCAGACCCTCTTAAGAAGATCTCTAACAAGGCATGTAAGAAGCAGCCAGATGGCCTGGGTGTGCTATCTCAATTAAGCCCTTAGTTTTCATTCCACCTTGGCTTTTTATAGCCTACTTTAAAAAAATCATTAGTATACAGTGATAAGAATATGAAGCAAGGGGTATTTTAGAATTTAAGCAGTAGCACTTGCATTGTGCACTGGAGCCGCTAAGATGTGCCAGGCACGAGGAGTCTGCCCAACGCCGCCTGCTCCCAGTGACTCCCACCTCTGCAATGATCCCCACCCTCACCACGCGTAGTCTGGCGCTGTCTAATGCTTCTGGGGGAGGGACACAGTAAGTGTGAGATAACACACCATCCACTCATGTTACAGGCAGAAGCAGCTGCCGGGTGGAATTCTACTCGCCCAGCATTCTCCCCTGCCCTAAATCCATCAGCAGGCAGGATTTTAAATCAGGCGCAGCCAGTGGTCCTGACCACCTCAGTGTGTGAGCCGAGGGGGAGACCTTGAACCAGCAGATGGAAGACTTCTCTCTCCCTATCTCTTCCTCTCCCTCTCTCTCTGAAGGAATCTTAAAGGAATAGTACCCCTTCAATTAATATGCATCAGGGATAATATCATTACCTTAGAGCTAAACTAGGGGAGAAGAGTCATTACACAATGTCAATTACCAAAAACCAAGTTCAAGAGAATAGGAAATGCTTATAGAACATCAGATTTGGGGTAGGAATGGGTAAATTAAAATTACCAACAAATTCAAAAGACACAAATCTAGACAATGATACTGAGACATCACCTTGCCTCTGAAGCATATCTGCTACATAAATACTTATATCCAGCCTGGCAACGGTGATCTCACTTAGATCTCATCGAGAACAGGAGAGGATGGGCCAGCGACCAGCAGACCTATTTACTAATCAGGAGATTGCCAGAAACTTGAATGTAATGCATGAATATAAAGTACTGGGGGCGCAGAGAAAAAGACAGCCTAAAGCACAGCCAGGATTCTAGGGCACCAAGGCCTGGGAATCAGAGATGATCAGAGGGACACAGAGCCGGGCAGGAGCCGGGCACAAGGCTCTCAGCCATCCTTTAGAGGGGTTCACCAGAAAGGAGAAACCCCGATGTCAAGGTCATCCTAGAAAGAGAAAAGTGGCGACCTGTTCATGATTTAAAGCACCTTTCAAAAATTATACTACACACCTGCCTCCAGCAGAGTTGTCCTCTTTCCAGCCCAAACCATCAAAACCATTATTATCTAAAGGGGTCCAATGTACAATGCATGAAAATGAATTAAAATAAGGAGAATAAGGAATCCACTACAAGCGTAAGGAAGCTTCGGTTAAAGCTAACGTAAGCCAGCCCAGCACAGCGGGAACGTCTTGGAGAAGTGACCCTCTGAGCCCTGAATGTGCCTATTACTCCCGGAGCAGCCTGGGTGACACAGCCCTCACCGTCAGAGAAGCCAGAAACAAGCCAGGAGAACAGGCTCACCACACAAGTGCCCGTCTGCCAAGCCCCACAGGGATTCTCACTTACTTTGGAATTCTTTAACGTGCTGGGAGTGCTTTCCGGAATGGCTGGATTCTTGGAGATTCGAGCAGCAAACGGTTCATACATATGATACAGAGAGCGAATCACACACGCCCGGAGACAGCGCAGCTTCTCCATCGACTCGGGCCGCAGGCGCAAAGGCAGCGTGGCATCCAGCGTGTAGTGCCTGAAACAGGACACGTTACTCCTACCAACGTGGGGCCTGTCCGTCCTGCCCTGCGTCAGTCTCCCAGGCCTCCTGGCCCCAGCATGAACGTCACTGCACTGCTCCACTGGCCAGGACTCGGCTTGTCCCCAGCGCTGACACACACATCACCATGCCTTTAACCACTCACTCACTTCTGCTTTGTCACCTTGTAAAACTACACTTTTCCATCCTTTTAGAAAGTGCAAACCCTGGGACTGGCACTGTGGCATGGCAGGTAAAGCCACCGCCTACAGGGCCAACATCCCATATGGGCGCCAGTTTGAGTCCCAGCTGCTCCATTTCCCATCCAGCTCCCTGCTAAAGTGCCTGGGAAAGCAGTAGAGGATGGTCACATGGGAGACCTGAAAGAAGCTCCTAGCTCCTGGCTTTGGATCGGCCCAGCTCCGGCCATTGTGGCCATTTGGGGAGTGAACCAGTGGATGGAAGACCTCTCTCTCCCTATCTCTTCTTCTCCCTCTCTCTTTGGAACTCTGCCTTTCAAATAATAAATAAATAATCTTTTTTTAAAAAAAGTTTAAATCCTATTTCACTTTACAAAAGAGTAAGCATCTGAACTGACACCAGTGTAACCTACTTCAGTGGCTCAAACAGAATCTTTTCTGGAAAAAAGCCATGAGGGTCTCCTGTCAGATGCCCTAGCAGATTCTCTACTCTCTGCTACCTTAACATCCCTTCCCGACACAAGTCTTCCTGACAGTTCACAATCTCCACTACACTTGCACACCCAGCATCAAAGCTAAGCCTTCCACTAATGGAATAGTTCACTTACTCCTCACCACTCTAATCATAGGGCAACCCGAGTACAAAAACTACGCGATACTTCAGGGTGACTAGCAAATCTAAGACACAACCAATCCGGCTGGAAAGACAAGCAGACATGCATCTGTAGCTTTCAAACATTCTAACTAAAATAAACCTCTGAAGATATGTCAAAGACAGTTCTTTCTGGGACTGAAGCAAGACTCCTTTGCTGAAAGCAGATAACGGAGGGCAGGAGCAAGCACGAGGAAGACAATTACCTGCATGAATTAACAGTATCAAATTTAAATTAGAGAGGGGCTCAAGGAGTCCCCAGCTAGGGTCAAGCACAGGAATGGAGAGAGTGAAAAGAAGTCACCATCCAGGGAGTAGCTCCAAATCACAAACAGCAATGAAATCAGCCACACAGAAAACAGAGCGAGCTCTCTGTGGTCGCACCTTCGGTACAACCTGGTCCAAAAGGCAGCAGTGCAAGTGACAGTCCAGGCATTCTTACAAATCAGGGAAAAATTCACAATGTCCTCAGGACGGATATAGGAGGCCAGCAATAGCCAAATATCCATGGGATACTCTTCTCCTCCAGCCCCGTCCAGGTCTTCTGAAACAGAAATTATAATAATAATCTTTAATTTTCTGCTACATACATATCTAAAGATACGCCATCATTTCAATGTCCCCAGGGCTTGCACAGTCAAGAAACAGATTTTTAGGGACAGCGGTTGAGACACTGCATGCGACACCGGCATCCCATATCGGAGTATCGGGTTTGAGTTCCAGCTCTATTTCTGACCCAGCTTTCTGCGAATGTGCACCACAGGAGGCAACAGATAACGGCTCCGGCACCTGGGTCCCTGCCACCCACGCTGCAGACCTAGATCGAGTTTACAGCTCCTGCCTTCAGCCTGGTCCAGCCCAGGTTGTTGCCAGCATTTGGGAGTGAACCAGCAGATGGAAGAGCTTGCTTTCTCTCTCTCCCTCCCTCTTTTTGCTTTTGAAATAAAATGAAATTAAAAAGAAAAAAAGGAAAAAAGCTTTAAATACATCTAAGAGAGGGCCAGCGCTGTAGCGTAGTGAGTTAAAGCCCTGGCCTGAAGCGCCGGCATCCCATATGGGCGCTGGTTCTAGTCCCGGCTGCTCCTCTTCCAACCCAGGTCTCTGCTATGGCCTGGGAAAGCAGTGGAGGATGGCCCAAGTCCTTGGGCCCCTGCACCCAAGTGGGAGACCCGGAAGAAGCTCCTGGCTCCTGGCTTCGGATCAGCACAGCTCTGGCCGTTGCAGCCATCTGGGGAGTGAACCAGCGGATGGAAGACCTCTCTCTCTGTCTCTACCTCTCTCTGTAACTGTGTCTTTCAAACCAATTAAATAAAATTAAATCTTAAAAAAAAAAAAAAAGAAAAAAGATTAAACTTAAAAAAAAATACATCTAAGAGAAGTCCCCGAAACTTTTCCTGCTAGCTTCTCACCTTGCCCAAGTGAATGAACAGGTCTCAATCTTAGGGCCTTTATGTAACCACTATTTTATACACTATTTAAAAATTTTCAAATTGTCTTTATATATAGTACCTAAGTCAGCTCTTCCTTATTTCTATAATCCTCCAGTAGAAATAAAGAAAAACTATGCCCATTTTACTAAAAGAAAGCAGAGCCCTGCCACCTGGTCAGAGCAAACAGAATTCAGGTTTTCTTTCTTTCTTTTTAAACATTTATTTATTTACTTGAAAGAGTTACAGAGAGAGAGAGAGAGAGAGAGAGGGAGGGAGGGAGGGAGGGAGGGAGGGAGAGAGAGAGAGAGGGAGAAATCTTCCACCCACTGGTTCACTCCCAGATGACCGCCAGCAGATGGGGCTGGGCCAGGCTGAAGCCAGAGCTTCATCCAGCTCTCCCACATGGGCACAGAGGCCCATGCACTAGTACTGGGAGCTGGATTGGAAGTGGAGCAGCTGGGACACCAGCCAGCGCCCGTATGGGATGCCGGTGTCACGGCCTCACAGCGCAAGCCCCTTCAGGTTTTCTAACTCCAAATTCCAGCTGTGCCCTACAAACTCTGCCACCGATGTCCCTCGTGGTCCCTATCCACTCAACGCTTCCTTCAGTCCAGGCATGTAAACAACAAACTTGATCTTAAGGTGGCATGAAGAAAGCACAGGGCAAGCAAATACCAAACAGAGCGGTTACACTGCGTACTCACCCCTCCCTCACTGCTGCCAGGGGGGCTTCCTTTCTTGTGGTTCCTCCTTGTTTCCTGTGATCCTGGCCAGAGGCACAGTCACCCCTCAGCAATGCCACCACACCCCTCCTCCTCCTTCACAACCCACTGGTGTTACACTCCTGGTCCTGAGGGCCACTGTTCATCTCAGGTTCAACTAAGCACACACGCTTCACGGAGGCCCCTGAGCGAACCCCAGGCCTTAATTCCCACCTAGTCAGAGCACTGTCCTAAAACCTGAATGCAAGGCCAGTGCTGTGCACAGCAGGTGAGGCCATGGCACACGATGCCAGCAACCCACACGGGCACTGGTCTGAAACCTGGCTGCTCTACTTCCAATCCAGCTTCCTGCTAATGTGCCTGGGAAAGCAGTAGAAGATAGCCCAAGTGTGTGGGCCCCTGCAAGCCATGTGGGAAACCAAAGTGAAGCTCCTGGCTGCTGGCTTTGGCCTGGCCTACCCCTGGCCGCTGCCACCATCTGGGGAGTGAACCAGTGGATGAAGATCCCTCTCTCTGTTTCTCCCTTTCTCTTTCAAATAAATAAATGAATCTTAAAACAAAAACAAACCAGCTTGCTTTTCCTGGGCAGAAGGCCCCTTTCCAAAGAGCTGCCCCTGCTGCTCTAGCTCCTGGCTTACTACAGCGGGCTCTTACATCAGCTTCTTTGTAAGAGTGATCAGGTCTAAAACAACACCCGCTTCTCTGTTTGCCAGCCCTTCTTGTAATCTCCAGTAACCATTTAGGTCTATCATTCCTGGGCCTCACCTTCTCCCACCTCACATCTTGTCTCTGAAAGAGAAGGCAAACAACCATGAGAATTCCCTCTCCTGAGACCCAAGAAGACTTTTACAAAACTGAGTGCTATTAAAAATCTCTGTCTTGGGGCCGCATTGTGGTATAGAGGGTTAAGTCCCCTCCTGCAACTCTAGCATCCCATATTGGTGCCAGTTTGAGTTTTGATTGCTCTACCTCTGACCCAGCTCCCTGCTCATGTGCCTGGGAAAGCAGAGGAAGATGGCCCAAGCACTTGAGCCCCTGTACCCAAGTGGGAGACCTGCTTGAAGCTCCTGGCTTCAGTCTGGCCTAGCCTGGGCTGTTGCAGCCATTCAGGGAGTGAACCAGATCAGAGATCTCTCTCTCTCTCTGTCTCTGTCTCTCTCTCTTTCTCTGTAACTCTGACCTTCAAATAAAAATAAATAATTCTTAAAAAAAAAAGTTGCATCGGCAACAGGGAAAAATAAAGAAAGAAAGAAAGAACCTGTCTCGAGGCCTCCTGCAATGCTAGCATCCCATATGAATGCCAGTTTGAGTCCCTGCTGCTATGCTTCCCATCCAACTCCTTGCTAATGCACCCAGGAAAGCAGAAGAGAATGGAACAATGATTAGGCCGTTGCCACCCACAGGAGACCCACATGGAGTCCAGGCCCAGCCCCAGCTGGTGCAGCAATTTGGGGAGTGAACCAGCAGATGGAAGATCTTTCTCTCTCTCCCTCTCTTTCAAATATATAAAATAAAGCTTTTTTAATTTTTATTTATTTATTTATTTTTACTTTTTGACAGGCAGAGTGGACAGTGAGAGAGACAGACAGAGAGAAAGGTCTTCCTTTTGCCGTTGGTTCACCCTCCAATGGTCGCCGCGGCTGGCGCGCTGCGGCCAGCGCACCACGCTGTTCCGAAGGCAGGAGCCAGGTGCTTATCCTGGTCTCCCATGAGGTGCAGGACCCAACCACTTGGGTCATCCTCCACTGCACTCCCTGGCCACAGCAGAGAGCTGGCCTGGAAGAGGGGCAACCGGGACAGAATCCAGCGCCCCGACCGGGACTAGAACCTGGTGTGCTGGCGCCGCTAGGCAGAGGATTAGCCTGTTGAGCCATGGCACCGGCCCAAATAAAGCTTTTTTTAAAAGACCTGTTTTTAGGGACAAAATTCAGTAATTACTGAATAATTGTCAGTGTTTTACACAGCATTATTAGAAATTTCCAAGTGAGTGGAATTTCGGAGTGGAATCACTAACAGAACACTTCATGGAAATAAGAAGGACGGAGAGGACTGTGGGGGGCACGATGCGGAGGAAAAGCGTGCCAGTGAAACAGTTAGCACGATGCCAACACACTCAGAGAAACAAAGCCTCAGTGGGGACAGAAAAGGGAGCAGTCTGACAGCACTGTGATGACGTTAATCACTGTTGGGACCAGCACTGTGGCACAGTGGTCAAGATGCTGCTCCCTGGGAAAGCACCTGAAGACGGCCTGAGAAACTGGGCCCCTGCCACGCACATGGGAGACCTGGCTGCAGTTCTTGGCTCCTGGCTTTGGCCTGACCCAGCCCTAGCTTTGTGGCAATTTGGGATGTGAGCCAAAGGATAGAAGAGTGTTCTTTCTCTCTCTCTCCCCTCGTTTTCTGTCACTCTGCTTTTCAAATAGATACATAATTCTTTATTTTAAAATATTTATTTATGTATTTAAAAGTCAGAGTTACACAGAGAGAGAAGGAGAGGCGGGGGTGGGAGGGGAGAGGTCCTCCATCAGCTGGTTCACTCCCCAGTTGGCCGCAAAGGCCAGAGCTGCACTGATCTGAAGCCAGGAGCCAGGAGCCTCCTCCGGGTCTCCCACGTGGGTGCAGGGGTGCAAGCGCTTGGGCCATGTTCCACTGCTTTCCCAGGCCACAGCAGAGACCTGGATCAGAAGTGGAGCAGGCCTGGTCTCAAACCGGCACTCATATGTGATACTGGCTCTGCAAGTGGTGGCTTTACACGCTATGCCACAGTGCCAGCCCCAATACATAATTCATTTTTAAAAATTACTGTTAAGCTCTTTAGAGATAACTACTAAAATACTTATAGTGATAGACAGGATACCAGGAAAATCCTTCAAAATTACCCAGTGTCTAATCTTTTAAAAAAAAGGAGGTGGGGGGAGGGACAGGCAGCACTGTGGCATAGCAGGTAAAGCCACGGTTTCATTAAAAAGAAGCTAAAAGAAAGGAGAAAAAAGACCAATCTGATTAGAGTGGAGGAACCTAACAGGTGTGGAGTGGAGCAAGGAGGTAAAAGATAGCGACGGTTAACAGTCTGTTAGCCACAAATCACGTATCTGATAACTGACTGGCATCCTGAACACACATCAGAATGCTTACAACTCAGTAATAAGTAATTCAAAACCGGCAAAGCATCTGAATAGACATTTCTCCAAAGTACACAAATGACCAACAGGCACGTGAAAAAAGGCTCAACATCGTTAGCCATCAAGGAAATGCAAATCCAACTACAATGAAACACACTTCACATTCAAAAAGTCAGCCAATACAATTTTTTTTTTTTAAGATTTATTTTATTTATTTGAAAGGCAGAGTCACAGAGAGAGGGAGAAACAGACAGAGAGAGAGAGATCTTCCAACCACTGGTTCACTCCCCAATGGCCAAAATGGCCAGGGCTGGGCTAGGCTGAAGCCAGGAGCCAGAAGCTTCATCAAGGTCTCCCACATGGGTGCAGGGGCTCAAGCACTTGGGCCACCTGCTGCTTTTCCAGGCACATTAGCAGGGAGCTGCACAGAAGTGGAGCAGCCGGGACTCAAACATCCCATGTGGGATGCTGGCACTGCAGGCAGCAGCTTTACCCAGTACGCCACGGTGCAGCCCCTAATTTTAAAAGCCAGATAGTAATAGTGTTGTAAACATTTGGAGAAATTGGAACCTTAATACATTGCAGGAAGGAATATAAAACCGCAAAGTCACTTTGAAAAACAGTTTGGTGACTCCTCAGAAAGCTGGAGTTACCACATGATCACTCCTGTCTAACAGAGCTGGAAACACCAAACACCACGTCCACGTGAAAATCTGCCCGTGAATGTCACAGCAGCATTATTCATAATAGCCAAATAAAAAGGAATGAAACACTGTTCCACATTGTACTGCAGGAGGTAAAGCCACTGTATGCAACACTGGCATCCCATATGGGTGCTGGTTCGTATTCCAGCCGCTCCACTTCTGATCTGGTTCCCTTCTAATAGAAGATGGTCCAAGTGCTTGGGCCCCTGCCAACCACGTGGGAGACCCAGATGAAGCTCCTGGCTTCAGCCTGGCTCAGCACTGGCTGTTGTGGCCCCTGGAGAGTGAATCAGCAGATAGAAGGCATAGATAGAAAGCACCTCTCTGTCTGTCTCTCTTTCTCTCTGTAACTCATTCAAATAAATAAATCGTAAAAAAAAAAAAAAAAAGGAATAAAATACTGATACTTGGTACAATATGGATAACCCTGAAAACTTGATGCTAGGGCTGGCACCGTAGTGTAGTGGGTAACCACCACCTGCAGTGCGGGCATCCCATATGGGCACAGGTTCAAGTCCCAGCTGCTCCACATCTGATCCAGCTCTCTGCTGTGGCCTAGGAAAGCAGTGGAAGATGGCCCAAGTCCTTGGGCCCCTGCATTCATGTGGGAGACCTAGAAGAAGCTCCTGGCTCCTGGCTTCGGATCAGCCCAGCTCCAGCCACTGCGGCCATTTGGTGAGTGAACCAGCTGATAGAAGACCTCTCTCTCTCTCTGCCTCTCTGTAACTCTGCCTTTCAAATAAATAAATAAATCTTTAAAAAATTATGCTAAGACAGACATAAAAGACCACATACTCTATAATTCCATTTAAATGTCAGGTATTGGTAAATCTACAGATGCAGAGTGGATTAGTGGCTGCCTAGGGCTGAGGGATGAGGGAAGGAGTAAGGAGTGACGTTACTAAATACAGAGGATGGACAGGTTCAAACTTAGAGCATGTCGACGGCTGGGCAACTCTGTGAACATACTGAAGACACTGAATTGTACCCTGTGACAGAATACATCTGATCTCAGTAGAGATCTTTTAAGTCTAAGCCCAGATTTTTAAGCAAGAAATGATGAAGGAAGCGTGAGGAATGTCAATATTAAGATCCTAGAAAAGAGGGCTATCACTGACAGTCATTGGTCCAATTCCAAAGTTAGTTAATTTATTGATACTGCAATATACTTTAACAAATGCAAATATCTGTTATCTGATTCCAAGTAAAGGGAACGTTCCAGTAGATCTGAATCCAAAAATACATCATTTATTACTAGCTTCCCCCTAAACCTAGCTGATCATCAGAACCACTTTAAGGATAGCTATTCTAGGCCTAAGATTGATTCCTAATGTAAACTACGAGCTTTTACTAATAATGATGTATCAGAGGCAGGTGCGTAGCCTAACAGTCCTGGCGCTGGCATTGTGTCACAGTGGACAAAAGTCAAAGGGCCCAGGTGTACCAACCCTATCACACCACCCAGAGCTCAGGTAAAAGCTAGATGTTCTCCAAGCTCTGCTACCTCCCTGGTACCTCCTCTTAGACACCACCACCCCCCCCACCCCCAGCCCACCCCCACACCCCCCACACCCCCCACACCCCACCCCCCACCCCGGTGCTAAAGAGAAAGTGCCAGCCCCAATCCGTCACCAGAGGGGGCAGGCCCCGCACCTCTGTGCCTCTTGCTCTTCTTCTTCCTGGAGACGGTTCTCTCCTGGACGCTTTCCTCCTGGGCATCCATCTCATCGCTGCTGTCCATGATGTCACAGGGCTCACCAGCCCCAGAAAGAGCTTCCTCTGCAGGGACCTGGGAGGCCTCCAAGCCACAGAGAGATTTTACTAGAAGAAAATGAGGAGAGAATGACGTGGCACACAGTCCTGCCGGCGTACAGTTTAGCCAAGAAATCAGCTTCCATCAGGGAAAAGGGCGAGGGCCGGGCAGTATCCGTCTGCTGAAGCAGCTGACAGTGTGTCGGCGAGCAGCTTTCAGAAAACTGTCATTTCAATCACACACAAAGCAGGTGAAAACAGCAGGCAAACGGACCCCTTCACAGAGCCAACTTCAGCCCGGCAGGATGCAAACAAAAGGTGAGTTCTGTTCTCCTCTACATAAACTCTGAGAAGCAACGTTTGAGAGGGATGGGATCCAGTTTAACCCCAGTGCTTGGCTGGAGATATCAGGTGTCATAAAACCCGGCTCTCAGGGGCCCAGGAGTAAAGGAGCTTGGAAGCAGGAGGGCCACAGAGGCAGAGCGCACGCCAAGGTTACTACCCACGGGGGCGAACTGCCGCGTGCAGGAAAGCGGGCGACACCCAGGAAGAAAGCCGTGGCCAGACGGTGCTTGCTAATGCAAACACAAACACAGCATTTCTGCTACTCGTGCTAACCTCCCCCCTCTGCCAACGAGTAAACAGCGAGAGCAGACACGTCCCCGGGGAGGTCGCGGGACCCCGGGGCAGCGGAGCGCCAGGCTCTGCCTTCTGCCTACCTTCCTGCTGAACAGCGTTGGCGACGGCTTTCTTGACCCGTCCGGACCTCACGACCGCCGGATCCGAGTTGGCATAGTCCGCCACGGTCACTGAAACACAGCACCAGCCCTCAAGAAACAGGCCCCTGCCTCCCGCTCCGGCCGGCGAGCGCCGCCGCGGCCACGGCCAGCCCCGCTCCCAGCCGCCAGCCCAGGGTCCCCAGCGCCCCCGCCCCGCCGCCCACCTCGACCAGAGCAGGCGTCGTGGGCCCGGAACTTGAGGCGCTTCCCTCTCTTGGGCATGGCGACCGTGTCGGGTCGAGGCCGGCCTAGCGGGCCGGGACCCCGGGCCATGTCTCAGGCCAGAGAGCCGGCACCGGGAGCCGCGGGACAGCTCCGCCCGGCTCCGCGGCCATCCCGCACCGGAGGCCGCTACTCTCGCGAGAGCTTGGGCCGGGGTTCTGAGTCGCCTTAGCGGCCGACGCCCCTCCACGACAACCAATCACCGCCAGGGCCCGGGCTACGTCATCACCCGGCGCCCGCGCATCAGCTGGGTCAGGGTTCGAGAAGGGTACGGCGCCGTGGCAGCGGGGCGGTGTCGTTTTGCTCCGTACCTCTTGTGAGGTGGTCGGCGTCTCGGGCCCGGAACCCACACTCGCGTTGATTAGAACTGAGACTTCGCGTCCTCGTCCTCCGGATTCTTCCTGCCTGAAGCGCAGACGCGGTGCGCCTGGTGCTGCGCCCGCCTCCCTCAGGCTTCCGACACTGCACCTGCTGTTCCTGCGAGGGTCTGTGGCCGCCTCCGCGCTGATGGTGGCCACAAAGCTGAGCATTTCTGAATTCTCACATAGGGGAAAAGATTCTTAAAAGTGCTTCAACTCGTCCCCACCCCCCAGACAAAACACTGGAAGGATGAAAGACGTGAGAACTCCGTCTCTCCTTTGTATCGGGAGAGAAGACAGCCATGAGTGAAGGGTAGACCCCGGAGGAGCGGGGCCCCGGTGTCGCTAGGGTGCCTGTCACTTGGTGGCCTCAGGCGCGTTCCCCTTCATGCTCCCAGCTTCCTCGCAGCTCCCCGATTTGACAGGCAGTCCTTAGAGCCCAGGCATCCGATCCGCGGGAGCCACCGGAGAGTGGCTCTCTGAGATATTTAGAAGAGAATTCCTGTTTTTGAAAGCCAAGTCGTGGGGCCGGCGTTGTGGCGCAGCGGGTGAAGCCGCCACCTGCAGTGCCGGCATCCCATACGGGCGCCGGTTTGAGACCTGGTTGCTCCACTTCCGGTCCAGCTCTCTGCTATGGCCTGGGAAAGCAGTGGAAGATGGCCCAAGTTCTTGGGCCCCTGCACCCACGTGGGAGACCTGGAGGAAGCTCCTGGCTCCTGGCTTCGGATCAGCTTAGCTCTGGCTGTTGTGGCCAGTTGGGGAGTGAACCAGCAGTTGGAAAACCAATCTCTCTCTCTCTCTCTCTCTCTCTCTCTACCTTTCTCTGTAACTCTTTCAAATACATAAAATAAACCTTTAAAAATAATAATAGTTCTAAGCAGGTAGTACAGTACATAGGAGCAAACCTCTGGCCCCCTGCTAACATTACGTAACACTACTACCAGCGGCCTTGCCAACAGGCTTGAATCACCTAGGAATTCTAATTCAAAGCTGAATATAAATTGGTTATAATCATGTTAACATTTTAATCTACTAACGTTTATAACATGAACTAAGTCTAATAGACTGTTGACTGAAAGAAAATTGTTTCAACTAATTTTCCATTTATACATAATTCATGTTTGTAGTCGAGTTCAAAATGCAGATGGTAAGCAGTGAGCCTTCTCATTTCACAATGTTGTCAATAAAGAATTCATGAGGCTCTGGTGCCTGTGGGTTTCTGCTCATGTGACATCCTGTTGAAACACAAATTCAGACTCTGACGGGAATCAAAGGCGTAACAGACGCCCTATTAGTACACTCGCTATTCAAAAACATGAAAGGTTTTACCTGAAATGTTCTCACTTTTGTTTCTTTAAAAAGATGTATGTATGTATGTATGTATGTATGTATGTATGTATTTATTTAAAAAGGCAGAATGACAGGGGGTAGAGCATCTTCCATTCATTGGTTTGTTCCGGCCAACCAGGAGCCAGGAACTCCATCCAGGTCTCCTGCGTGAGTGGCAGGGACCCAACTACTTGAGCCATCACCACCGCTTTTCAGGATGCAGGAAGCTGAATCAGGAGCAGGGGTGGGACTTGAACCCCAGCGCTCAAATATGGGATGTGGCACTTTAAGTGGTAGCGTACCTACCCCTGCCCCCTTCATGATCTGAAGAAACGTTAACAGAGGGATTTCCTCTTCGAAGCTATTCAGCATAATAAAGCAGTTTTTAAAAAGATTTATTTAAAAGTCAGAGTTACAGGGGCTGGCACTGTGGTATAGTGGAAAAAGCCGCTGTCTGCAGTGCCGGCATCCCGTATGGGCACTAGTTCAAGTCCTAGCTGCTCCACTTCCAATCCAGCTCTCTGCTGTGGCCTGGGAAAGCAGTAGAAGATGGCCCAAGTCTTTGGGCCTTTGCACTCATGTGGGAGACCCAGAAGAAGCTCCCGGCTTCAGATTGGTGCAGCTCTGGCCATTGCGGCCATCTGGGGGTGAACCAGTGGATGAAAGACCTCTCTTTCTCACTCTTGCTCTTGCTCTCTCGCTGCATCAACCTCTCTGTAATTCTGCCTTTCAAATAAATCCTTAAAAAAAAAAAAAAAAAAAACTCAGAGCTACAGATTGAGAGGGAGGGACAGATCTTACATCTGCTGGTTTACTCCCCACATGGCTGCAATGGCCAGAGCTGAGTGAGGCCAGAGCCAGGAGCTTCAGCTGGGTCTCTCAAGTGGGTAGCAGGGGCCCAAAGACTTGGACCATCTTCTGCTGCTTCTGGCCATGAGCAGGGAGCTGGACCAGAAGAGGAGCAACCGGGACATGAACTGGCACCCACACAGATGCTGGCAGCACAGATAGTGGGTTCAATCCCTATGCCACAATGCTGACCCCAGAAAAGCAATAGTTTAAAAGTAGTATAAGAGTTCAGATTGTGGCCAGTGCCATGGCTCACTAGGCTAATCCTCCGCCCGCGGCGCTGGCACCCCGGGTTCTAGTCCCGGTTGGGGCGCCAGATTCTGTCCCAGTTGCTCCTCTTCCAGTACAGCTCTCTGCTGTGGCCCGGGAGTGCAGTGGAGGATGGCCCAAGTGCTTGGGCCCTGTACCCACATGGGAGACCAGGAGGAAGCACCTGGCTCCTGGCTTCAGATCGGCACAGCGCCGGCTGTAGAAGCCATTTGGGGAGTGAACCAACAGAAGGAAGACCTTTCTCTCTGTCTCTCTCTTAAAAAAAAAAAAAAGAGTTCAGATTGTGACATCAGATTGTTCTGGATTCAAAACCTGTCTTTGCCGTTCCTTATCTCTGTAACCTTAGAAAAGTTACTCAGCCTCAGTTTTCTTGTCTATAAATTACAGATCATAATAACACCTGCTTCACATGGGTCATTAAAAATAATTAAGTGAATTAACCTGTAAAAATAATTTTAAACTGCACATAATAAGTGCTCAATAAATGTCAGCTATTGTGGTGATGATGAAGTTGTGGTGACCTACTATTTAAAGACACTTCAAGTAACTAATTCCCTTTGCTCTGGTGCGTGTAGAGAGAATACATGGGGGAATCAGAGGCAAGACTCATGCTAGTTGATGAAAACATGGCTATGAGACTAGCTGATATTTACTGAGCACTTAGCCTACAAGTGGCAGAGGTAGAATTTAAGATATATTTATTTAAAAGATGGAGTGAGAGAGAGAAAAGATCTTCCATCTATTATTTCCCTCCCCAAATGGCCACAAGAGCCAGAGCTGGAGCATGCTGAAGCCAGGAACCTGCAGCTCCATCCAGTCAGTGGCAGGGACCCCAGTACTTGAGCCATCTTCCACTGCCTTCTCAGGGACATTGACAGGGAGCTGGAGCAGAAGCAGAGTGGCTTGGACTCGAACCAGCACTCTGATATGGGATGCCCACAGTGCAAGCGGAGGCTTAACCCATGGCACCACAAACCGGGCCCCCAGAGTTGGAACTTCAACTGAAGACTTGTCAAAGCCCCAATATAAAACACTAACTATTCTGCCTATACAATGAAGAAAAGCATACTAAACCATTGCCTTTTAAGAGTAATAGCCTAAGCAAATGTGGAGTCAAGCAGTGGCTAACAAGGAGAAAATCACTAAAGGAGGTCTTAGTGGATTTCTGTTATGTGCCCAAGCAGTGGGTACGCTCTGAGAAGAGTCTGATTCAAAATAAGAAGTCAAGGGCTGGTGTGGTGGTCAGGAGGTTAAGCCGCCTGCAGGGCCAGCGCCCCACTTCAGAGCTGCAGTTTGAGCCCCTGCGCTCCACTTCCAATCCAGCTCCCTGTTAATGCGCCTGGGAAGTCGGCAGAAAACGGCCCAAGTGCTTGGGCCCCTGCCATCCACATGGGAGACCAGGATGGAGTTCTTGGCTCCTGGTTTTAGCCTGGCCCAGCCCCAGATGTTGTGGCCACCTGGAGAGTGAACCAAGAGATGGAAGGTATCCTCTCCCTCTCTCTCTCTCTCTCTTTCTCTCTGTCTTTCAAATAAAATTTTTAAAAATTTGTCTTGACAGGCAGAGTTAGACAATGAGAGAGACAGAGAGAAAGGTCTTCCTTCCGTTGGTTCACCCCCCAAATGGCCACTGCTTTTGACCGGTGCACAGCGCCGATCCAAAGCCAGGAGTCAGGTGCTTCCTCCTGGTCTCCCATGCTGGTGCAGGGCCCAAGTACTTGGGCCATCCTCCACTGCCTTCCTGGGCCACAGCAGAGAGCTGGACTGGAAGAGGAGCAACTGGGACAGAATCCGGTGCCCCAACCGGGACTAGAACCGGGATGCCAGTGCCGCAGGCGGAGGATTACCCTAGTGAGCTGCGGCGCTGGCCCAAAATTTTTTAAATATTATAAAGTAATAAATATTGTAAAAATAAGGATTCAGTGGCACTAGAAAGAGTACATTCATCAAATATGGAGGAAACTGCTTGTGTGTGACTTTAGATGCCTTAATTAAATACAGTACATGGTTAAAAATAGTTAATGAAGTTCATGTGGAGGCTAAGTACTTTTCAATTCAAGATGATAGTAACAAAAAGAGTAGCCTAGAAACAGGCTTGATGGCAGATGTCTGAGTTGGAATCCTTGTCCTTCCTTGTAATAGCCACGTGACCTTGAGTATATTTGCTTAATCTCACCAAAATTCAGTTTTCTTCTCCAGGTCAGAGTTGTGGGGGTTAAATGAGATATATATGGAAAGCACTTAGCTCTGCACCTGGAACACAGTAAACACTGCACGAGGGGCCAGTGCTGTGGCGTAGTGGCTGCCACCCACAGCGCCAGAATCCCATACAGGTGCTGGTTCCAGTCCCAGCTGCTCTACTTCCCATCCAGCTCCCTGCTAATGTGTCTGGGAAAGCAGCAGAAGGTGGCCCACCTTTGGATGGGCCCAGGCCTGGCCATTGCAGCCATTTCAAGTAAATAAATAAATCATGGCCTGCGCCATGGCTCAATAGGCTAATCCTCCACCTTGCAGCACCAGCACACCGGGTTCTAGTCCTGGTCGGGGCGCCAGATTCTGTCCTGGTTGCCCCTCTTCCAGGCCAGCTCTCTGCTGTGGCCAGGGAGTGCAATGGAGGATGGCCCAAGTGCTTGGGCCCTGCACCCCATGGGAGACCAGGAGAAGCACCTGGCTCCTGGCTTCGGATCAGTGCAGTGCACCGGCCGCAGCGCGCCGGCCGCGTCGGCCATTGGAGGGTGAACCAACGGCAAAAAGGAAGACCTTCCTCTCTGTCTCTCTCTCACTGTCCACTCTGCCTGTCAAAAAAATAATAATAAAAATAAATAGATAAATAAATAAATCATAAAAAGAAGAAAAATTCAATGAACAGGAGCTACAGTTAAAGCTGGAAACATTCATTTGAATCAGTACTTCTCAACCTTGACAACAGACTTCTTGCTGGCATTTTACAAAACGTCTGTGACCTGGCCCCACACCCAAATTCTTGTTCACTCCAAGGTGCGGTCCGGGCACTCCTGTATTTTTGAAAACGATCTCCAGGTGACTTGACAATTTAGCCCAAGTATTGAGAACCACAGATTTCTATCAAGGGCCAGTAAACCTCTGACTACAGGCCAAATTTGACTCCCTATTTGCTTTTGTAAATAAAATCTCATTGGAACACAGATATGCCTGTTTGTGTATTATCTGTGGCAATTTGTTTTTCCTTAACTGATAATGTAGTAAAGTTGATTAACCATCCACAGCGGTGACTCCAACCTCCAGGCCTGGCTCAGTACAGGTGGAAGTGCCGAGCCGGGGAGTGCCATGTGTGTTCTCAGCGGGATCCTCGCGCGGCTTCATCTTCGTCTCCACAGCTTTTCCCCAATAAATGAGTCTCAGAATCTTGGCAGGGACCCTGAGGGTGCACACATGTCTGCTAGGGGTGTCGTGTTGCCACTGGCTGGGGTAATCCTAATTCAGTGACTTGTCGCCTTAAATTCCACTCGTGTCTTCCGGTATTATGAAAGCCACGTCAGCGCAGGAAGGAGAGGAGCTGGAGTCCCACTTCCCTCTGACCCCACCTTCCTCTCCCTCTGGCCGCTTTCCCCCTGCAGGGGCAGCTGAACAGCTGTGACAAAGACCGTGACCTTCAAAGTCTAAGGTATTTATTACGTGGTCCTTTAGGGCAATCTTGCCTGCTCCTAGTGTAGAATACAGTCCCTGGGCCATCTACGCCACTCGGGGGCAGTATAACCTCATTACATGACCAAGATTCAGGGCACTAATAAAACGAAATTGCAAAACCAAACACACCAGGAATTACGGAAATTAATGTAGTTTTCCTACTTACAAGCTCCTTTATCTGATTTTCAAATATGCACAATTCTATTCCATCTTGGAAACTCCTATGCCAAACACTGCCCCTGCCTCTATCTGCCATTCAGAACGAGTGAGAACAGCTTTGGCCTGTGGTCTCTGTCTCCACAGCATTCATGCATCTCCAAACTCGGGGCTGGCGCTGCAGTGTAGTGGGGAAAGCTGCCACTTACAGTGCTGGCATCCCAAATGGGTGCTGGTTCAAGTCCCAGGTGCCCAACTTCTGATCCAGCTCCCTGCTAATGTGCCTGGGAAAGTATCAGATGGCCCAAGTCCTAGGGCCCCTGCACCCATGTGGGAGACCCAGAAGAAGCTCCTGGCCCCTGGCTTCGGATAGGCCCAGGTCTGACCACTGCGGCCATTTGGGGAGTGAACCAGCAGATGGAAGATCTCTCTCTGCTTCTGTTTCTGCCTCTCTGTAACTCTGCCTATCAAATAATTAAATAAATCTTAAAGAAAAACAACTCACCTGTCCATTGCAATGTTGATCCAGGGTAGCTGATGACCTCCTAATTACATTTTCTAACTTTTCTTTCTTGTATTTTCTAGGAGAGCCCATCCTTGAAGCCGTCTTCACTACGACACTCCACTTCCTTGATTCCCAGCCTTTTCTCGGGCTACTCATGGTGAAAAGCTCTCTTCTTCTATAACCTGTGTTCTCTCCGTCTGCTCTGTCGAGGATGCATATCGCTCCAAGTAGGTGCTGGTCTTGCTTTTGTTTGTGTAAATACTTACTAAACCTACAAAGTTTGGAAATCAGATTGCTGATTGGCAAGGGACATAACCTTGGTTTAGTATGAAATGGGGCCAGAAACTGATGCTAATGGAACAGGTTTGCTGGAACACCTGCCAGACAGGCAGGCCAGAGCAAGTACGGGGCGGGGCACGGTCCTCCCCAGCTCCGTGGTCCCACACTTGGTGACCAAACTGGGGGCCATGCTCGAGTCTAACGTGAGATCCTGCCTACCATCTGCTCCACCAAGGAGTACCTGCCCCATTCCTTTATTGTGGGTCCATAGCAGCTCTATGGAGAGGAAGAGGGAGGGAGGGAGGCAGGGAGGGAGGGAGGTTGGTTTTGCACTGCTAACTGTAAACACTTCTACCTGCAGCTTATGTAAGCTACTTGTAGCTGAGAGTTCTGGAAACTTTAAGTGTTTTCCATGCCAAAGGAGTCTGAACTTCATTTCTTTTTCTTGTGGATAATATTCCATTGTATGTAAGCATTACTTTTGGTTGCTTTTTGTTTATTTTTATTTTATTTATTTGAAAGACAGAGAGACAGAGTAAAAACTCTTGCCTGCTGGCTCACTTCTCAAATGCCTGCCACAGTGGAGGCTGGGCCACCCTGAAGTCGGGAGGCTGGAACTCCATGCGGGCCTCTCAGGTGGGTGGCAGGAACCTAAGGACTTGAGCCATCCTCTGCTGCTTCCCATCAGGAAGCAGAGCCAGGACTTGAACCCAGGCCCTCTGATCGAAGATGCTGCATTACACGCCAGCGCTGCTTCCTCCTTTTAGCTACTCCGAATAAAGCTGCTGCAAATATGGCCACAGGAGTATCTCTTTAAGACCCTGCTTTCAATCCTTTTGCTAAATACCCAGCAATCCTGTGACAGTTCTGTTTTTGAGGAAGCATCGTACCATTTTTCCACAGCAGTTGCACCATTTCTCAGAGTTCAGCCGTGTCGCTCTCTGCATGTTCTTGCTGACAGTTATTTGCTGTATGTATATGGGGGGGGGGGTGTATGTGTGTGTGTGCGTGTGTGTGTGTGTGTGTATATATATATATATATATAGCAGCCGTCCTAGTAGATGTGATCTGCACTACCATGACGACCATGTTCAGTGTCTTCTGAGGTCCTGACTGGCCATCACTGCTGGGAAGTGGATCTGGGAGCCCGGCATTCGGTTGAGGAGCACAGCATCTTAACTGGCAGACTAAATGCCCCCTCCCCCTCTCAATGCTTCATGTCACAAAATTATATCTTCATATACTGCATATCCAGAAACAGAGACGAGTATTTGGTTTCTAAAATCGTGTAGAAAACAAAATATGGAGCAACAAACAACAATTAAAGTACCACTAGCTTTTAGACTGGTAATTGTATGTCATATTCAACCTTTTATGGTCGTTTGAACTTCCATGCAAACTATTTAAGATTCGACAGAGAAGGAAGAGGTGCTTTGAAAACCACCAGGAAGGAAAAGGAGGAGAGAGCAGAAGGCAGAAGAGAAAGAGAGGGGAGGAGAAGCGTGTTTGTCTCAGCCTCCGCGAGCCTGTGGGACGGTGCACTGGTTTTGTCCCTGTGCCTTGAACAGAACAACACTGCCATTAAATAAGCTCATCTGGAGGAGCAGACTTCATTCTTCCGTCTTCAAAGCTGAATGTAGGCTTCCTGCTTTCATAAGTGGACAGACCCAGGGAATGCAGGGGAGCAAGCGGAGCCTTGGGAAAGACGTGCAGCCTCTGGCACGGCTAGAAAGCCCTTCACACAGCTTCTCCCCACCCAGCCCTGATCTCTGCGCACTGGTCCAGCGGTGCGGCCTGCTCTCCATTCAGAGGGAACAATGGTTGCCGCGGGTGTCTCCCAGGAGGGAGGAGCAGGGCTGGCTGGTTGAAGAGCCGCAGGCTACCTGCTCTAGTCCAGGCCCAGCCCTGCAGTGACTACTGACTGTTTTATTTTCAGTTTCAGAAAAACCCCTGCCCTACGCGGAGCTTCAGATTCCTTTTTGTGAGTGTGTGACCCGAGAAACAAGACGAAACTACTGCGGTGGACGTGCAGCTCCAATTCCAGTGACCTGGCTACTCTGACTGTCAGTAGCCCTGGTGGGGATAGGACACAGGCGATGAAAGACTTGTACTCTGTCTTCTTTCCTTAACTCTCAGGCATAAGTTCCAACAACACTCCTACCACGCCAGCCCAACACGAGCTTGGAAGGAGACGTTGAAGGAAGCAGACAGCATAATGGCTGGGAGTAGATTCAGTAAAACCCAAGAAGGGCCGTTAATCTGAGACTAGAATTGAGAATGCAGAACAGCACTGGGCCCCTTAGCCACTGCTTTGTTTCCTCTCTTGGGGACTGTTACTGGAGAAGCAAAGGGTCCTTGTCTTCGCGCAAGAAAGAACTCAGGCACGAGACAGAGTAGTGGAAAGCGAACAGCAAGGTTTCTTAGGGCAGGGACATCCGTAAGAACAGATGGGCACCTCTCAGGACAGGACCTGAGAGAGAATGCGCAGTTTACATTCAGGCAGGGGTTTTTAAGGGGATGGGTCTTGCCTTCCCGCCTCTTCTCTTTCTTCTCCTCCTGAAACAAAGGACTTTTTGGATGTAAATAAGAAGTTATCAGATGGGGGGGGGGGTGCTGGCTGGGAAGGATGGTAATCGGGTAGAAGGGGCAGGACCCCCTGGAAGGTCAGGATCCAAGCAGAATGTTTGAAGTGCAGATACTGGGCTGCACCTGGAAGGTTCTCGGGATGACTTTGAGATGCGGTTGCTGGACCTGGATGTCAATGCCTTAGGCCTTTGTCACACACACATAAGCTCATTTCTGACTTCCTACCTAACAGGGAGGACACCCTTTCTGCTTAGACCCCCACTCCGGGAGCGTTTTCCTTCCTCCTGCACGACCCTGTCTACTTCCTTTTCTCCCCTTTCCTGAGCAAGGCACTTGACTTACCTGGGTGAGTGAAGGCAGTTTTCATTAACTTCCTGCTGTAACCGACTAGAAAATCACAACACAGCGGAGACCCATTCAGAGTGTAGAGACAGCCTAGAGGTAGTCTAGGTCTTTCCACGCGGAGAGGGCAGAATGTAGGGTGAGAGTATCAGGATGGTGGGAATCGCAAGGATTCTGGAAGTAGGAACAGAAGGAAAAAAGGCAGGAAAACAGCACCCAGGTCCACACCGAGGGAAGGTTCTTTGGATCCATGCGCTGGCCACTTATCTCTGCAGAGCTGCACCGGGGCCCCGGGACCATGCACCACTGCGTTTGGAAATGTGTCGCGGCAATCCTGGCCTCAGTACTCCTGAGTGTCTTCCTCCACCAGCAAATCTATGACAACGGATCTGAGCTGTTTGGGGTAAGCAACGGAAGCTGATGTTGGAGCCAGTTCTGCCGAGTTAGTAGGAAAGCAGTGAACGACAGCCAAGTCTGGGTCTTGTCATGGGGATCACTCCAGAATCACTGCAGGTTTTCTTGGAAAAGAGAAGGATGGTTTAGAATTAATTTTTATAGATGAGAAGATTGGGTTAAGAAAAGGCAACTTGCCTCTGCCAGTTTCCCAGCCAAATAGAGAAAGAGATAGCAATTTTGCCGTAACTGACAATGGTGATAGTAGGGATGGAGGAGGAAAGGGGGAAACGTCGAGGGGGAACCGGAGGAGCTGTGACATAGGAGAGAATTGAAGCTTGAGAGTTACCATGTGTGGCAGCCAAGGGTCCTACTGTTACCGGAGAAATTGCAGGGTTCTTGTCTTCGCGCAAGAAAGAATTCAGGCGTGAGACAGAGAGTAGTGGGAGGTAAAAGTAGCAAAGTTTATCAGGGTAGGGACATCCGTAAAAACGGATGGGCACCTCTCCAGACAGGACCTGATAGAGAGTGCCCAGTCGCTCAGACTGGGGGAGAGCGGGGCTGCATGGGTGAGTGGAGAGTACACCTGGCCAGGCCAGGCGGGCGGCTCAGCAAAGATGCAGAGAGCTGAGCGCCCAGCCCAGTTGAGGCTGGGGGTTTTTAAGGAGATGATGGGTCTTGCTTCCCCACCTCTGCTCCTCTTGGAACAAAGGGCTTTTTGGATGTAAATAGAAAAACTTCTCTTGAAGGTCTGAAACAAAGGACTTTATGGATGCAAATATTAGCAGACCGGAGGAAGGGAGCAGGGTGTTTGGGATGCAGATACTAGGCTACACCCGGGAGATTGTAGAAGATTGTCTGGCAGAAGGGGCAGGGCAGGGCAGGATGCAAGGGCCAGGCTGCCCCTGAAACATTATCAGAATGACTTTGAGATGCAGATACATATGCTGGACATAGATGTCTTCTCTTTAGGCCTTTATGTCACACACATAAGCTCATAACTGACTACCTACCTAACACTACGGGCGGTTGGGATGAAATGGGAGTGATACCGAGACTCCACGGTCTCCTGTCACTCCCCACAGAAGTCCTCTGAGGGCCCCTACTTTGTGGAAGGAATCGCTGGAAACCAACCGCTGACAGCTGTGTTCATATTACTTCAAAATTCTTAAACCACTTTTCAGGGGCCTGAGAAATATAGACAGGGCAAGGCAGAGGAGAGGTCATTGTAAGTGTGGCCAGGACGGGACGGGGCACAGGCGGCTCTCAAGGACCCCGCAGCCTGGAAGGGCCAGCAGGTGTTGGGGAGCAGCTGGGCGTGGGCCACCTCCCTCCCCAGGGTCCTCATGTTCTAGTTTCTCACACCAAGTGGAGTCTCCTCCCTTGGTTACAACATCCACAAGTGGCAGGAGCAAACCCCAGCCCCATGGGCTGAGACTGGGACTCCACGTTTGCCCAGCTCGGGGATCAGGCTGTGAGCAGAGTGCTGGCCCACATGCAAGGACTGCAGAGCCCAGGCACCGTGGGAGAGTTCCTGAAGGGTGCGGCTGGGAGGGGCTTCAGCAGGTCCTGCAGAACCTGCACAGCCCACAGCTGGTGACACTGACCTTGGCCAGCCTGGTGAGGGGAGGCAAATTAGAGGTGGGCGTGGCAGGAGCAGGCTCGGGCTGACATCGCCAATGTCCAAGGTCTTCCCACGGGCATTCTGTTACCAGAGAAGCTAGGGTCCTTGTCTTCATGCAAGAAAGAATTGAGGCGTGAGACAGAGAATAAGTAGAAAGCAAAATAGCAAGGTTTATTAGGGAAGGGACATCCGTGAGGACAGATGGACACCTCTCCAGACAGGACCAGTAGCTCAGACTGGGGGAGAGCGGGGTTACATGGCTGAGTGGAGAGAGTACACCTGGGCAGGCCAGGCGGGCGCCTCAGCAGAGAGCAGAGGGCTGAGCGCGCAGTCCGGTTGAGGCCGGGGATTTTTAAGGGGATGGGTCCTGCCTTCCCTCCCCCTCTCCTTCTCTTCCTCCCAGACAGAGGACTTGTTGAATGTAAATACAAAAAATTCCTTTCTGAGTTTTTCAGGGGGGCCTGGCTGGCATCGCCCCCATTAGAGGAGCCTAAGAGGGAGGATGGTTGTTGGGTAGAAGGGGCAGAACGTTTGAAGTGCAGCTACCGGGCTGCACCTGCAAGGTTCTCAGGTAGAAGGGGCGGGGACCCCTGCAGGATCAGGATCAGGGCAGGATGTTTGAAGTGCAGATGCTGGGCTGCCCCGAAGGGTTACCTGGATGACTTTGAGATGCAGATGCTGGACCCCTGTAGATGTCTGTTCCTTAGGCCTCTGCCATACACACATAAGCTCATTTCTGATTCCCTGTCTAACAATTCCACATGACCCTGGGGGCTCCACCTCCCGGCTCCAGGCCCCTACTTCTGCGGGAAAGCACTTGTCAGGAGCGACATTAACTGCGCCCTGACACACAGCCACCCTGGGAGTCCCCAGCCTGTCCTACAAGGGGACCTGTCCCCAGCTGACTCCAGGAGATCCAGACATCAGCCTCAGCCCTGACCCCCATCTGTCCTCAAAAGCATGAGAAGACTGTGGTTCAGCAGGTGGTTTGGGAGCAATTCAACTCTGAAGTCAAGAACCATCTGGAAGCCTTCAAGGAGATGCAGAAAACCCCCCCTGGGCTCCAGCAGGCCAGCTACAAGCTCCTGGCTGGAGCTCCTCCCCCGGAAAAGAGTGAGTAGGCAGGGGAGGGGCAGTCGGGCTGGGAGGAGGCCAGACAGGAATTTCACCAGAAATGGGAAGGTGGGGGAGGGGAGATGAGGAAGGCAGGGCTGGGAGCCAGGGCCTCGCCATGGGCCCTGGTACTGGTCAGGGTCCTGAGTGCGTTTCCCTCCTGCCTGCCCACCCCTTGAGGGACCAACAGGAGAATGGCCCCCAGACCACAGTGACCCTGCATAGTCACATCATAGTGAAGCTCGCTCGTGGCAGACCCCCGAGGAAGCTGGTGGGAGCCAGTGTTGTGGGCTAGGTTGGGCCTATTATATTAATTTTCAAGACTCTCGCCTTTTACTTGGAGAAGAATTCTGAGGATAGGCACAAACACGGCATGCAGTGTGATAAACTTTATTTACAAAGTGAGAAAAATATATAGGCACATTAGCGCTTTATTTCGGGAGAGTGGGCCAGGGAAGGGGGAATACCATACTCTGCTCTGTTCATCTGATACCACAAGGAGGACAGTGCAAACTTCTATTCTACCTGGCTTTTTTATGAGCATGGAAAAAAAGGAAGTGTTTACATGGTACCACCCACTTCCTGGGTAAGAGGAAGTACTTCCGGGGGAGGAGTCCCCTGATTGACAGGTAGGTGAACACAACAACAGAGTGCTAGGGAGGTGTGGCTTCCAGCTAATGAACGTAAATTATCTATCTAAGCTTTGCCACATAAATGGGAAAAGGCAGTGGGTGGAGGGGAGATGCAGACCTCAGGTTGCAGAGCATGGGTGGCCACGCCCTGGGGTTTCCCTGCACAGCCTGCATCCTCAAAGCTGAGGTGACTCGAGGTCAAGGCCAGGCTGGGATGATTGCCACACCAGCAAATGGACCTTTGGCACGTGGCAGCCTTCCCCACACAGCCGCCTTTCAAAGGATGGGTCAGATCCTAGAGCTCTGACCAGGACGGACCGGCTGAGGGCAAACCGGCGGGTGTGGCAGTGCGGGCGGGACCTGGGAGGGAGGCCTGGGGCCCCGTCCCGTCCTGTGGTGCTGAAGGTCCCGTGTCTCCCCCAGAACTGCTGACCGTGGGCATTTCCTCGATACAGCATCCTCACGGGAGCCACCTCCTGGACACCTTGCACTCCCTCTTCCAAGCTACCTCCGACCCTGAGCTGGCTCATATCATAGTGCTGGTCCACCTGTCAGACCCTGACCCCGAGCGGCTCCACAGAGCAGCTGCCAATATTTCCGGCCCCTTTGCACCGCACCTAGAGTCCCGGAGGCTGCTTGTGGTCAGCGGTCTTCTTGGCGACTCCCCTCTCCCGCGACCCCTGACGCCCAGTCAGTCCTCACCCTGTGAGGCTCTGCGCTCCCGGCAGAGAGAAGGTCAGGCCCTGCTCATGAACTTCGCCAGCGAGCTCTCGGAGTACTTCCTGCTGCTGGAAGACAACACGCGGTGCGCCCCCAGGTTTGTTTCTGCCATCTACTGGACGCTGGCGGCCTGGAGGGAGCTGCGCTGGGTGGTCCTGGAGTTCTCCAGCCTGGGCTCCGGGAAGGTTCTGCGCAGCAGCCACCTCCCCCTGCTCACCTCCGTCCGCCTCCTCTTCCCTGAGGACGCTCCTCTACGCTTGCTGCTAGCAAATTTCCGCTTTCTCTTGGGCCAGAGGGTTCCAATTCGCTTTGCTCCCGATCTCTTCTACCGCACGGATGACCTTAATTCCCAGCGCACGTGTTGTTTAGAGGAAGAGGAAGAAGATGGAGAAGAGTATGAGAATCCCGAGAAACCCAGCAACCCTCCTGCCACGCTCTACAACACCATGATCGCGTTGTCCAGCGCTCACCTCCCGGAGTACGCCTACCTCCCAATCCTGAGCCACTTCCAGACTGAGAACGTCATTCCTGGGGACACCTACACCTTGGTGTTCGATCTTCCTCACAGGGTGGTCCAAATACAGGTGCTGACTGGCCTCGGTGCCCAGGGGCTGTACCACCTGGAGCACGGGCAGGTGGAACTGGGCTATGAGCCCGTGCTGGAGGGAACGGGCTGTGCCCACTATGTGCTGCTGGGCCCCCTGGTGAAGGGCAAGTGCAACCAGAAGGTCCCGTACACAGCAGGTCTCATGGGGGCCGTGAGGTGTGTGCGGCTGCTGGTGACAGCCCGACAGCACTCCTCTGTGACCATCAGCCAGATCAATGTCTGGACTAGAGCTGAGGAAGAGTAGGGGTAACGAGGCCAGTGTTCGGGGACGGGCTCAGCACTGATGACAGGAAATTAAAGCTTTGAAATTTGTCAGGAGCGCCATCGTGCTTGTTCCGGTTGTTCACATCGAGGACCCGGACTCCCAAGAGGCAGAAAGAAAACTGAACCCACAGGACCCCCAGAGCCCCTCCAGCTTTCTCTCCACGAAGACCTGCTGTGCCAGCGTCTTGCCCTCAGGCAGCTACCCTGTTGCAGAGCACCGGGAATGGCCTGAGGCTGAACTGGCATTCGCCTTCCTGTGAAGTCCAGTGCCCCCGGGAGCAAACCTTGCATCTGTCACCAAACCTTGCATCTGTCACCGAGAGTTCAAGTCCGGGCTTCCAGCTGTCCGCGAAGTCCTCGGAACTCGATGCAAGTCTTTGTAGAGTTTCTTCTCTACATTTTCCCAGGCAAAGTTCCATAGCTTTTATCCACATGCCTTCCCCAAAAGCATAAGTTACTAAACTGGTAGACGTGTCCTCTGAATGGCAGTAAGCAGTGTATTACCTAACGGCATTCAGTATTCTACTTAGCATCTTCAGCGTAAAGATTGAGAGTATGGACTAATTCATGCCTTCATGCATTCGTTCAGAGATACTCAGTTCTTTGCCCTGTTTAAGGTAGTAGAGATCCTACAGTGAACAAAACATAGTTGGTACTAACAAGAGGATAATAACAGCAAACATTTATCTGTCAAAGTGATGGTGTCATTTAGAATTTCCTTTATAGTTGGCATTTATAAAATCCACCTATAGGAGTACAATATAAGGATATGACACGGGGCAAGCACTTAGCCCAGCGGATGCGGCACCCAGGTTCCACATGAGCACACCTGGGTTCATTACAGGCCCCAGCTCCTGGCTCAGCTCCAGATGCTGCAGACCCTGCGAAGCAGCCTGACGGCTCCGGGGCCTGGGCTCCAGCACCTGTGCGAAACCTGGTGCGTTTCTGGCTCTGGTTTCAGGTTTTACCCAGCCCAGCCCATTCCAAGGCATCTGCAGTGTGAGCTAGTGTGTGCGGGAGTGCGCTCACTCTCTCTTTCTCTATTTACATACCTCTGTCTGCCTCTCAAACATAAATAACATCTTTTAAAAAAGAATGTGATGTTGTGAAATACACGTTTGATCTTTGTCCCAGTCCTCTAACATATACCTGCTAACATCCTTGCCGTCTACCAAGTGATGTGTCTTTTTTGTGTGCTAGTGAGATGTCGGGTGACTGACAGCCCTTCAAGAAGGGGGCTGGCCACAGGAAAGACCAAGGCATGATTGGTTAGGATTTCGGACTTCTCAGCCCCACCCCCAACCTCCAGGGAGGATAGAGGTGCTGAAGGTTAAGTTGATCACCAAGGGCCCATGACTTAATCAATCAGGCCTCTGTAGGAAAGCCTCCCCGGTAACCTGAGAGGACAGGACTTGGAGAACTTCCAGATGGCTAAGGATGTGCTGTGATCCAAACAGACCGAGACCCTGTGTGAGACACCCAGGCCTCAAGAGGGCCGTTGGCTGCTGCTAGAGATAAAAACCAGTCAAGCATCAAGAAAGTGACAATATTAGCAGAGGAGCCTGGAGTCCTGGTTTCTCCAAGAGAATTTCAGGGGCCGGCGCTGTGGCATAGTAGGCTAAGCATCTGCCTGTGGCACCAGCATCCGATATGGGTGCCAGTTCAAGTCCCAGCTGCTCCACTTCTAATCCAGCTCTCTGCTATGCCCTGGGAAAGCAGTGGAAGATGGCCCAAGTCCTTGGGCCCCTGCACTCGCGTGGGAGACCCAGAAGAAGCTCCTGGCTCCCGACTTCGGATCAGCCCAGCTCTGGCCGTTGTGGCCATTTGGGGAGTGCACCAGCGGATGGAAGACCTCTCTGTCTGTCTCTCCCTCCCTCTGTAATTCTACCTCTCAAAGAAAGAAAGAAAGAAAGAATTTCAGACCTGAGACAGAGTAGCAGTAAGCAAGCAGGCAAACTTTAATGAGGCCGGCGCCGTGGCTCAACAGGCTAATCCTCCGCCTTGCGGCGCCGGCACACCGGGTTCTAGTCCCGGTCGGGGCACCGATCCTGTCCCGGTTGCCCCTCTTCCAGGCCAGCTCTCTGCTGTGGCCAGGGAGTGCAGTGGAGGATGGCCCAAGTGCTTGGGCCCTGCACCCCATGGGAGACCAGGATTAGCACCTGGCTCCTGCCATCGGATCAGCGTGGTGCGCCGGCCACAGCGCGCCTACCGCAGCGGCCATTGGAGGGTGAACCAACGGCAAAGGAAGACCTTTCTCTCTGTCTCTCTCTCTCACTGTCCACTCTGCCTGTCAAAAAAAAAAAAAAAAAAAAAAGATTTAAAAAAAATAAAAATAAAAACTTTAATGAGCCCCTGAGTCCCACAGGCGGGGTGGGCGACTCTTCAGAAGAGTCCCAGAGAGCGTCCGGTCTACATTTAGGCCGGGGCATATGGGCATGGGGCCCACTTCCTCCCATTCTCCTTCCCCCTCCCTCTTCTTCTGGATAGTGCTGGACAAAGGGATTTCTGGGTGTGAAATTCCTCCAAGGTTTTATTATCCAGTGTTACCAGACTGGGTAATTCTCTTGGCACTGGGAGAGAAGATTTCTCGAGGGGTGTTTCCTTAGGGGGAAGGCATGGACCACCTACAAAAGTTTTGGGGACGTGGGCAGAATTTTGTGTTTTCAAGATTTATGTATTTGAAAGGCAGAGTTACAGAGAAAGAGGAGAGCTAAAGAAGAGATCTTTTATCTGCTGGTTCACTCCCCAAATGACCGAATGGGCAGGGCTGGGCCAAGCTGAAGCCAGGAGCCAAGAACTTCCCCCAGGTCTCCCAGGTCCCCACGTGTTGTTCAGACCCTACATATATGGGGTCCCAGAAATGTTATGTGAATATTTGGGCAAAATGTTCATCTTACTTCTGGGAAAGCAGTGGTGACTTCCAGGAATTAGAGATCCAACTCTTTTCTCTCTTTGTGTGGTCACTTCCATAGGTACTCAGGGCCATTTGGAATGTCGCGGTGCCAGGTGGAGAGACTTGTAATGTGCTAACGCATCATAATGAGGACTTTTTTTAAAAGATTTATTTATTTACTTAAGAGGTGGAGTTACAGACAAGAGAGAGAGGGAGGGAGAGAGAGAGAGAGAGAGAGAGAGAAAGGTCTTCCATCCTCTGGTTCACTCCTCAAATTGCTGCAACAGCTAGAGCTGGGCCGATCTGAAGCCAGGAGCCGGGAGTACTTGGGCCATCTTCTGCTGCTTTCCCAGGCCATAGCAGAGAGCTGGATCAGAGGAGGAGCAGCTGGGACATGAACCAGCGCTGATATGGGATGCCGGTGCTGCAAGCGGATGCCCAACCAATTACACCACAGCGCTGGCCGCTAGAGCTGGGGTTTGTCACGTCCTTGGAGGGCGGGCCCATCCGGAAACAGTGAGGAAGCTCCTAGCCCTTCCCACCTGCCTCGCCTCCGCATCTCTTATTCTGTATCCTTTGTGAGATCCTTGATAATAAATGGTAAACAGGGGCAGGTGTTGGGGTGCAGCAGGGTAAGCCCCTGCCTGGGGCACTGCCACCCTCTGTCAGAGCAGAGGTTGGAGTCCTGGCCACTCCGCCTCCCATCCAGCGAGCTCACCTACCACTGCTCTGTCTCACGTGTGAAACTGTTTTCCTACAGAGAGACAAGGACCTCTGTTCTGGCTGTCTCCTGTAACAGACCTAAGAGCCCAATGGGGCAGGGCTGGGATGACTCCCCGGAGGTGTCACAAGGGGCAGAGATGTCCCCAGAGGAGGGCTGGGACCCACCTCCCAGGTTACTGGACTTGGGCAAGATTTGTAATGTGTTGACGCTGGGCTGCTTCCAAGCCTTGCGTCTACATTTCTTCCCTCACTCAACCCCACACACTTCCCGCTTTCTTCTGTCCGCCTATGCTAGTGCCTCCCTTCAGCCTAACAGCTTTAGGCCAACCATTTAGAAACCCAGGTGACACCACCTGGGGCTCCCGACTGGCATCAGAGGCGGGGGCAGCCTGTGGGGAATCTCTGCTGTGGACCATGTGCAGTGTGTCCCGTCTGGAGCACGTCACCTGCAGAAAGAGCGCACAATTTTGGTGACAGAAACAGCATCTGTAAGTGGTTAATCCCGGCTTTACTAGGGAGAGATTGGGTGACAAGCCCAGCGTCTCTCAGCGATCCTGGGAAATGTTCCAAAGGCGGCGGATTCTAGTCAGAACGCCCGGATCACACAGCAAGCTCGCGGGACTTCGCTGGAAAAGGCGGGCTTGGGTGAGGTGGTGGGAGGGGGTGTCCGCCGGCTGGGGAGCGAATACTGCTAAAACAGCAAGACAGACAGATGGCAGCCTGCGTGCCAAAGGGGGCCAAAGAAAATGGGATGTTTTAAAGAAAACAGGGGGCAGACCCTGCCCTGTAGTACAGTAGATTAAACCTCCGCCTATGGTGCAGGCATCCCATATGGGCACAGGTTCAAGTCCCAGCTGCTCCTCTTCCTATCCAGCTCTCTGCTGTGGCCAGGGAAAGCAGTAGAAGATGGCCCAAGTGCTTGGGCCTCTGCACCCTCCTGGGAGACCCGGAAGAAGCTCCTGGCTCCTGGCTTCGGATCAGTACAACTCTGGCCATTTCTGCCGTTTGGGGAGTGAACCAGCAGATGGAAGACCTCTCTCTCTCTCTCTCTCTCTCTCTAACTCTGCCTCTCAAATAAATAAATAAATATCTTTAAAGAACAAAGAAATAAATTTCTGTGCAATGGAACGCAGACACAAGTCCAGAAAGCGGGACCCAGCCTCTGGTCTGTCTCCCTTGGCCCAGGTGTCCCTGCCTGTCCTTTATCAAAAGGAGCTCACTGACGCGGGGGGAGGGAGTGACACGGCTAGTCCAACAGGGTCAGAGTCACGGGGCTGAAGGAGTCACTTGCTTCTCCAATACATAGGAACCCTTGTGGCCAGTGTGGTCCTGAGGGGTTTGCTTAGTGGGATTCCACATCCCAGAATCCTCCCACCCAGACTTTCCCAGCACAGGGAGGAGCAGAGGAGAAACAGGGAACTCATTCTCACACCCATAAAAACTGTCTCACCGGCGCTGTGGTGTAGTGGGCTAAGCCTCCTCCTGTGGCACTGGCATCCCATATGAGCGCTGGTTCAAGTCCCGGCTGCTCCTCTTCCGATCCAGCTCTGTGCTATGACCTGGGAAAGCAGTAGAAGATGGCCTAAGTCCTTGGGCCCCTGCACCCGCGTGGGAGACCCGGAAGAAGCTCCTGGCTTCGGATCGGCTCAGCAGTGGCCATTGTGACCATCTGGGGAGTGAACCAGCAAATGGAATACCTTTCTGTCTGTCTCTCCCTCTGTCTGTAACTCTACTTCTCAAATAAATAAATAAAATATTTTAAAAATAAAAACAAAATCTAACCGCAGACTGGACTCTCAGTCCTTTGCTGAGACACCGCCTGCTCTGTCAGGGCAGGAATTGCTGTCCCTTCACTTTTTCCAGTAAGTTATGTTAAAACCACCTTCTCATTGCTCATTCGCCGGCCACATTCTTAGTTGTCAACAGAGCGAGTTCTGGGGTTACAGTACCATTGGCTACAAATTCCTTTGGAGACAGGGAGGGTCTGAAAAAGAAGCCAGTTTTATTTCTTTGAAAGGCAGAAATACGGGGGGGGGGGGGGAATCTTCCATCTGCTGCTTTACTCCAAATGGCCACAACAGCCAGGTCTAGGCCTGGCTGATACCAGGATCCAGGAGCTCCATGCAGATCTCCCACATGGGTGCAGGGGCCCAAGCCCTTGGCCATCTTCGCTGCCTTCCCAGGTGCATTGGCAGGGAGCTAGATGGGAAGTGGAGCAGCCGGACAGCCGGTGCTCTGATGCTCTGATGCTCTGACACAGGATGCCGGCATCACAGGTGGCAGTTTAACACCTGCACCACAACGCCAGACCCTGAAAATGGGCTATTGTGTAGATAAGGAGAAAAGGGTTGCTCATGGTTGTTCCAGGGGATGAAGACAAAATAGACCCTTTGTCCACAGCACTAGGTCCAATTGACCTGACAGATAAACTATTCACTCTGTCCTGGCCCTCCTCAGATAAACCCCAATAAGTGTTTCTCTCTCTCTCTCTCTCTCTCTCTCTCTCTCTCTCTCTCTCTCAAGATTAACTGAAAGAGTTGCAGAGAGAGAGAGAGATCCTCCACCTGCTGGTTCACTCCCCGGATGGCCACAAGAGCCACGACTGGGCCAGGCTGAAGCCAGGAGTCAGGAGCTTCATCTGGGCCATCTTATGCTGCTTTCCCAGGTGCATTAGCAGGGAGCAGCTGGGACTTGAACGGGTGCCCATATAGAAGGCCAGCATCGCAGGCAGTGTCTTTTACCCACTACACCACAACGTCGGCCCGGGTGTTCTCTTGAATGCCTTGGCCTCGTGGGCTTCTTGTGGACAATTTGTTCTCAGTGTGCTATAATGAGGATGGTAATGCCCAGAAGTCACATCAAAACCGATGGGGTGGGTGCTGTCATTGTCATCTCACTTTACAAACGTTCCACTTCCACATCTCTTATTTGTCCATCAGACTGGAAACTGAAATCAAAATCATGTTGGAGCTTGTGCTGCTAAGAAATCTGAAAAATGTGCATTTGGTTGACTGGTCTCTGCCGGATGCAGAGCATATTAGCAAGAGGTTGAAGGGGCCGGCGCCGTCATAGCAGGTTAAGCCTCCAGCTACGATGCCAGCATCCCGTGTGGGTGCCAGTTCGCATCCTGGCTGCTCTTCTTCCAATCCAGCTCCCTGCTAATGTGCCTGGAAAGCAGCAGAGGGTGGCCCAGGTTCTTGGGCACCCACGCGGGAGACCTGGAATAAGCTTGAGCTCTGGCTTCAGGCTGGCCCAGCCCCAACCATTGCGGCCATTTGGGGATAGAAGATTTTCTCTCTCTCTCTCTCTCCTTCTCCCTCTCTCTCCTCATCTCTCTGTAACTCTGCCTTTTGGATGAATAAAATAATAAATAAATCTTTTTAAAAAAAAAGGAAGAAAGAGATTGAAATAGATGGGGAGCCAGCAAACCCATGATGTTTGCCAAGTAACGTGAAAGCTGGGATTTAGCGCTTCCTTCCTTTCTTCAAGTAACCCCCACCCTTGGGATAGTGTGAAGGTTCTCCCCCCACCACCTGGCCCAGCCCTCAGCCCCAGTGAGGCCAACGATTGTCAGGAGGATGCACCCTGGAGGCGGGCAGCAACTCTCCCGGATTTGGGGAGGCACCTGTTGGGAAAGCTTGGCGTCTGTCTTCTCCAGCCTGGTCCAGGAGGGAAGATCTCCACGTACACAGTGGCACCTATGATTGCATCCCACCTCTAGGCCCCTCTGGGAGTTGTTTTCACTTGGAAAACACCTCTGTTGTGAACGCCTACGCTACCTACCACAATCGCCTAAGGGAGACACGGTTCTCCAATGTAATGCTCCAGACCAGGATACCCCACTTATTCTCCATGGCTCAGTAACGTGATGGAGGGTAAAGGGCGGAGACTGACTCTGCCGGCTGGAGTGTGAGCTCTGTCATGCACACCCCAGGACCTCCATCTGTGATCCAGGAAGCACAGGGCTTCCTCCTGAGCTCACTCCCTTACCCAGCGCCACACCGAGTGTTCCCACGGGACTTTACAGCCAGAACGCGTCTCTCCCATCCTTTTTCTCTGCACCTACTTCCCATCCTTCAAGTAGTCCAAAGGCTTTCTATAGCACTGCGTCCAGAGGAGCACATACAGACTGAAATAAATAGGGAAAATTAAATTCTGTGACATATACTGCCTGCAGACACATCTACAGACAGTCCCTGACTTAACAATGGTTCAGTCCCAATTTGTCAAATTACAGTGGCTTTGCTGTGGCAGGGAGTCAGGGAGGGCCGAGGGGCCAAGGGCTACCAACACCCAAGACATGTGTGCTGCCAGACCCCGTCACCCTCGGGTGGCTCAGCAGCACACCCGCTCCTCACCGTGCAGCTCCGCCTCACTTACCCCAGGCCCCAACACGGCGACACCTTCCTGGGCTCACACCTGCACTGCAGCCCCACCTTTCATCCTAGGAAAAGTGGACCCAGCCCGGGTGGCAGCAATGCTCTCTCTCGAGGTCGCCTGCACTCACACCTGAGTGTGTGCTATCATTTTGCCTTTTAATAAATTCTGCTCTCCTGTTCACTTCCTTATTTTTTTTAAAGTCCTTTTTTCTTCTTTTTTTATTTGACAGAGTTAGACAGCGAGAGAGAAAGAGACAGAGAGAAAGGTCTTCCTTCTATTGGTTCACTCCCCAAATGGACGCCATGACAGGTAGAGTTAAACAGTGAGAGAGAGAGACAGAGAGAAAGGTCTTCCTTCCGTTGGTTCACCCCCCAAATGGCCGCTAGGGCTGGAGCTGCGCCGATCCAAAGCCAGGAGCCAGGTGCTTCTCCTGGTCTCCCATGCGGGTGCAGGGACCCAAGGACCTGGGCCATCCTCCACTGCACTCCCGGGCCACAGCAGAGAGCTGGCCTGGAAGAGGAGCAAGCGGGACTAGAACCCGGCACCCATATGGGATGCTGGCGCCACAGGCGGAGGATTAGCCAAGTGAGCCACAGTGCCGGCCCCCCACTTCCTTATTTTTTAAGATTTACTTATTTGACAGGCGGAGTTACAGAAAGAGAGAGGGAGAGATACTGAGAAAGAGAGAGAGAGGGGCTGACGCTGTGGCTCAGCAGGTTAACGCCCTGGCCTGAAGCGCCGGCATCCTATATGTGTGCCGGTTCTATCTTGGTTGCTCCTCTTCCGATCCAGCTCTCTGCTGTGGCCAGGGAAAGCAGTAGAAGATGGCCCAAGTCCTGGGGTCCCTGCACCCACATGGGAGACGCAGAAGAAGCTTCTGGCTCCTGGCTTCGGATCGGCACAGCTCCGGCCGTTGCAGCCATCTTGGGGAGTGAACCAGCAGATGGAAGACCTCTCTCTCTGTCTACCTCTCTCTGTAACTCTGCCTATCAAATAAATAAAATAAATCTTAAAAAAAGAGAGAGAGAGAGATCTTTCATTTCCTGGTTTACTCCCCAAATGGCCATAACGGCCATGGCTGGGCCAGGCAGAAGCCAAGGAGCCAGGATCAGAAACAGAGTAGCCTGGACTCCAACTGGCACTTGATACGGGATGCCGGCATCACAAGCAGTGACGTAACCTGCTGTGCCACAGCACCGGCCCTGGAAGACCTTCTTCAGAGTGGACACTGCAGTACTGGGCTTATAATAGTATTTTTCAAAAGATGTATTTATTTATTTATTTGAAACTCAGAGTTACAGAGAAGGAGGGAGAGACAAAGGAAAAATCTGCTGGTTTACTCCTCAAATGGCTACAACAACCAGGGCTGGGCCAGGTCGAATCCAGGAGCTTCATCCAAGTCTCCCACATGGGTGGCAGGGGCCCAAGCACATTCCCTGGCCATCAGTAGGGAGCTGGATCAGAAGTGGAGTGGCCGGGACTCAAGCTGGCAACCACATGGGATGCTGGAGCTGCAGGCGGCGGCCAGCCCCTTACAGTGGTATTACATTGCCAGCATTTTTTCCTTAGATAGTGACTGAGTGTGTTATTCAGAGCAGTGAGAGAGAGGCAGGAGGAGAGTGAGCGTGGGAAAGGCAGACTTAGAACATCAATTATTAAGGAAAATAAGAATGACGACAAGATAGAGAGGCGTGGTGGCGATCTGTAGGGGAAAGAACAGCATGTGTGGGATAACATGGAACCTGGAAGCCGCCCGCGGACACTGCACCTGCCCATGGACATTGCACCTGCCCACAGACGCTGCACCTGCCCATGAACGCTGGCCTGTTTCCTGGACCCTGGGGAATCCCCACACCTGTGAGTCCTGTTGCTCACATGACACAGGGCAGGAGCTCCTGAGTGACTTGGCCTCTGTCAGCAAGAGGTCGGGTGCCATTTTCTGTTCGGTTTGGCATCAGACACTAAGTGGTCCTTCTCGTTTTGCATCACAATGTTCACCAGGTGTTAGCAAGAAGTGATTTCTGGCCGCTGGGATTTTGAGTCATCTTTACTGTTTGTTCTTGTACGGTTAACATTGAACATGCATCATGCTTCTCTGGGGAAAAGCACCAAGGAAGCTATTTTTATTTGGTGAATAATGTGGCCTGGTTACGGTCTCCCTTCCTGGGCCTGGGCCAGAACCCCGGGCAGCTGACAGCGCAGCTTCCTGGCCCTGCACTCAGCAGGGCACTGGTGCCTGGTGCGGGGCTGGAGGGGTAAGCAGCGCCCATTCAGGGAGCACAATGGTCACCGGGGCTGTCCTGTGACAGCAGGGGCCACCTGGTCCTGCCTCCGGGGAGGCACAGTCTGCTGCCACCCCAGCTCCAGACAGTGCATTTTCTTCTTTATAACTTTGCAGGAAACTGAACACTCAAGTGGTGTGGAGCTCAGTTCCCGTGCACGCAGGAAGGCTGTCTCGGGTAGAACCACAGCTCAGCCATGGTGAGGACTTCTACCTGTCGCAGTTGGAGCTTTATTTACTTTTTAAAAAAAAAGATTTGCTTATTTGAAAGGCAGAATGACAGAGAGAGAGAGAGAGAGAGAGAGCGAGAGCGAGAGAGAGAGAGAGAGAGAGAGAGAGTGCTTCCATCTGCTGGTTTACACCCCAAATGGCCACATGACCTGGGCTGAGCCAGGCTGGAGCCAGGAACCAGGAACTCCATCCAGGTCTCCCACGTGGGTGGCAGGGGCCCGAGCACTTGGCCCATCTTCCCCTGCCTTCCCAGGAGCATTAGCAGGGAGGTGTATTGGAACCAGAGCAGCTGGGACTTGAACTGAAACTTGGATATGGGATGCTGGCATGCCAGGTGGTATCTGTGGTTGGAACTTAAAAAAAAAAAAATAGACTGACTTCCTGCCCCTCAGAAGCCCTGGGGACTGGAGGGCTCCTGTGTTCAAGGGAGCTTGCCTCTCGCACTCCGGACTTGTTCACCAGCAGCCTGAGATCCTTACTCTGTATCTCCAGTGAGTATCCACGTCCAGGTCTTCATCATGGCAGCCAGGACTGATGAGGCCACAGCCAACCACGGCTCCAGACTTCAGGCCCCAGGGGCGAGAGTGCCCCTTACAGAACTTAACGTTGCCCCCAAAGCCTTGACCAAGAAACTAGAGGTGCAGGGCGGGGCCAGACTCTAGAATCAGGAAGAAGACCCGTGGGGAAGCCATGGCCATCACACTTGAACCTGGAGCAACAGCTGGCTTGAGCTCAGGTTCTCGTGGACACAAGGGCCCACTGGCTTATCTTCCTGCAGGGGTGGCCTTTTTGGGTGACTTGAATTGGGGTCTTTTTCTGTACTATCATTGGATGGAAACTTTTCTCAATAGTGTATGGATTGCAGGTGTCTGAGTGCCCACCCAAGGGTTAGAGAGTGAGAACCCGCTCTCCACGCCCCCAGCCCGGCACCATGAAAGCTCTCCTGTGGAGACTCACTCTGGCCACAGCACTGGTGTTCCCGGTCGTGTACTTCATTAAAGAAAACCCCTTGGATGCTACCAGTTTCCTGTCTTGGGTGAGTAATATGGGTGGGGCAAATCTGAAATTCCTGGACCAAAAGTAAAAAGACATTATGTAAGCATACTCTCATGTGGAACTGTCACAAGTACTGTAGACATTCCCAGAGGAAAGTGTGAGGGATGCGTGTACCATTTTCTCCCTGATGAAGACAGTAAGGGAAGCTGACACTCGGGATGGCAGGGAACCAGGGTTGGAAAGAATTAACACTTATTTAATGCTTAAGCAGAATCGTCCCTTTTCTTTTCTTTTCCTTTTTTTTTTTTTTTTTTTTTTTTTTTTTTTTTTTTTTTGACAGGCAGAGTGGATAGTGAGAGAGAGAGAGACAGAGAGAAAGGTCTTCCTTTTTGCCGTTGGTTCACCCTCCAATGGCCGCTGCGGCCGGCGCATTGCGCTGTTCCGAAGCTTGGAGCCAGGTGCTTCTCCTGGTCTCCCATGTGGGTGCAGGGCCCAAGCACCTGGGCCATCCTCCACTGCTTTCCCGGGCCACAGCAGAGAGCTGGCCTGGAAGAGGGGCAACCGGGACAGAATCCAGTGCCCCAACCGGGACTAGAACCTGGTGTGCCGGCGCCGCTAGGCGGAGGATTAGCCTGTTGAGCCACGGCGCCGGCCTCGTCCCTTTTCTTTATTCCATTTCTTTTTCTTTTTCTTTTTTAAAAAGATTTATTTATTTGAAAGGCAGAGAGTTACAGAGAGGCAGAGGAAGGGAGGGAGGGAGAGAGAGAGAGAGAGGTCTTCTATCTGCTGGTTCACTCCCTAATTGGCCGCAATGGCCAGAGCTGGGCAGATCCAAAGCCAGGAGCCAGGAGCTTCTTCTGGGTCTCCCATGTGGGTGCAGGGGCCCAAGGACTTAGGCCATCTTCTACTGCTATCCCAGGCCCAAGCACGAGGGCCATCTTCCACTGCTTTCCCAGGCCATCGCAGAGAGCTGGAACAGAAGTGGAGCTGCTGGGACTCAAGCCGGCACCCTTATGGGATGTGGGCACTTCAGGCGGCAGCTTTACCCGCTACACTGCAGCTCCGGCCCCCTCTTTCTATTTCTTTCTGAGGCAGAGAGGCACAGGCAGGCAGACAGAGTTCCCATCCACTGGTCATTCCCCCAGCACCTGCAGTAGCCGGGGACAGGCCCGCCTGAAGCTGGGAGCCAGGAAGTCAGGCCAGGCCTCCCACACGGGTGGCAGGGCCACAGCGACTTGAGCCTCCCGGGCTGTGCGACTGCATGGCACTGTCATCAGGAACAGAGTGGGCACTCACACGCAGGGACCCCATTAAGGGGAGCAGGCGCTCCAGGCAAGGTCTTGGCTGCTGCACCAAACACCCACGCCGACTTCTCCCTTGTCTTACAGCAGCTGCTGAGGTAGCCATTTTTCTTCATTTTCGAATCTTTATATCTTTGAAAATTTCCCTTGGCTCTCAAACTTAAACATTTTCTTCCATTTTACGCGTGGGTCCTGCCCCTCGGAGTAGCTGACTCAGTTCCCCAGCCGAGCGGAATCCTGGGCATTAGGGAAGACGTCAGAGGAGAGGGCTGGTGCCCAGTGGGAAGCGTTGCCTGGCCCTGCGTCTCACACCTAACACAGGCCATGCCCTTGGTGGGGTTGGGTGACCCACGTCACATCAGACTGGAGTCGTGGGGATAGTGAGGGGTGACCATGGCGTGCTTTCATTCCCTGCATAGGACCCGGGGAAAGCCAGAGAAACCCCAACCCCTGTCCCCAGACCCGTAGCCTGCACCAGAGCCCCTCGGGAGAACTCGCTCAGTAGACAAGGAAGGAACTTGAACTAAACCTGAGCCCCACCCTGTGTCCTGGAGACTACTGCATTACCCTCCGGGGGGCCCTCAGCCACTACTCCCGGAGAGAGGGACCCTGGAGCTGACGCAGGCCTCTGCTTCAGGAGGAGAAGGAGGTGGTCGCTTGGCAGAGGGTCCGCATGCAGGTCAATCCCGGCAGAAAATCGCACCTGGAAGCCTTCAAAGCTATGCAGAGGAGCTCGGAACCCACCAGACACGTGAAGTCCCGTGTCTTGCTGGGAGCCCTTCCCGTGGAAAAGAGTGAGTGCTCACGAGGGAAGGGAGCGGATGCTGGGGAGACGCAGGGAGGAGGATCAGACCTGAGGAACTGACGCTCCCGCCCTCCTACCGTGAAACCAGGAAGTCAGCAGGGGAGCCCAGGACCCGGTCTGGGAGGGGAAGGAAGGTGGGGGGTGGGCAGTGTGGAGTCTTGAGGGGTGGTCTCTTTGGGTTCCCCAGGCTGTAGACAACATCTAGGGCTTTGGGACTCAAGGTGTGGTCCACCGACAATGGATGGTGGTGGCAGCAGCTAGGAGCTTCTAGAAATGCAGGATCCCAGGCTACCCCAGACCTACAGCATCAGAACCTCCGTTTTAAAAAATATATATTTATTTATTTACTTGAAAGTCAGAGGTAAGGGGTGGGTGGAGATCTTCCGTCTGCTGGTTCACTCCCCAGGTGGCTACAATAGTGGGGCTGTGCTAGGCTAAAGCCAGGAACCAGGAGCTTCAATCTGGTCTCTCACGAGGGTGCAGGGACCCTAACACTTGGGCCATCCTCCTCTGCTTTCTCAGGTGCATTAGCAGGGAGTTGAATCAGAAGTGGAGCAGCCAGGACTCGAACTGGTGCCCATAAGGGAGATAGCTGCTTTACCCGCTATTCCACAGCAGGAACTGGTTTGGAAACTGAATAGCTCGGACTTGAACCAGCACTCTGAGGGACATGGGCATCCCAAGCAGCAGCTTAACCCACTGTGCCACAGCACCCATGCAATGAGTTTATTTTCTTGAAACCATTTTGTTCCGTGAACTTTTTAAATGTTCCTGTGACCATTCCATGTGATTTGAGCTACTAACTTATTGTATATGTTGTTAAACTAAATCTTTCCTCCTACTACTTATTTTTGTATTCTTTCAAATTTTTTTAAGGATTTATTTATTTTTTTGAAAGGCAGAGTTACACAGAACCACAGACAAGGACAGAGGGAGAGAGAGAGAGAGGTCTTCCATCTGCTGGTTCACTCCCCAACTGGCCGCAATGGCTGGAGCTGTGCCGATCCGAAGCCAGGGCTTAGGAGCTTCTTCTGGGTCTTCCAAATGGGTGCAGGGGCCCAAGGACTTGAGCCATCTTCTACTGCTTTCCCCGGCCATAGCAGAGAGCTGGATGGGAAGTGGAGTAGCCGGGACTCTTACCAGTGGCTATATGGGGTGCTGGCATTGCAGGCAGTGGCTTTACCCGCTAAGCCACAGCGCCAGCCTCTTTCAAATTTTAATTGTCAATTCTTTATCTTTTCTTTTCCAGATGAATGTTTTTTAAAAGATTTATTTTATTTATTTGAAAGGCAGAGTGGCAGAGAGACAGAGAGAGATCTTCCATCCACTGGTGTCCTCTCCAAAGGCCACAATGGACAGGGCAGGTCTAGGCCAAAGCCAGGAGCCCAGAACTCCATCTGAGTCTCCCATGTGGGCAGCAGGCTCCCCAAAACTTGGACCATCTTCCACTGCCTTTCCATGCACATTAGCAGGAAGCCAGTTTGGAAGCAGAGTACCCTGGACTCAAACCGATGCTCCATCATGGTATACAAGAGTGGCAAACAGTGGTTCAATCTACTGGTGCCACAACACTTGCCCCCCGAGGTGACTTATAATTTTTAATGATTTATTTATTTGAAAAGCAGTGTGACAGAGAGGGAGATATCTTTCATCCACTGGTCCCCTTCTCAAATGCCCATAACCACTGGGGCTGGACAACACCAAAAGCAGGAGCCAGGAACTCCAGCTGGGCCTCCCACATGGGTGGCAGGAAGCCAAGCACTTGGACCATGATGCACTGCTCGCAGGTGCGTTAGCAGGAAGCTGTATAGAAGCGTGGAGTAGCTGGGATTCAGAGGCACTCTGACATGGGACACGGGGTCCCAAACAGCAGCTTAACCTCCTTTGCCACAACGCCTGCCCCTGGTGCTGTCTCCCAGTGAACGCAGTGGAAACTAGACTTTCTCTCCTAATGCCCACTTGAACACTGTGTCACAGGCTGTGGTCTGTGGTGATCTTTTCCCCATTCGCTTCCGAGTAGCTGGTAGTTTCCATTCGGATTTCCTCTTTAATCCAAGAGGTGTTTGGAGCCACGATTTTCCATATCCAGAGGGATGCCTTTGGTTAGGCATTAGTTACCTTGCTCCATCATCAAAGGGTAGAGTCTAGAAGATGGCCATCTCAGGACAATTAAAATCGAAGTCTTCACGGTCTAAGGTATGACCCGCATGTTCTATGGATATTTGAAAGGAATGTGCATTCTCTGATGAGCGTTAAACACACACACACACACACAGAGTTAAGAACGAGTTTCTTCGTGTGTTGTTCAAGACTGTTCATGCTTACCTAAACTGATTTCTGAAACAGGTTAAATGTCTCAGTGTGGTCATGAACCTTACGTACTTCTGCTCTCATTCCTAAAGTTCCATTTCATCTATGGCTTTGAAATAGGTGAATTCTATCTGACAACACTTATGCTTTTTTAAAAGTCCTGTGTGTCCTCTGTGTGTGTTTTCACGGGACTTACAGAGCCAGATGTCACTTACCGTGCTGAAGGGTGCTCCTTTTCCCAGCTGGCCTCGGACTAATTCAGACACACCCAGGGGTAGAGGAGGGGTTGACTGAACCCCCCTGCCTCCTGCTTCGTTCACCTCCAGTTGGACTGGAGAAATGCAGTTTGGGCCCCACAACACAACCTGCTTCCCTGTACATCACTCCACACCTGTTCCCATGACCCCAGCTCCCAAGTCCAAGGAAAAGAATTTGCAGCAAAAGAAACAGGGCTGTCGGAAAGGCTTACGCGTTCAGATGAAGAGGAGGAAAATGTTTGCCTCTCACTCCAGTGAGTGCAAAAGCCAGAGGTGCTGGGAATGAGGCTGGTTGTGCCTGTCACCCAGCCCTGAAAGAAAATGCGCTCCAGGGGGCGTCAGATTTGCCCCTCCCTCAGCAGTCAGGGCGAGGGATTCAGGAATGAGATTCAAGATTTCCGCAAGAGCGGAGGGACAGTCCTGTCTTAGGAAAAGCATATTCAGAGCAGCAGAGCATGGCCCAAGTGCTTGGGCCCCTGCCACCCACGGAGGAGACCCAGATGAAGCTCCTGGCTCCAGCCTGGCTCAGCCTCAGCTGTTGTGGCCATCTGGGGAGTGAACCAGTGGATGCAAGATCTGTGTGTGTGTGTGTCTGTAACTCTGACTTTCAAATAAAAGTAAACAGGTATTTTTAAAAAAGAACAAAAAGAAGAGTGCTTTCAGGTCCCTGCCTTCCCAGGATCTGCACCAGCAGGAGTCTGCAGTCGGAGCTGGAGCTGGGTGTCAAGCCTGGGCACCCAACGTGGGACACGGGCGTTCTCACTGGCCTCCTAACTGCAGGGCCAGATGCTCGCCCTGAGGTTTCGTTCTTATTTATGTACAACATGTCTTAAATGTAGCCACTTGCTTCTTGGAGTAAGATCCTGAGCTCCTGTCCCTTTAAAAAATATTCACTTATTATGTATTTATGTATGTATGTATGTATGTATGTGAATGGAAGAGTGAGAGGGAGAGAATCTTCCATCTGCTGGTTTACTCCTCTGGATTGAGTCACCTGTTCCTGCCTTCAGTGGTGTGACCATCTACCCCCACCCCCACCAGCAGATGGAAGGGTCCCCTCAAATAAATAAATATTTTAGAAAGAATAAAATTTCAGTGGTTGGAAACATGTAAAATCCATGAGTTCACATGGATGAGAAAAAACTGATAAATTCTGTCACCATTTGAGAACATTAGGGCACCGATCCATTATTCTGAAAGCCGATACAGGGAGGCAACCAAGCATTCCTCTGCTGTGCTGTGGGAACCAGGGAGTTCTCTCTTCATAGGAGCATTCTGGATAATAAATGAAGACACGTTGGCTTCGAATGACACCTTCTTGGGGCAGGCCTTATGGTGCAGCAGGCTACGGAGGAGTGCCAGTTCCAGCTCTGCTCGGCTTCTGATCCACCTTCCTGCTAAAAAGCCTAAGAAGGCAGCAGGTGATGGCCCTAGTACTAGGGCCCCTGCCACCCACATGCGAGACCTGGATGGAGTTCCTGGCTCCTGGCTTCATCCTGGCCCAGAAATGGCTAATGTGGCAAACTGGGGAGTGAACCACCGGATGGAAGATCTCTCTCCCTCTCTTTCTTGCTGCCTTTCGAATAACTATTTTTAGAAAAGGAGAGAACACTACCCTATTGCAACCTCTAAAATATTAATGCACATAAGCGCTGAGCACCAAAGGCTGCTAACACCTTAGACACAGGGACACCCTGCCATCATGTGCCTTCAGATGGAAGGTCACGTCGTCACCTACTCACGGTTTCTAAAAAGCCTAACCTGAACCCGATCCATCCCCATGTGCCTATTTTCCACAGACTTTCTGGTTGGTAGGGGCCCCTTCTCGGGCGGAGGCGGGACCTCCTCTCCGGCATGAGCACTGGTAGAACACGGGTGAGGTTCTCAGACGTCTCCTCCACCAGCATCTGTCTCATAGCACTTGTGATGCTTCTCACAGACTTATCTCTGAGGATCCTCACCCGGGGCCTCTGCGAATGCGGGCGGTGGGGTGGTCAGCCTGCTCCTAGCCTCTGGGGGAGGAGCCCCCGCGGAGCTGGTTGTCGCGGTAAGGCGTCAGTCACCCTGTCTCTCCCCTGGAGCCCCGCACACCTGGACGTCTCCCCATTTATCTTCCTTGCACGCCCTCTTCATTTCCGAGCTCTACACAGGGATGTAGCAGAACTTTCTCCCAGAGGAATGCCACGGTCACTGGGTCATCTCCATTCCCCCGCTGTGCCAAGCATGGTTGGCTTCAGCTCAAACATTCTTTCCAGCCCCGGGAACTCACACCATGAGCTTCCCTGGCTGGACTTCCACCTTTTTACAACAACAAATCCTTGAGTCGGGCATTGTGGCAAAGCTGGTAAAGCCTCCACCTGTGGTGCCGGCATCCAGTATGGGCACCCGTTAACGTCCCAGCTGCTCCACTTCTGATCCAGATCCCTGCTAATGGCCTGGGGAAAGCAGCGGAAGGTAGCCCAAGTATTTAGGCCCCTGCCACCCACGTGGGAGACTTAGAAGAAGCTCCTGGCTGCTGGCTTCAACCTGGCCCAGCACTGGCCATTGTCGCTGTCTGGGGAGTGAACCAGAGAATGGAAGACTCTTTCTATCTCTCATAGCATCTTTTCTTCTCTGTCTATAACTCTGATTTTCAAAATAAATAAATAAATCTTTAAAAACAAATGCTTAGGCCTCAGCCTGAGGATGGATGCTGCCACCCTCAGCCCCGTGGTGCTCCCGGCCCAGTGGCTCTGGAAATTGTTCTAGAAGGAATCATGTCATCATGTCCCAGACAGGCATCCCAGGGTCCGACTCCTCCTCTTTGTCTTTGGTGGCTCTGAGCTTGGAATGGCCCGGAGAGTTCTGTAGGAAGCTGCGCCCGTGCATTGGTTTTCTCGTGTGTCTTTGGTGTAGGGAGTCCCTGCTCAGACATCTCCATGGACCCTGTCCCAGGGACTCATAATACAGCCCCGTGGCCAGTGTTGGGGAGACAACCGTAATGTAACCCTATAGAGGCGTGGAGTTGGCCCACAGAAAGACCCTACAGTGTCACAAGCTCACCCACAGCAGTGGTCGCCTCGTTTCTCTGAGCTGACAAAGCCTCTCCCTTCTCCCCACCCCTAGAGCTGCTGACCATAGGGATCTCCTCCGGGCGCCGGCCCCGCGGGAGCGCCCTCGTCCACACCCTGCAGCGGCTCTTCCTGGCTTCCTCCCCGGCCGAGCAGAGGTGCTTCACGGTGGTGGTGCAGCTAGCGGACCCAGACCCCAAGTGGCAGGACCAAACGCTCTCCAGCCTCTCGGCCCTCTTCCAGCCGCACGTGCAGGCCGGGCGGCTCCTGGTGATCACGACTCCTCCCCAGAGCTATCGGCCTTTGAAAAACCGGAAGAAAACCTTCAGCCACAGCCCCGCGCGCGGGGCCTTCCGCCCAGAGCAGAACCTGGATTACGCCTTCCTCATGAACTTCGCTGTCAACTGCTCTGACTACTTCCTGGTGATGGACGACGACGTGCAGTGTGCACCGGGCTTCATCACGCACATCGCGGCCACCCTGGCCACCTGGGAGTGGACGTCCTGGGTGACGCTGGAGTTCTCGCAGCTGGGCCTCACTGGAAAGCTCTTCCGCACCCGCGACCTCCCCGGCTTTGTTTGCTTCCTTCTCCTCTTCCACCAAACCATGCCCTGTCGCTACCTTCTCTCCCACTTCCAAGACGTCCTGCAGCAAAAACCGATCCAGTTCTTGCCCTCCCTCTTCCGGCGCGTGGGCAATGCCTCCTCTGCGCAGGGTAGGCTCACCAGCCTCAGGGAGACCGAGCCGGAGGAAAGTGACGCTGGCTCGCCCAGCAACCCTGCAGCCACCATCTATACCAACCTCAATGTAACCAATGGCTCCACGCTCATGAACGCCTACAGCCTGGACAGGACCGTCTTCTCTACCAGGGAGGCTAAGGCTGGCAGCCATCTGACCGTGATTCTGGACACACCTGCCAGAGTCTCCCGAGTTCAAGTGCTGACCGGCTCCGAGCTGGACGAAGAGAACCGGGTGAAGGAGGGGCAGGTGGAACTGGGCTACGACACCACGAACCTGATTGATGACTGTGACGACTACGTGCTCCTGGGGCTCCTTGTCAATGGCATCTTGAACAAGCAGGTGCTGTCGGAAAAGTCTGGAAAGAAGGTGAAGTGTGTGAGATTGCTGGTGACAGCCACTCTGCCCTCGGGATTCACACTCAGACACATCAACCTCTGGATCCGGTGAATCCGACACATGGAGCAGACACTGGACGTTGTGCGAGTGGTCAGGCTAGAACTCTACAGAGGTAACAAAGCATTAAAGTCTTGACATTGGTTCAGCGAAGCTGGTTCTTTTCAGTATTCCTTGAATTTTATTGATTTCATTTTATTTGAAAATCAGAGAGACAGAGAGTTCTTCCATGTGCTTGTTCATTCCCTAAATGCCAGGACTGGACCAGGCTGAAGCCAGGAGCCCAGCATTCAGTCCACATCTCCCACAGGAGGGACAGGGACTCAAGTGCTTAAGGCGTCACCTGCTGACTCCCAGGGTATGCACTAGGGGAGAGAGAGAGAGAGAGAGAGAGAGAGACCTTATTTATTATAGAAGTGGCACTGCTGATAAGGGAACAGACATTTCTTCAGAGAAGGCATGAAAATGGCCAGCAGAGGTATAGACAAGTGCTCCACATCATTAATCATCACGAAATGCAAATGAAAACCATTCTGAGATACCACCTCTCACACCTACGCACAGGTGTTCCCAGACAGCCAAGATCTAAACGTTGGCAGGGCTGTGGAGAGAAGGGAATGCTTGCACACAGTTGCTGGGAACGTAGATTGTGCAGCCATTACGGGAAATAGTGTGGAAGTTTCTAACGTTAAACACAGAACCCCCATTTGACCCAGCAATCTTTCCCCAAAGGAAATGACGTCAGCACCTCATAAATACATCCATTGCAGCGTTACCCCTGACAGCCAAGACACGGAAGCAACCCAGGCATCCACTGACAGATGAATGGATAAAGACACTCCAGCACACATGTACACATGAGACTTAGAGTGGAACGGTACCCAGCCCGCAGAAAGCCTGACCCTGCCATCCCTACAACACGGATGAACCCAGAGCACACCACGGCAAGTGAGATAGGCCATCCACGGAAAGACAACTGTCGCATGATCTCACTTACGTGTGGACTCCAATAAAATAAAATAGTTTATTCTAATCCAAATGAGATGAGGGTGACAACGTGGTGCAGCAGGTGAAGCCAGCACATGAGACGCCCACAGCCCACGTCAGGGTTCCTGGGTTCCAGTCCCATCTCTGCTTCTGACCCAGGATTCTGCCGATGCACACCCTGGGAGGCAGCAGATGACGGCTCAAGTACGTGGGTCCCTGCCACCCACCGTGGAGTCTGGACAGAGTGCCCGGCTCCCGGCGTTGGCCTGCCCCAGCCCTAGTTGTGATGAGCATTTGGGGAATAAACCAGGGAATAGTAGATCTCTGTCTCTCTGTTGCTTTGTCTTTCAATAAGTAATATTTTTGATTGACCTGGTTTAGGCACATGGGTCGAAAATCATCCCCAAGAACTAGGGGTACACAGAAACTTGACTTATAATAGAGATGACACTGAAAATGAATGGGGAAAGAATGTTTTTTAATGCACAGTACAAGGTTAAGCAAGCATCCACATGGGAAAAATACTGCAGAAACTCTAACACAGACTCCACATAAAAACCCACCCTATGGGGGCCAGCACTGTGGCTCACTTGGTTAATCCTCCCGCTGTGGTGCCGGCATCTCATATGGGCGCTGGGTTCTAGTTCCGGTTGCTCCTCTTCCAGTCCAGCTCTCTGCTGTGGCCTGGGAGGGCAGTGGAGGATGGCCCAAGTGCTTGGGCCCCTGCACCCGCATGGGAGACCAGGAAGAAGCACCTGGCTCCTGGCTTTGGATCGGCGCAGCTCCAGTGGTAGCGGCCATTTGGGGGGTGAACCAACGGAAGGAAGACCTTTCTCTCTGTCTCTCTCTCTCACTGTCTAACTCTACCTGTCAAAAAAAAAAAAAAAAAATCCTATGTAAGTGCACGGGGGGGCCGTCATTGTGACCTCAGAGTAGGGGAAAGAGAAAGAGAGCGTGAGCTCACTGAGCACCAGCGGGAAAGTGCACAGGCCCGCTGGGCGTCACTCCTGGGCCCAAGAGAGAACCGGAGATTGCAGGTGGGACTGGGAGACCCGCCAGGAGCACAGCGTGACAGCAGCGGGGAGGGAGGCGTGGCAGGGCACCGCCGCCTGGGGGAAGGGGTAGCTCAAACCTACTCTGGATTCGACTCAAACTGACCGTGCATTTTCAAAGTTCACGTGACAAGACTGGCAAGCTGCTCTTCATGCAGTATCCCCACCTCACTCAGAAACAGGTGTTTTCCTCAAGTCACCCCGTCCACTCGGTGACAATGGCTGGCAGGGTCTCCCGGGACAGGTGACTGATCTCAGCAACCTCAGAGGGGTCGCCCTGGGACCCCCTCTTCAACCCTGAATCCTTTTCTCCTCGATTTCAGAGAATTCCCTGCACTCTTTAGAGACCCCCAAGCTGGTTTCTGTTAGACAAAAAAAAAAAAAAAAACCTTCCACGTGATTAGAAATTGCTGGCCACTTTCAGCCTTCTGTCCTGCTGACCAGCCGAGGGTAGGGGAGAGCAACCAACAAGCACGTCCCTTGTCCCTCCGACTTGATTCAGAACCTCTGCCTGACAACCCTGGGACGGATCAGGCACAGAAGGAAGTGGGGAACAAATAGGCAAGACCCAACTAATTGGTCAGTGAAGCCCAAGAGGGGACTGTGGCTTCACTCTGAGGCTGGGGAAGAAGGTACTTCACACCGAGCCCTGTATTCCCTCTTCCCTCTTCTCTGGCTGGGTCTCCACCCGCAGAGGATCTGATAGCACCAGGGAGGAGGTGGCAAAGGCAGAACCTGCATAGAACCCAACCCTTGACCGTTGCCTTCCTTAGACGGCTACCCGCAGCAGGAAGAGTGGACCTGGGCAGGGAAAGGTTAAAGCCACCACCAGGCAGTGGTGTCCAGCAGGAGGGTGGGGAGAGGAGGTGGAGGACCCCTACGGGGGAGGGAGATGTGAGCTCTGGGCAGGAGCCAGTCGGGATCCGACTCCTACCCACTTGTTGCCGTAGAGCGGCTCCCGGGCTCCCGGGCCCAGCACCATGCGCTCCTGCCTGCGGAGATATATCTTCATCGCTGCCTTCTTCATTGTCCTGGGGTTCTTCCTTCAAGAGGATGAAGAAGAGAACACAGAGGGCCGTGTGTCCGTGGTGAGTACCGCAGATGGAGGCCGGCCCCTTGCCAACCCTCAAGGAGGGAGTGGTTCCCAATTGTCTTAAACATTCCAGTCTCATCGCGAAAGTTCTAGAAAGAGAGCATGTGAGGAATTGTGAGCGTCCGAGAAGAGATCAGCTTTAAACCAGCCTGGGATTTAGGCAGAACGTGATGAGGTGCAGGGCAGAGGAGAGGTCATTGTAAGTGTGGTCAGGACGGGACGGGGCACAGGCGGCTCTCGAGGACCCCGCAGCCTGGAAGGGCCAGCAGGTGTTGGGGAGCAGCTGGGCGTGGGCCACCTCCCTCCCCAGGGTCCTCATGTTCTAGTTTCTCACATCAAGTGGAGTCTCCCCCCTCGGTTACAACATCCACAAGTGGCAGGAGCAAACTCCAGCCCATGGGCTGAGACTGGGACTCCACGTTTGCCCTGGGGCACAGCTCGGGGAGCAGGCTGTGAGCAGAGTGCTGGCCCACATGCAAGGACTGCAGAGCCCAGGCACCGTGGGAGAGTTCCTGAAGGGTGCGGCTGGGAGGGGCTTCAGCAGGTCCTGCAGAACCTACACAGCCCACAGCTGGTGACACTGACCTTGGCCAGCCTGGTGAGGGGAGGCAAATTAGAGGAGGGCGTGGCAGGAGCAGGCTCGGGCTGACTCAGCCAATGTCCAGGGCATTCCACGTGACCCTGGGGGCTCCACCTCCCGGCTCGAGGCCCCTACGTCTGCGGGAAAGCCCTTGTCGGGAGCGACATTAACTGCGCCCTGACACACAGCCACCCTGGGCATCCCCAGCCTGTCCTACAAGGGGGACCTGTCCCCAGCTGACTCCAGGAGATCTGGACATCAGCCTCAGCCCTGACCCCCGTCTGTCCTCAAAAGCACAAGAAGACTGTGGTTCGGCAGATGGTTCGGGAGCAATTCAACTCTGAAGTCAAGAACCATCTGGAAGCCTTCAAGGAGATGCAGAAAACCCCCCCTGGGCTCCAGCAGGCCAGCTACAAGCTCCTGGCTGGAGCTCCTCCCCCAGAAAAGAGTGAGTAGGCAGGGGAGGGGCAGTCGGGCTGGGAGGAGGCCAGACAGGAATTTCACCAGAAATGGGAAGGTGGGGGAGGGGAGATGAGGAAGGCAGGGCTGGGAGCCAGGGCCGCGCCATGGGCCCTAGTACTGGTCAGGGTCCTGAGTGCGTTTCCCTCCTGCCTGCCCACCCCTCGAGGGACCAACAGGAGAATGGCCCCCAGGCCACAGTGACCCTGCAGAGCCACATCATAGTGAAGCTCGCTCGTGGCAGACCCCGGAGGGAGGGGGAGAAGGATGGGAGAGGAGCCGGTGGGAGCCTGGGAGAAGGCAGTGGGTAGAGGGGAGATGCAGACCTCAGGTTGCAGAGCATGGGTGGCCACGCCCTGGGGTTTCCCTGCACAGCCTGCATCCTCATAGCTGAGGTGACTCGAGGTCAAGGCCAGGCTGGGATGATTGCCACACCAGCAAATGGACCTTTGGCACATGGCAGCCTTCCCCACACAGCTGCCTTTCAAAGGATGGATCAGATCCTAGAGCTCTGACCAGGACGGACCGGCTGAGGGCAAACCGGCGGGTGTGGCGGTGCGGGCGGGACCTGGGAGGGAGGCCTGGGGCCCCGTCCCGTCCTGTGGTGCTGAAGGTCCCGTGTCTCCCCCAGAACTGCTGACCGTGGGCATTTCCTCGATACAGCATCCTCACAGGAGCCACCTCCTGGACACCTTGCACTCCCTCTTCCAAGCTACCTCCGACCCTGAGCTGGCTCATATCATAGTGCTGGTCCACCTGTCAGACCCTGACCCCGAGCGGCTCCACAGAGCAGCTGCCAATATTTCCGGCCCCTTTGCACCGCACCTAGAGTCCCGGAGGCTGCTTGTGGTCAGCGGTCTTCTCGGCGACTCCCCTCTCCCGCGACCCCTGACGCCCAGTCAGTCCTCGCCCTGTGAGGCTCTGCGCTCCCGGCAGAGAGAAGGTCAGGCCCTGCTCATGAACTTCGCCAGCGAGCTCTCGGAGTACTTCCTGCTGCTGGAAGACAACACGCGGTGCGCCCCCAGGTTTGTTTCTGCCATCTACTGGACGCTGGCGGCCTGGAGGGAGCTGCGCTGGGTGGTCCTGGAGTTCTCCAGCCTGGGCTCCGGGCAGGTTCTGCACAGCCGTGACCTCTCCCGCTTCACCTCTTTCTGCCTCCTCTTCCCCGAGGACGCTCCTACTCACTTGCTGCTCTCTAAATTCCGTCTTCTCTTGGCTCAAACCGTTCCTATTCGTTTCGGCGTCTCCCTCTTCCACCACATGGGCAACAGGTCCCAGCTGGAGGACGCCTGCTTTCCTGTGGAGGAGGACAGGGTGTTTGGGGAGGCGGACAACCCCGCCGCGGTGGTTCGCACCGACATGCTGTCCCTGCTGCACATCGGCCCCCAGTACGCCTACGTTCTCAACGAGGAGTACTACTCCACCCTGGACCCCGTGGAAGGCAACCACCTGACTGTCATCCTGGACAGCCCGCAGAGAGTCATCCGGGTCGCGGTGCTGACAGGCACTTTGGAGCAAGGGCTGTACCGGCTCCACCAGGGGCAAGTTCTGCTGGGCTCTGAGCCCTTAGGGGATTCCTGGGGCTGTGCTCGCTACACCCTGCTGGGGCCGCTGGTGGGAGGGAATCTGGACCAGAGGGTGTTTTACGAAGAAGGTGCGGTGGAGCAGCTGAGTTGTATACAACTGCTGGTGTTAGAATCTCAAGAGTCTTGGCTTCTGATTAAGCAGATCAAAGTCTGGACGGAGTCTGAGGAAGAGGAGGAGAGTTAGGGGGTACAACGGGGACGCGGAAAGAATCAGGCTTGGGAATGGGATCTGCATGGTTGGAAAGAAATAAATCTAGAACTTAATCAAAGGATGCTCATTCCAAGTAGGGTGACTATGAAATTTATTGTCCATACTGGGAGCCTCTGGAGAGGGAAAGGACGTGCTGTGAAAAATGACACAGAGCAAGAGATGGGAAACCAGGGCTGTCCCGGGTACCAAGCGGTGGTGGCACCCCGATTCTGAGTTCTCTAGGCTACTCTGGGTAGATGACACTGTCTGATGGGAGACGGACACAAGACAGAAGACTTTTGTCTTCCAAGGGAGAGAGAGAGAGAGAGAGAGAAGAAGGAGGAAGAGGGGTGGGGGATCGTGGACCGACTTGGTTCTTGGCCATACAGGTGCTTCCCAGGATCTCTCCTTGAGTCTAGAGTTGGCAGTAGTCTTAACAGCACCGCGACCACTGACTTGGCCATACCGGTGGATCCAGATGTCTTCACACTGAGACCCTGTTGAACCTGTTTGCTGGGCTGGGATTTGGGAATGGGTGTTTCAAGTATGCACGACCCTGCTAGAGTGAGGGCAGAAGCTGGTGTAGGCTCACGTGTTTCAGTTTGAGGAGAGAACACTTCGCTTTCATCCGAGCATTGATTTGTCCCCCGTCTCCCTCAACATTTCAGAATAGCTAAACCAGCAGGCGCACCCTCTTGAGGAAAGACATGGTACATTTCTTATTGCAGAAATCTTTCTATTTTCATTGCAAAATAAGTAGTTAGACTCATATCCTCCTCCGTGTATCTGTTCAGCACATACCTGGGTGCGTACTGCATGCTGGGTGCTGTTCAAGACAGCATGAATAAGACGAACCAAAGATAACATCAGGGCTGGCGCTGTGGCACAGCAGGTTAACGCCCCAGCATGCAGCACCCACATCCCATATGGGCGCCGGTTCAAAACCTGGCTGCTCCACTTCCGATCCAGCTCCCCACTATGGCCTGGGAAAGCAGTAGAAGATGGTCCAAGTCCTTGGGCCCCTGCACCCGCGTGGGAGACCCAGAAGAAGCTTCTGGTTCCTGGCTTCAGATCGGCACAGCTCTGGCCATTGTGGCCAATTGGGGAGTGAACCAGCGGATGGAAGACCTCTCTCTCTCTCTCTCTCTCTCTCTCTCTCTCTCTCTCTCTGCCTCTCCTCTCTCTGTGTAACTCTGACTTTCAAATAAATAAATAAATCTTTAAAACAAAAAGATAACATCAGCAAGGGACTTGACAGCAAAAAGAAATAATTAAAATGAAATGTGGCAGAGATGTCAATCTTCAAGTTGATGAACCCTAATAAACACACAAATGCCGTTTTTTTGCAGTTTCTTATTTTTGAGAAGTTTCCTTTCACTAGAATACTTATTCATCCATTAGAAACACATGGAAGACCATATGCACATCTCGCGAAGAACAAAATTCCCTTGTCTCTTGCCATTAAGGTTGCCCAGCAGTCGAAAACAAAATCTCTGAGTGGGATTTCCATGAAAAAATCTGAGAGCAGCTGAGTCAGCTGACAGGAATCTTTAGTGCATCGCCTGAGAATCCTCTCTACCTTGCTACTTCCCTCTTGCTTTAAATCAAATACTTTTTATGTTTATGCAACCTCTGGAGTTGTCTCCAATGAGAGGTCTGGTTCCAATAACCTACTCTTCTATTTTTAAAAAAAAAAGTTTACCTGTGACCTAAAAAGATCTCCAAGATTCACCATTTAAATGAAAAAAAAAAATCATTATTCATTCTACACCTATATTCAGGGTAATAATGAGAAGAAACTTTAGGCAATCCTGTGCCCAGTAGGTTTTTCTGACTACGAACCCCGTGAAACCCTCTTGATGGAAACAGCTACACATACATCAGGGATGAAATCAAGGCACGCGAGTCGACCTCCAAAAGATCATGGAAACGTATATCATGAGATGCATTGCTTTCAAAACATTTTGCACCAAAATAAACATCTTTTCATTCCATTTTTCCACAAACTTTTGGAGGTAACCTTGGACTGAAGTTGTTTTTAGGAGCCAGCTCTGTGGCACAGCAGGTTAAGCCACGGGCTGCAGCTCCAGCATCCCATACAGGCACCAGTTCATGTCCTGGTTGCTCCACTTCCAATCCAGCTCCCTGCTAATGCACCTAGGAAAGCATGAGAAGATGGCCCAAGTCCTTAGGACCCTGCACCCTCGTGGGAAACCCAGAAGAACTTCCTGGCTCCTGGCTTTGGCCTGACCCAGTCCTGGCTGTTGTGGCCATTTGGAGTGTGAAACAGCAGATGGAAGATCTTTCTATTTTTCTTTCTTTCTCTCTCTTTCTCTCTCTGTAACTCTGCTTTCAAATAAATATTTTTTAAAAAGTTTTTAAGTTTATTAGTGAAATGAAAGGAGAAACTCACAGAAACCAAAAACTTTAAACAAAATAGGAACTCAAATGGGTAAATGAAGACTTCAGCTAGTTTTTGCCCTAATGAAGCGAGTCTAATACAGGACACCAAGCTCCTTTTTTAACAGCTGTGCAAGAAGCATGGGACAAGAGAAAAGGTCAGAGGTTATTCCACAGTGTCAAGTGTAATGGGAGACCGCCAGGTAAAGCTACTCCCACAAGAGACTACCTAGCAGCCGATTCACTCTCCAAACACCTGCAGTGGCTGGGGCTGAGGCTGGGCACCAAGAACCCAATCCATGTCCCCCACGTGGGTGGCAGGAACCCGTCAGCACTGTTTTCCAGGGTCTGTGTTCACAGGAGCTGGGGTCAGAAGCCAGAACCAGGTGGTGTAGCCAGACATACCTGACACACCTGCCCCCCAAGATTACATTTTAAATGGGTCCTAACCCAAGCTCATAGTGCCACCCACCGTGATGCCTGAAAAGAGCAAATAAAAATATTTTGGTATAATCTAGGACTCAGAGAATCCCTACAAAATTCCAGGAAACATGGGCTCAGAGGAAAAATAAATATCACAAATGCACAAGGTAATTAAACCCCATACTGAGACCCACAAGCAAATTAATTCAATCAAATCAGAGCAGAAAGACGTCAAATACCCAAACCAACAGATACATCACAAAAAGTAATTTCATGGGGCCAGCACTGTGGCATAGCAGGTAAAGCTGCCACCTGCAGTGCCGGCATCCCATATAGGCGCCAGATAAAGTCCCGGCTGCCCAACTTCCAATCCAGCTCTCTGCTATGGCCTGGGAAAGCAGTAGAAGATGGCCCAAGTGCTTGGGTCCCTGCACCCATGTGGGAGACCCAGAAGAAGCTCCTAGCTCCTGGCTTTGGATCCTGGCACAGCTCTGGCTGTTTCAGCCAACTGGGGAGTGAGCCAGCAGATGGAAGATAACTCTCTCTCTGCCTCTCCTTCTCTCTTTGTGTAACTCTGACTTTCAAGTAAAATAAATGAATCTTTAAAAAAAAAAAAAGGATTTTCACATTATTAAGGCAAATGTCAGCATTGGAAATATGAGTAAACAATAAGCTACTTGGGGCCAGCTATGTGGTGTTGCCAGTAAAAATACTGCCTGCGACCCCAGCATCACATACGAGCACCAGTTCATGTCCCAGCTGCTCCACTTCCGATCCAGCTCCCTGTTAATGGCCCGGGAAAAGAAGCAGAAGAAGGCCCAAGTGGTTGGGCCCCTGACACTTATGTGGGAGACCCAGATGTGATACTGCTGGCTCCTGGCTTCAGCCTGGTCCAGCCCTGGCAGTTGTGGCCATGTGAGGTGTGAACCAGTGGATGGAAAATCTCTTTGCTTCTCTCATCTCTGTAACTCTGATTTTCAAATAAATTAACAAATATTAAAAAACAACAATAAGTGACTAACAAGAAAATTTTGAAAATGTACAGTTAAGTAAAATTGCTTTCATTTATATGGAAATAATTTCTCATCTGTGGAACATGGAATGAAAAGAGCCATTGCGTGGGACACCCATATCGCATTTGGAGTGCTTGCTCCAGTCCCGGCTACTCCGCACTCCCAGTGTAGCTTCCTAATGTGCTAGGGAGGTAGCAGATGACGGCTCAAGTACCTGGGTTCCTGCCACTCACAGGGAAACCTGGATAGAGTCCCTGGCTCCTGGCCCAGCCCCAGCTTGTGTGTGTGTGCGTGTGTGTGTGTGTGTGGTTCCATGATGTCTTTTTTTTCCTTTTTTTATTTATACAAAGAGAACAAATTTCATGTATTTCCTATACACAGTTTTAAAAGCATAATGATACTTCCCACCACTCTCTCCCTCAATCCCATCCTCCCTCCTACTTTTCTTATTTTTCTTTTAATTTTTACAATGACAGGCTTATAATTTATTTTTAAATGATTTATTTATTTGTTTGAAAAGCAGGGTTACAGAGAGGAGATGCGGGGGGAGGGAGAGCTTCCATCCACTGGTTCACTCCCCAGATGGCTGCAGTGCCCGGAGCTGGGCCGATCGGAAGCTAGGAGCCTTCGAAGGCCTCTGCTCTGGTCTATGATACTCCTGTTATCTAGAACCACCCACGTCCTCAAGGGACACCCTGTGTGCCGCACCTGCTATACTTCTTGGGCTTCTTTATTGGAATGGCAGAGTCTGGGTCTCCGGGTCTCCCACGTGGGCACAGGGGCCCAAGCATTTGGGCCATCTTCTATTGCCTTCCCAGGCCATAGCAGAGAGCTGGATCAGAAGTGGAGCAGCCAGGACTTGAACCAGTGCCCATATGGGATGCCGGCACTGCAAGCTGCGGCTTTTACCTGCTACGCCACAGTGCCGGCCCTGCTTATAATTTACTTTATATTCACAAGCTTAACCCTCCAGTAAATAAAGAACTCAACAAATAGTAACTAGAAAAACCACTGTTCCTCAAGAATATGAACAAGGGCTATAAACAATAGTCAAATCTCAAAATGTCAATCTCACTCACATACATTACATTTTTTTCTACTCTGTAATTAGTTATCACAGATCAGGGAAAACATGCTGCTTGTCTTTTGGGGACTGATTTTTGCACTAATGGTCTCCAGTCGCATCCATGTCGCTACAAAAGGCAGCCCAGCTTGTGCAGGCATTGGAAGAGTGAGTCAGCAGATGGAAGTGGCTCTCTCTGTCTCTGCTTTTCATATAAATCAGTAAATTAATTTAAACGTTTTCTTTAAAACCTGGAGCAGGCATCTAAGGACCGTTATCATTATTTAAAGAATTGCCTCCTGCTTCTCTCGCAAGAAGACCGTCCAGCCAGCCCTCGGAGCCGCCAGCTCCCTCGCTTCCCGCCGTCCTGCATCCCAAGCCCTGTCTGAAGCCCCATCAGTCCTTTATTCTCTGACAAATTGCAGTGGTCAAAGGGGCATGAAGAACGTGCACTTCGTTCAGGCCGTCATCCTTAGCAAAGACTAACCAAGGGGTGCGCGAATTACAGTGAGGAGTAGTGGGCAGGAAAACAAAGATGAAAGAAGCCATTAAAATAAGAAAAGAAGCAGCAACTGATCTCAGTAATTTCCAGGGTTCTTGCTGTGCCCATGAGAAGATGAAATCTCTCCAGATATGGGCTCCTCACCCCCAGACTATGCCACCCCAAGAAATACAGCAGGTACAGAACACACAGTGTCCCTTGAGGACGTGGGGACGTGGGTGTTCTAAATAGCAAGTGTGTCAGAGACCAAAGCAGGGGCCCGCGTGGCCCAGAGGATTGCGCTACAGCTTGCAATGCCCACAACAGAGAACCAGGTACGGTCCTAGCTGCTCCACTTCCGACCCAGTTCTCTCTATTTATTTATTTATTTATTAAAGATTTATTTATTTACTTTGAAAGTCAGTTACACAGAGAGAGAAGGAGAGGAAGAGGGAGGGAGAGGTCTTCCATCCATTGGTTCACTCTCCAATTGGCCGCAGTGGCCGGAGCTGCGCCAATCCGGAACCAGGATCCAGGAGTTTCTTCCAGGTCTCCCATGTGGGTGCAGGGGCCCAAGGGCTTGTGCCATCTTCTACTGCTCTCCCAGGCCATAGCAGAGAGCTGGATGGGATGTGGAACAACCAGGACTAGAACCGGCACCCATATGGGATGCTGGCACCGCAGGCGGTGGCTTTACCCACTATGCCACAGCGCTGATCCAGTTCTCTAACAATGTACCTGGGAAGATGGCCCATGTGCTTGGGCTCCTGCAACCCACACAGGAGACCCAGATGGAGTTTTTGGATCCTGGCTTCAGCCTGGCCCAGCCCCAGCCATTGCATCCATTTGGGGAATGAACCAACAGGTGAACAATCTCTCTCTCTCTCTCTCTCTCTCTCTCTCTCTCTCTCTCTCTCTCTCCTCCACCCCCATCCTCTTGCTCTTGCTTTGTCTTTCAAATACATCTTTAAAAAAAAAAAAAGGCCAGAACAAAGGTAATTATAAAGTGAGACAACAGATAAATGTTTGGTTTTGCTTCCCCAGGTCTACTCTATGCTCACCCCACGCACGCCTTCTTCGGAGTCTCCCTCCATTCCATCGTCCCCGATTTCCTTCTCATCAATAGTGGTTTCCTAGCAGGAATGATTGTTCCTCCAGGAGACGGTCAGCGAAGTCTGGAGAGCTTTTCGGCTGTCGGAACTGGGCAAGGCTCCTAACCTCTGGTGCAAAGAGGCTGGGGATGCTCTAAACAAACAATGGACAGAGCAGCCCCCCGGAGGTAATGTGCCCCACTCAAATGTCAGCGGGGTCAAGGTGGAGAAGGCCCCGCCCTGAGGAACTGGCAGTGTGTTAGGGACAGACGGGACTACTTTTAAACAACTGCACTAAACACAGAACATTCCAAAATCGTGTAAAAAAATTCTACACTGTGGCGTAGTGGGCTAAGCCTACACTTGTGGCATTGACATGCCATGTGGGCGCAGGTTCATGTCCCAGCTGCTCCACTTCTGATCCAGCTCTCTTCTATTACCTGGGAAAGCAGTAGTGCTTGTGTCCCTGCACCTGCTTGGGAAACAGAGAAGCTCCTGGCTTTGGATCAGCTCAGCTCCAGCCTTTGCGGCCATCTGGGGAGTGAACCAGAAGATGGAAGACCTTTCTCTCTGTCTCTTCCTTTCTCTGTAACTCTACCTCTCAAATAAATAAATAAAATCTTTAAAAATAAATCTCCATCCTTGAAAGGATTATATCTATACTTTGTAAATTTATGAAGTTCTCTCTTAAACCCTCTCCAATCAAGATTTCACCCTTAGTATTCAAACAAAATAGCTCTTATTGAGATTTCTAATGATGCAGAGGCAGGAGGAAAACCAAGTGAGTGTGATGTGAAGACAGTGTGATGTGAAGACAGTGTGTCAAGGAGGATGAAATAATACGCGAGGTCAAAGACCACTGGTAGGCCACGTCCACTGCCAGTCCTAGGACTTAGCAAGGTGGAGCTCAAGCACACCAGCCTCAGAGGGGTTCCCCAAACTTAACTACTTCCAGGTCTATCAGTTGTTTCTTCTGGTATTGCATCTATATTTCTAAATGATTTGCTTACATTATCATTTTTAATTCAACAAGCAGGGAGAGAGAGAGAGAGAGGGCCCCCATCCACTGGCTCTCTCCCCAAATGCCCACAATGGGCAGGACTAGGCCAGGCTGTAGCTGGGAGCTAAGAATTCAGTCCAGGGTTGCAGGGACCCAACGACTTGAGCCATAACGTTGCCTCTCAGAGTCTCCATTGGCAGAAAGCTGGAATTGGGAGCAGGAGCCAGGAATCTAAACTTCGTACTCCAACATGGTACCCAGGGGTTTTAACCACTAGGCCAACTACACTACCACTTTTTAAATTATTTGTTTATTCCTTATTTGAAAGGCAGAGCCAAAGAGAGAGAGAGAGGCAGAGAGAATTTTTCATCCTCTGGTTCATTTCCCAAATGGCTCCAGCAGCCAGGTCTGGGGCAGGCTAAAGCCAGGAGGTTGAACTCCATCTGAGTCTCCCACGTGGGTGATAGGGCCAAGACACTTGGGCCATCAGCTGCTGCCTTCCCAGGCACATTAGCAGAAGCTGAATCAGAAGCAGAGCAGCCAGGACTCAAATCCACACGTTGATACGAGATGCCACGTCACAAGCAGCAGCTTAACAAGCTGTGCCTCAGCACCAGCCCCTACACCACCATTCTTAAATGCATTTGCTTTGCACACGATTCCTTGTTAAGTTAGATACAGGTCCAAGCCCTTTTTTGCTGCCCCACAAACATTCAGTTATTATTCTTCCATTCCTTCATGATGGTCTCATCGGTGGCTGCATTACGATGCTTTTTTTTTTTTTTAATCAATCACTGTTGAAAGGTCGTTTTGGGGGCCGGCACTGTGGTGTGGCAGGTAAAGCCACAGCCTGCAGTGCCAGCATCCCATATGGGTTCCAGTTTGAGTTCCAGCTGCTATACTTCCTATCCAGCTCTCTGCTGTGGCCTGGGAAAGCAGTAGAAGATGGTCCAAGTCCTTGGGCCCCTGCACCCATGTGGGAGACCTGGAAGAAGCTCCTGGCTCCTGGCTTTGGATCAGCACAGCTCCGGCCATTGCAGACAACTGGAGAGTGAACCAGCGGATGGAAGACCTCTCTCTCTCTCTCTCTCTCTCTCTCTGTGTGTGTGTGTGTGTGTCTCTTTCTCTCTCTGTGTAACTCGTTCAAATAAATAAATCTTTTAAAGAAAAAAAGGTAGTTTTTTGGGTGCACTTTTCCAGGGCATTCCCATGGCTTGGACTCTTGCTGTGGATTTGTTCTGAGAGGAGGAGTGCAGTGGGGGCTAGAGGCACAGAGTCACCACACAGACCCCGGGAATCCGGTGAAAGAAGGCAAGACACAAGCAGCCCGCAGACTCGTTTATTTCAGTTGGTACAGCAGCTTATATAGTCAAAGCAGCCAATCCGGTCAAGGGGTGGTCTATGCCCTAACCAATCACAGCCTGTTGCCAGGCAGGCTCCATTGCCAGCGGCCATCGTGGCATGGCCTTATTCCACTGCATTGGACATCATTTTCCAGGATGTGTGGACAGCAACCAGCCTTCGATGCCAGAGCAGTGTCTTCCCCTGGGGAGGGAGCAGATTTACCTATCAAGACAGGGACTCCCTGTGGAGTGATTCAGAGGCTATTTTAGGTTAAGGAGATCTCCCTTCTCTCCCAGACAGGATTAGCTTTATACTGTCTCCGTGTGACGCAAAGACTGGGCAGGTTTGGTAGTGGTCCCCTTCATAACTCAGGGGGTTTGCTAGGCTTAGCGTGTGTCAGCTGTGACAGGGACCCACCATCAGCCTGCTCCACACTGCCCTGTCCCCACCAAACTGCCCGCTGCCTGCTTGGGCCCACTGCTTCCTTGCCAGCCGGATTTCCGGAAGTGGGGTGAGTCCACCCGGGAGCCACACGGTGTTTAGGGCTTGCCTGACCTCTTGCTTTGACAGTGAAACCTGTGTTTCTGTTTTCCTCCATGTGTAGTTTCTTCCTAGAAAATAAAAGTGCTGGCTGGTGCCGTGGCTCAATAGGCTAATCCTCTGCCTGCGGCGCCGGCATCCCAGGTTCTAGTCCCGGTCGGGGCGCTGGATTCTATCCCGGTTGCCCCTCTTCCAAGCCAGCTCTCTGCTGTGGCCCGGGAGTGCAGTGGAGGATGGCCCAAGTGCTTGGGCCCTGCACCGCATGGGAGACCAGGAGAAGCACCTGGCTCCTGGCTTCGGATCAGTGCGGCACGCAGGCCGCAGCAGCCATTGGAGGGTGAACCAACGGCAAAGGAAGACCTTTCTCTCTGTCTCTCTCTCTCACTGTCCACTCTGCCTGTCAAAGAGAAAAAAAAAAAGAAAGAAAGAAAGAAAAGAAAAGTGCCTGTTTTGTGATTTCCAGTGTTGTGGGTGCTTGGGATGCATCAGGAAACACAAGATCGCTGCTGTCAGGGAGCTCCCGCACTAAAGGGGCAGGAGAGGCAGGGACGTGGCCATCGGTGTGATGCGGAGGCACTGCAGGGTGCTGTGTCATCGGTGTGATGCAGAGGACTGCAGGGTGCTGAGTCATCGGTGTGATGCAGAGGACTGCAGGGTGCTGAGTCATCGGTGTGATGCGGAGGACTGCAGGGTGCTGAGTCATCGGTGTGATGCGGAGGACTGCAGGGTGCTGAGTCATCGGTGTGATGCAGAGGACTGCAGGGTGCTGAGTCATCGGTGTGATGCGGAGGACTGCAGGGTGCTGAGTCATCGGTGTGATGCAGAGGCACTGCAGGGTGCTGAGTCATCGGTGTGATGCGGAGGACTGCAGGGTGCTGAGTCATCGGTGTGATGCGGAGGCACTGCAGGGTGCTGTGTCATCGGTGTGATGCGGAGGACTGCAGGGTGCTGAGTCATCGGTGTGATGCGGAGGCACTGCAGGGTGCTGAGTCATCGGTGTGATGCGGAGGACTGCAGGGTGCTGAGTCATCGGTGTGATGCGGAGGCACTGCAGGGTGCTGAGTCATCGGTGTGATGCGGAGGCACTGCAGGGTGCTGTGTCATCGGTGTGATGCGGAGGACTGCAGGGTGCTGAGTCATCGGTGTGATGCGGAGGCACTGCAGGGTGCTGAGTCATCGGTGTGATGCGGAGGACTGCAGGGTGCTGAGTCATCGGTGTGATGCGGAGGCACTGCAGGGTGCTGTGTCATCGGTGTGATGCGGAGGACTGCAGGGTGCTGAGTCATCGGTGTGATGCGGAGGCACTGCAGGGTGCTGAGTCATCGGTGTGATGCGGAGGCACTGCAGGGTGCTGTGTCATCGGTGTGATGCGGAGGACTGCAGGGTGCTGAGTCATCGGTGTGATGCGGAGGCACTGCAGGGTGCTGAGTCATCGGTGTGATGCGGAGGACTGCAGGGTGCTGAGTCATCGGTGTGATGCGGAGGCACTGCAGGGTGCTGAGTCATCGGTGTGATGCGGAGGCACTGCAGGGTGCTGTGTCATCGGTGTGATGCGGAGGACTGCAGGGTGCTGAGTCATCGGTGTGATGCGGAGGCACTGCAGGGTGCTGAGTCATCGGTGTGATGCGGAGGCACTGCAGGGTGCTGAGTCATCGGTGTGATGCGGAGGACTGCAGGGTGCTGAGTCATCGGTGTGATGCGGAGGCACTGCAGGGTGCTGAGTCATCGGTGTGATGCGGAGGACTGCAGGGTGCTGAGTCATCGGTGTGATGCGGAGGACTGCAGGGTGCTGAGTCATCGGTGTGATGCGGAGGCACTGCAGGGTGCTGTGTCATCGGTGTGATGCGGAGGACTGCAGGGTGCTGAGTCATCGGTGTGATGCGGAGGCACTGCAGGGTGCTGTGTCATCGGTGTGATGCGGAGGACTGCAGGGTGCTGAGTCATCGGTGTGATGCGGAGGCACTGCAGGGTGCTGAGTCATCGGTGTGATGCGGAGGCACTGCAGGGTGCTGTGTCATCGGTGTGATGCGGAGGACTGCAGGGTGCTGAGTCATCGGTGTGATGCGGAGGCACTGCAGGGTGCTGAGTCATCGGTGTGATGCGGAGGACTGCAGGGTGCTGAGTCATCGGTGTGATGCGGAGGCACTGCAGGGTGCTGTGTCATCGGTGTGATGCAGAGGACTGCAGGGTGCTGAGTCATCGGTGTGATGCGGAGGCACTGCAGGGTGCTGAGTCATGGGGGACGAGACGTGGCTTGAAGCTGTAAAAGTACTCAGCCTGTAAAAACAGCCTCATAGACCACAGGTCTTCAAAAAAGGTCATGGAAAACACATATTATGAAAAGACTATGCATGGGTTTTAGAATTGTTTTGCACCAAAGGAAGCTCTTTGGGGCCAGCATTGTAACACAGTGGCCTAAACCTCCACCTGCAAGTGCTGGCATCCCATACGGGCGCCAGTTCAAGTCCTGGCTGCTCCTCTTCCCATCCAGCTCTCTGCTATGGCCTGGGAAAGCAGCAGAGGATGGTCCAAGTCCTCGGGCCCCTGCACCCACATGGGAGACCCAGAGGAAGCTCCTGGCTCCTGGCTTCAGATGGGCCCAGCTCCATTTGGAGTGTGAACCAGCAGATGGAAGACCTTTCTCCCCATTATGCCACAGCGCCTGCCCAGTAAGGAAGACCTTTCTTTATGCCTCTCCCTCTATCTGCTTGTAACTCTAGCTCTCAGATAAATAAGTAAATCTTTAAAAGAAAAAAAAAAGAAACTCTAATTCCATTTCCACTCACATTTTGAAGCTGCCTCGCCCTGTCATTAACCATAGGCCACCTAGTGCCCAACGGATCTGCTGAAGGTGCTTGTCCTTTTGCACCATGGTTTTTTGTGCTTTGGCCAACGCCTCCCCAGCCTGCCCTGGTAACCACCACTCTCCTCCGAGCCCTAGGGAATCTACATTTCTAATTGCACACTTGGAGATCATGATGCATTTCCTTTTCTGGGCCTGGCTTATTTCACTCAGTGGACTGTCCTGCAGGTCCATCCGGGTCCTCACTGGTGACAGGATTCCCTTCTTCTCCCCAGGCTGAGCAGTATCCACTGTGTAGAGACCACATTTTCTTCATCCATTCGTCCACTGACAGACACTTAGGTGGATTCCGTATCTTCACTATTTTTTTTTTAAACAGGCAGAGTGGATAGTGAGAAAGAGAGAGACAGAGAGAAAGGTCTTCCTTTTTGCCATTGGTTCACCCCCCAATGGCCGCTGCAGCCGGCGCATCTCGCTGATCCCAAGCCAGGAGCCAGGTGCTTCCCCTGGTCTCCCATGCGGGTGCAGGACCCAAGCACTTGGGCCATCCTCCACTGCACTCCCGGGCCACAGCAGAGAGCTGGCCTGGAAGAGGGGCAACCGGGATAGAATCCGGCGCCCCAACCGGGACTAGAACCCAGTGTGCTGGCGCCGCAAGGGGGAGGATTAGCCTGTTAAGCCACGGCACCAGCCCCGTATCTTCACTATTTTTAAATATATTTTTATTTATTTAATTTTTAATTATTTTTTTCAAAAGACCTATTTTTTAATTTATTTGAAAGGCAGAGTTACAGTGAGAGAAGGAGAGAGAGAGAGGTCTTCCATCCACTGGTTCACTCCTCAAGTGGCCACAACGACTGGGGCTGGCAGAGTCCAAAGCCAGGAGCCAGGAGCTTCTTCCAGGTCTCCCATGTGGTGCAGGGGCCCAAGGACTTGGGTCATCTTCCACTGCCTTCCCAGGCCATTAGCAGGGAGCTGGAGCAGAAGTAGAGCAGCCAGGACTTGAACATGCACCATATGAGATGCCTGCACTACAGGCCAAGGCGTTACCTGCTAAGGCACAGCGCCAGCCCCATCTCACACCTTCTATGGGTAGGAGTTCAGGCACAGATTAGCTGTGTCCTCTGTTCAGGGTCTCCCCAGGCTGAAATCAAGATGACAGTGGGGGCTGCAATCTACGAGGCTGTTGGCAAGTTCAGTCCCCCCGGGACTGTAGGATTGAAGTCCCAGTTTTGTTGTTGGTTATCATCCAGGCTCCCCAGGGCCACCCTCAGGAACTAGGCATAACCCCTCTCACAGCATGACAATCTGGTTCCTCAAATGCAGCCGGAGAATCTCGGCTGTCCACTAAAACAAAGCTTTACATCACATGACCTAGCCCATGAGCATCCCATCCCAGTGGAAAGCCCAGCCCACAGGAAGTTATACAGGACATGCACGATACGGGGCAGGAATCTGGGGGCTGCTGTGGAATTCTGCCGACAAGCTGAGACTAATAGAGCAGACCAGCCTCGGCAAAGGGTGGATGAAAGGCTGGGAGACAGCCATTTCAGGCAGAAGGAACGGCGTTCTCAAAGGCCACAAAGGGCCAGGTGGCAAGACTGTCCAAGACACTGGGAGATGGTGGCTGAAGGGCAGCCCGCAGATGGAACCTACTCCATGTGAGGAAGACAATAGGTGGGGACCCCTTCCTGGGGGCGGGGTCTGGAGCCTACACCTGATGTTATTCTCAGAACAGTTGGGAGTCAAAACACAGTCTCTGCCGGCACCGTGGCTCCACAGGCTAATCCTCCGCCTTGCGGCGCCGGCACACGGGGTTCTAGTCCCGGTCGGGGCACCAGATACTGTCCCAGTTGCCCCTCTTCCAGGCCAGCTCTCTGCTGTGGCCCAGGAGTGCAGTGGAGGATGGCCCAAGTGCTTGGGCCCTGCACCTGCATGGGAGACCAGGATAAGTACCTGGCTCCTGGCTTCCCATCAGCGTGGTGCGCCGGCTGCGGGGCCATTGGAAGGTGAACCAACAGCAAAGGAAGACCTTTCTCTCTGTCTCTCTCACTGTCCACTCTGCCTGTCAAAAAAAATAAAAAATAAAAAATAAAAAAAAATAAGGCCATCTTTATATTATTACATAGACTTAAGAAAACGTTGAGTCCATGTTGCTTTCCTGGGATAGATCCCACTTGATTGTGATTTATTATTCATTTTTCTGGATTTGATTTGCTAATATCTATGTGTATGATAGATACTGGTCTGCAGTCTTCTACGTTTTGTACCATTGTCATATGATTTTTATTGAAGTGTTGTTTGAATCAAGATCAAGTTAAGGTCCATGCATGGAAATTTCTTGATATGTTGTTTAGATTCTTTTCCTCTTTCTTCCCCACCCCTGGTTTGTTTGTTTGTTTGTTTTTCCTTAAGAATTTGTTTATGGGAGAAACAGAAGCCTGTGCTCCTAACCATTGTAATTTGCTGTCTGAGCTGGTACTGGGCTCAAAGGGCACCGCTGTCTGCAGTACGAGCCTGCAGAGTTGGGGGAAGCCAAGTAATTTATGGGAAGCTGGGGTGTTGTTATCCTGGGGCTCCAGTGCTCCTGCTGGGGTGGGTCACCTGGGAGGAGGAGGGGCCCCTTCTCACTTGGAGCTCTCCCTGAGCGTCCGCTGTGGGAGCTGAGCTGAGGGGCCAGAGAGAGGGTCCCACACAGCAGGGCTAATGAAGCAGTGCAAGGCAGGTAGGAGAAGGTAGATTATAAAGTTATGGGAGTTGAAAACAGCAACTCAGGGAGATGAGCCGGAAAGCCATCACAGGACACACTTGCTGAGCACCTGTCCCTGGAGGTACCACACAAGCAGAGCTCTGCAAGACACAGATCCCCCTTCATGGATTATGTAGTGTGCGGGTCCCATGTCTAAGATAGAGACCCTCAAAGGAATACCTGCACCACCATGTTTATAGCAGCACTGTTCACAATAACCAAACTTGGGAACCAACCAAACTGTGCATCATCAGATGAATGGATAAAGAGATGTGGATAAAGATATATATATATATATATATATATATATATATATACCACATCTCTTTATATATATAATTATACATACATAATGTGTGTATATATAATATACATTATTCAGGTATAAAAAGGGTGAAATTCTACCATTTGTAGCAAAATGGATGCAACTGGAAGACATGTTAAGTGAAATAAGCCAGACCCAGATAGACAAATATCACATGTTCTCCTTTATATGTGGGAGCTAAATTTTTTTAAAAAAGAAACCAAACCCCTCCCAAAACAAAAAAGAAAGAAATGCCTGCATATATCAGTACTGCAGCAAATGTTGTTTTGTAAATCTTTGTTTTGCACCCTTGTCAAACCAGTGGTTAAGGATGGTATGTTACTGTAGTATTAATGCTCCGTGGTTACTTTAAAATTTACCCTGTATGGTGGGGAAAAAAAAAAAGAACAGAAACTGTGGGTTTTTTGTTTTTTTAATTTTTTTTTTTCCGACAGGCAGAGTGGACAGTGAGAGAGAGAGAGAGAGAAAGGTCTTCCTTTTCCGTTGGTTCACCCTCCAATGGCTGCTGCGGCCGGCGCACCGCGCTGTTCCGAAGGCAGGAGCCAGGTGCTTCTCCTGGTCTCCAATGCGGGACTAGAACCTGGTGTGCCGGCGCCGCATATTGAGCTGCGGCACCGGCCTAAGATGGCCTTATTAAGGTAGAATAAAACATTTGACAATGTTTGGCATCCACTCAGGATAAAAGCTCTTAGAAAACTTGGAATAGAAAGGATCTTTCTCGACCTGACAAAGGACGGACACCGGGGGCCGGGGGGAACCCAGAGCTAACGTTGTACTTAACGGGAAAAGACTGAATGGTGGAGCCTGAGCCACGGTATAGCGTTCCGATCCCGGCTGCTCCACTTCCGATCAGGCTCCCAGCTAATGAGCCTGGGAAAGCAGTAGAAGATGGCCCAAGTGCTTGGGCTCCTGCACCCGCGTGGGAGACCTGGAGGAGGCTCCTGGCTCCTGGCTTCAGAGGGCCCAGCTTTGGCCGTTGCAGCCACTTGGGGAATGAACCAGTGGATGGAGGATCTCTGTCTCTCCTTCTCTCTGCAGTTCTTTTAAATAAATAAATAAGCCAGCGCTGCAGCTCACTAGGCTAATCCTCTGCCTGCGGCACCGGCACACGGGGTTCTAGTCCCGGTCGGGGCACCGGATTCTGTCCCGGTTGCCCCTCTTCCAGGCCAGCTCTCTGCTGTGGCCCGGGAGTGCAGTGGAGGATGGCCCAAGTGCTTGGGCCCTGCACCCGCATGGGAGACCAGGATAAGTACCTGGCTCCTGGCTTCGGATCAGCATGGTGCGCAGGCCGCGGGGCCATTGGAGGGTGAACCAACGGAAAAGGAAGACCTTTCTCTCTGTCTCTCTCTCTCTCACTGTCCACTCTGCCTGTCAAAATAAATAAATAAATATTTTTAGAAGTTAAAGGTTCATAAGAATGTGCATCGCCTGCTGGAAAAAAAATTACAAAATTATAAAAAAATTTAAAAATTACAAATTCGGGCAAGCTAAGGTCTCCCAGGCCTGAAAGTGCCTGTGGCGACAGGAGCCCAAGCCGGAACGCGAAGCCTGTCTGGGACCCGGCACGCTCGCTCCCGGTGCAGGGCTGCGAAAGGACGGGGCCGCGCGGCTGCGCGCTCCCGCCGGCGAAGGGCTGCTGGAGAGTCACCCTGCGCCCGCCGGCTCCACCTGCCGCAGCTCCGACCTCACACCACGCACTCTGCGTCCGGCTTGCGCGAACCAGAGACTGCCAATCACCCACCGCTCGGGCAGAACCGCGTCGAGGTGGCAGGGACCCCCGGGCTTCCACGGAGGGGCTGCAGCCGCGCTCTTAAAAGACTGGAGCAGCGGGGAGAAGGGGCGGGGCGCAGGCCGGCCTCCGGCGAGCCCCGCCTCCGATAGGCCCCGCCTCCGGCAGCCCCACCCACAGGCGGGCCCCGCCTCCCGCGGCTCCGCCCGCGGGCCCCGACCCCGCCCCGCCCTGCGGCGCATTGTGGGATCCGTGAGCCTGCGGGTGGCGGTGGACCAGGCGCTCGGTCATGGGAATCCCGCAGGTGAGCCCCTCCGTCCATCCCCTGTCCCCGGGGACCCCGCCGCGTCTGGTTCTGGGCACTGGGCTCCGGACCTGCGGCCGCCACCGCCGAGCCCGGCCCCCGGTGCTCTGGGGCCGCCATGCATGCTGGGGTCCTGGTACCGCATCTCCGGGCGCCGGACCCCGCCAGGTGACTCCTCTCGGAGCTGGCAGGCTTCTGCGCTGGGCCCGGGACGCCACCCCGGAGCGTCTGGTTATGCGCCCGCACCACCCCCGCCCTGGGCCCTGGCCCTGCGCGGCGGTCACGCTCTCCCGTCTCCCCGCAGAGCCCGGTGCTGCTTGCCTCCCTGGGGGTGGGGCTGCTCACTCTGCTCGGCCTGGCCGTGGGTGCCTTCGTGGTTCGGAGGTCCCGGCGGCCGCAGATCACTCTCCTGGACCCCAACGAGAAGTACCTGCTCCGGCTGCTGGACAAGACGGTAGGTGGTCAGGGCAGGGGGGTGCTCCAGGGCAGAGGAGGGTACGGCCTCCGCAGTGGTTGGCGGCCCGAGGGGCTTGATGAGGTGGACCCTGGGTGAAACCCTTGTGTACCCGCCCTGCAGACGGTGAGCCACAACACCAAGAGGTTCCGCTTTGCCCTGCCCACCGCCCACCACGTCCTGGGGCTGCCTGTGGGTAAGGAAAGCATGGCGCGGGCTCCCTGTGAGGGTGATTGCACTGCGGGGGTCACCTGCTGCACCTGCTCCATCGTTCTCCTCCACACACCGTCCCCTCCTGCTTGGCTCTGGATTCTCCAGGCTGTGAGGTGCCCCTGGACCCCTGCAGGGCGTGGCGTCTGGGCCTCCAGCACCTGCTACATTCAACAGCCTCCCTCTTTCCACCCTCACCCCCTACCCTCCCCCAGCAAACACTTATTTCCCCACGGCCCAGACCCCTGACTCCCCTGCTGCTGCCCAGGTCCTGCAGTGATGTTAAGGCAGCAAGACCCCTGTTCTCTCAAATCTCTCTGAGCCTTTCAAAAGGTAATGGGTGCAGCACATCCCAGCTGCCCTTATACGTACCTCTGCACATGGTCCCCAGGCAAACACGTCTACCTCTCTGCCCGAATCGATGGCAGTCTGGTCATCAGACCGTACACGCCTGTCACCAGTGATGAAGACCAAGGCTACGTGGATCTTGTCATCAAGGTAAGTGCCTGGGGCTCCTTACCCCACTCTCTCTTCCTGGTATTTGTAGAATCTTCCAGTATTTGTTTCATAGCAGAAGAGGGAGTACTTTTTGCGGATATGGGGAAAGACTGTGTGCACACCCACGTGAGTGTGTGCACCTTCGTGCCTTGCCCTGGCCCGGGGAGGGTCAGAAACCAGTGACGGTCCAAATCAGGTATTTTCCTTCATCTTACCAGGTCTATTTGAAGGGGGTGCACCCCAAATTTCCTGAAGGAGGGAAGATGTCTCAGTACCTGAACAGCCTGAAGATTGGGGACGTGGTGGAGTTTCGGGGGCCGAGCGGGTTGCTCACCTACACCGGGAAGGGTAATAGCCTGTCTTCTCCTTGTAGGTTGCTCACCTACACCAGGAAGGGTAATAGCCAGTGGCCTGGCTGCCCCTTCTCCAGAGCCCACAGTGCTCCTGGTGTGTGTGTGTGTGTATGTGTGTGTACATACAGTGTAAGGGCCAGGTGTGTGTATGTGTGTGTGTACATATGTACAGTGTAAGGGCCAGGCTCTCCCTTCCTTCTGAACACAGCTAATCCTACAGGAAGGCAAACTTCTCAGCCCCATTTGCCACAGGACGCTGTTCCCTGTCCACTGGAGTTCGCCAGCCAGGAGAGCTATGGAGATGAGTCATACAAACATGCTCTTTCCACCCCTCCCCCTCAAAGATCTGTCCCCCAGGCTGCGCTAGGAGGAGAGCCAGGGCCAGCTTTCAGTCTTCCCCCAGGACAGCTGGGTACATTAGCAGCCCCTCGGGAAAGGCGCTCCTGGCCCCCTGCCCGTCGCCCTCACCAGGAGCAGCCCATGCTCGCCTGTGGCCTGCACTCCCTGGTGGACAGACAGTCCTGGCCCCATTGTCCCTCAAGTGTATTATTGTCAGAGCTGGCTCAACTCAAACCTCCACCCAAGTTCCAGGATCAGATTTCAAGGTAGCTGCTAATCTGGCCTGGGGCATATGTTCAATTCTATTGTTGTTTCCTTGGTTCCCTGTTTTGACTTTGTCCCTCTACTTCTCTCTTCTCTCGACTTCCTAGGGAATTTTAACATTCAGCCCAACAAGAAATCACCACCAGAACCCCGAGTGGCCAAGAAACTGGGGATGATCGCTGGAGGCACAGGTGCCTGTCGCTTGGGGGCCGCTCTCTCCTGCCTTTCTTGATTGTGCCCAGGCAGAGTCCCAGTTGACCCTCTGAAGATTTGGTAATCGTAGCCAACCTCCTAACCAGGGGAATCCCAGCAATGCCTAGACTTCTGAAAAAACAAGGCGTAAGCAGATAGAAACCTAGAACGTTTCAACCGGTAGAATAACAGGTGGGCTCTCTTCACACTTAGTAGAGCTACCAATTTTTAGGTGAGTGTTAAGAGAAGCAACTGACGATGGCTAGTCAGGAAGAAAGCAAGTCGCCCTTGGACACTTCCAGGGAGTGGGGAGTCTGATTAAATTCTGTGCATTTTAGGCCGGCACCGTGGCTTAACAGGCTAATCCTCCCCCTTGCGGCAACGGCACACCGGGTTCTAGTCCCGGTTGGGGCGCCGGACTCTATCCCGGTTGCCCCTCTTCCAGGCCAACTCTCTGCTATGGCCCGGGAAGGCAGTGGAGGATGGCCCAAGTGCTTGGGCTCTGCACCCGCAAGGGAGACCAGGAGAAGCACCTGGCTCCTGGCTTGGGATCAGCGAGATGCGCCGGCTGCAGCAGGCATTGGAGGGTGAACCAACAGCAAAAAGGAAGACCTTTCTCTCTCTCTCTCACTATCCCCTCTGCCTGTCAAAAAAAAAAAAAAAAATTCTGTGCATTTTAGCCACTTGTAGACCCTTACATAAGGATCTGTGAAGTAGGTATTAGCCTTTCCCATTTTTTTTTTAAATATTTTATTTATTCATCTGAAAGGCAGAGGCAGAGAGAGAGAGAGAGAGAGGTCTTCCATCTGCTGATTCACTCCCCAAGTGGCCACAACAGCCAGAGCTGGTCTGATCCGAAGCCAGGAGCCAGGAGCTTCTTCCAGGTCTCCCATGTGTGTGCAGGGATCCTAGGACTTGGGCCATCTTCAACTGCTTTCCCAAGCTATAGCAGAGAGCTGGATGGAAAGTGGAGCAGCTGAGACGAGAACCAGTGCCCGTATGGGATGCCAGCATCACAGGTGGCAGCTTTACCCTCTATACCACAGCACTGCCCCCTAGCCTTTTCAATTTACAGATGAGAAACTGGAGGTTCGGAGAGGTTAAATGGTTTCCATTGGGTTGTTTCATTAGATGCAGGATTGGTATGTGGCTCTGCCTGACTCCAAAGTACATGTGTTTAACCTCTGCCAAGTCCAGTGTTCCAGAACCCTCATCCCTGAATCAACAGATCCTTGTAATCACCGATGACATTTGAGTCCTAGCCCCTAAGGGACTTTCAGAGGAAGACTCTTAGATTGGTTTTTTAGCAGCGTCTCCACAATGTGAACTTCATGTGAATATTGAAGGTGTCTAGAAATACGAGGGCTGGAGAACCTGCAGGAGGGGGTTGGAGGGTTTACCAGAGGGAGATGGAGTAAGTGAGTGGGATTAAGGTGGAAGCAGCCGGGCCAGGGCCGAGGGTGCGGCCACCGCATCTCACCACGGGGCATCTGTGTGCAGGAATCACCCCGATGCTGCAGCTGATCCGGGCCATCCTGAAGGACCCTGCAGATCCAACCCAGTGCTTTCTACTTTTTGCCAACCAGGTTGGTTTGCACTTCTCAGTCCAGGGACTTCAAGGTTGCTGTGGGGACCAGACGGACAGATGGGTGGAACTGGCCAGATTCCTCCCCTGGCCTGGACGAAAGAAAACAGTGAAGGTGTCCAGGGCCGATTAGACTCTAGGGCCCTGGATAAACATCCTATCTGTATTGCTTCATGATGCGTCCATGGAGGCTGCTCCCTGTCCTTGCCCTCAGCGGAACGCCCTTAAGTCCACGTCTCGCTTGGTCCCGCAACATTAGCATCCCTGCAGCCGCCTTTTCTGTCTTCACTGAGGAGTTGTCGCTGCAGAGGACTTTCTGCTGTGGGCCAAGAAGCCTCCTAAGGCCTCGCCTTTGCATTGCAGACGGAAAAGGACATCATCTTGCGGGAGGACCTGGAGGAACTGCAGGCCCGACACCCCAATCGCTTCAAGCTCTGGCTCACTCTGGATCAGCCCCCGGAAGGTACCCGCTCCCCCACTCCTTGCCATCTCAAAATGCCCGCATCATCCCAACTGAGGCCTTGCCCCTCGCTGAGTCCCTAGGCCAGTGAAGCCGCCCCGCCCTGACACTGCCACACTGCCAAGTCTCAGTGCCCAGGCGCAGTGGCCTCCTGGTTGCTTTCTCCCTATTCCTGTCCACTGGGTCAGTGGCAGGGGTGGCTGTTGCTAACCTTCCCAGTGGTCTTTCAGGGCCCTCCCCGATGGCCCAAGCCTGCCAGTGTGGGTTGCCAGCTCCAGTCCTTTCCTCTCCCCTGCGCTTCAGGTTGGGCCTACGGCAAGGGCTTCGTGACTGCCGACATGATCCGGGAACACCTGCCCGCCCCGGGGACCGACGTGCTGCTGCTGCTGTGTGGGCCGCCGCCAATGGTGCAGCTGGCCTGCCATCCCAACTTGGACAAACTGGGCTACTCGCAGAAGATGCGGTTCACCTACTGAGCACCCTCAGCTTGCCTGCGAGTGTCCCCACTCGGTGCTTGAGCACTGCAAGCCCTAGATGCCTTTTCTGAGACCATCAGCCTGTGTGTGTCACTCGGGAGCTGAAATCCAGATGGTGCCTGCAGGAACAGCATTCCTGCAGCCAGGGGGATGGGCCAGGGCTGAGTCCTTCCCTCCCTGTGATAAAAAAGCCAGGTGAGGCCCATGGAGTCAGAAAGAAGGGAGCCTGAACGTTTCTTCCAGGATGGCCTCGTTCCTGGATGGCATCGCTCTCTCGCCTGCTCTGTGCCTGTGATGTGCGTGTGATGTGTTTTACTTCACAGCCAGTACTCTTAGCCTCAAGGGCAAAGTCTGTAAATGAGCTTAGGAGTGCAAGTTCAGTGGCCTGCGGACATTGTCTTAGGGAGATGGCAGGGCAGGAGGCAATGGTTTCTCCAAGCCGCTAGACCTTAGGCAGAGGAGCCGTGGAATGCGTGTGTGTGTGTGTGTGTGTCCATCTCGGCCCCTGCCCGGGCAAAAGGGAAATGGCTGCTTGTGGCAGGAACTTCTGGCTATGCAAATAAATGGGGCTAAGGCCCCGGCGTGATACCCAAGGTGTAATTGTGTTGGGAGTCCTTTTCCAAATGCTCCAGGGCCTGGGAAGAAGGGTTCCCAGCATGGAATTCTCCCGAGCTTCCAGAGAGCAGCTGTGCCCTCTGCTGAAACATGAGCTACCCCACACTCGCGACCTGCGAGCAGCTACTCCACCTCTCCCTGGAAGACCCTGAGTGGGGAAGGAGTGCACGCACAGGGGACACCTCTGAGCCCAGCGCTCCTCTCGGCGCTCGCTTGCTTCAGCCACGCCCCTCCTCCTCCTCTTCCTCCTCCGGACTTGTCTTTACCACATTCATTCCTCAGGGCAGCTGGCAGACAAATCCAAATGCTGCCCTTCTGTCTGGCACAGGATCCTCTGCTTTAAAAAGTAACTTGACATCACTGGCCCCGGCCAGGCCTGGTGACGCCTGGACAAGGCAGCCTCCCCAGCCCCTCTGGCCTCAAAGTGTGACCCAAGCCACTTCCTCCAGGTCAGCAGCTTCAGATTCTTCTTGCTGGTCTACCAAGGCAAAACAATGCCCCAGGCTCAGGCAGAGGCCACGTGGTTTTTCTGCCTGGCGCTGTATGTTGCTGTCTCCCAGACCCCTGAGAGAAAGCTGCGGGACCTCAGAACTCAGCCCTCCACAGAGCAGTGTTCAGGGATCCGTTTGGCAGGATTCCAGCAAACATGTCCTGATTAGTGAGTGTGGCTTTGCTTTCTTAAGACAATCCCAGGGGGCGGCGCTGTGGCACAGCGGGTTAAAGCTCTAGGCTGCAGTTCCGGTATCCCATATGGGTGCTGGTTCTAGTCCTGGCTGCTCCACTTCCGATCCAGCTCTCTGCTATGGCCTGGGATAGCAGTAGAAAATGGCCCAAGTGCTGGGGCCTTTGCACCTGCGTGGGAGACCCGGAAGAAGCTCCTGGCTCCTGGCTTCAGATCGGCTCAGCTCTGGCCATTATGGTCATTTGGGGAGTGAACCAGCAGATGGAAGACCTCTCTCTTTACTCTACCTATCTCTGGAACTCTATCTTTCAAATAAATAAAATAAATCTTTAAAAAAAAAAAAAGTCCCATGGGGCCAGCGCTGTGGTTCAGCAGGTTAAAGCCCTGGGCTGAAGCGCCAGCATCCCATATAGGCACTGGTTCTAGTCCCAGCTGCTCCACTTCCAATCCAGCTCTCTGCTATGGCCTGGGATAGCAGTAGAAGATGGCCTAAGTCCTTGGGCCCCTGCACCCATGTGGGAGACCCGGAAGAAGCTCCTGGCTCCTGGCTTCAGATCAGCGCAGTTCCAGCCATTGCAGCCAATTGGGGAGTGAACCAATGGATGGAAGACCCCGCTCTCTCTCTCGCTCTCTCTCTGTCTCTTTCTCTCTCTGTGCTTCTCCTCTCTCTGTGTAACTCTGACTTTCAAATAAATAAATAAATCTTTAAAAAGAAAAAAGTCCCAGACACATCACCTCCAGAAAGGCAAATCTTTATTATTATTATTTACTTATTTGAAAGGGAGAGAGAGATCTCTTTCATCCACTGATATATACTCTGCAACTTGCCAAGGGTCCAGACCAAAGCCAGGAAGGAGCCCAGAACTCCATCTGGGTCTCCCATGTGGGTGCAGGGGCCCAAGGACTTGAGCCATCTTCTGCTGCTTTCCCAGGCACTCAGCAGTTCAGAAGCAGAGCAGCCAGGATTAGAATCAGTGTTCTGATGTGGGATGCTGGCATCACAGGTGGGGGCTTAGCACAGTGCACCACAATGCCGGCCCCCAGAAAGGCCGATCTTAGGATTGTTGAGTTCAGTTGGGGAAGCAGCTGAGCAGAGAATTTCCACCATGGAAGCGCACCATTCCTTGACTTGCAAGGGTTTCTGCCTTATCCACTTTAAAATCAGCATTTAAGGACTTGTGTGCCTAGCGCTGCGCTAGGCCTTGAGGGTACAACAGTGACCAAGACTAGTCTTAGACCCCCAGAGAGCTCATTCTTAGACAAGTGAGACACCAGGCCCAGGAGGGGAGGAGTTGAGAATAATTCAGAGAAGGAAGAGGAGAAACAGACTCAGCGTATTTTGGTTAACAGCCACGTACTAGGCACTATGCTAAGAATTCGGCATTGTTTGATTGTTACGATAGTCTTGTGAGTCAAAGATTAAGCATTTACCAAAGGCCATCCAGCTGGCCAGTGCCTGGCAGAGCCTGGATCTGAATACGGGATCGGCTGAGGCAACGCCACATTTACAGCCAGGCGCCGTGAAGTGCTTGGATTTTCGGCAGACCATGAGGGAGGGCAGCCCAACCAAAGGAGCCACATTTGCAAAAGCCTGGAGGAGTGAAGGAAGTTTCTGGAGAGCCAGCAGTACTTTTTTTTTTTAAGACTTATTTATTTGAAAGTCAGAGTTACACAGACAGAGAGGCAGAGGCAGAGAGAGAGAGAGAGAGAGAGAGAGGTCTTCCATATGTTGGTTCACTCCCCAGACAGCCACAACGGCTGGAGCTGCGCCGATCTGAAGCCAGGAGCCAGGAGTTTCTTCCTAGTCTCCCATGCAGGTGCAGGGACCCAGGCACTTGAGCCATCTTCTACTGCTATCCCAGGCCATAGCAGAGAGCTGGATCAGAAGTGGAGCAGCTGGGACTCGAACTGGCGCCCATATGGGATGTCAGCACTGCAGGCAGCAGCTTTAGGCACAGTGCCGGCCCCAGAGCCAGTAGTTCTTGAGGCCCAACAAGCACAAGGGAAATGGGGAAAGATGAGGCCTGGGATGGGTGAGAGGCAGTTTGTGAACTCCTGCAGAAGTGGAGCAGCTCTGAGGTTCCTGCAGCGGGAAACACAGTCACAACTAATGCTTACAAAATGCTGATGTTAAAACCTGCATGTAGGGGCCGATGCTGTGGCATAGCCGGTAAAGCCGCTGTCCGTGGAGCCAGCATCCCATATGGGTGCCGGTTCAAGACCCAGCTGCTCCACTTCCGATCCAGCTCTCTGCTATGGCCTGGGAAGGCAGTAGAAGATGGCCCAAGTCCTTGGGCCCCTGCACCCACGTGGGAGACCCGAAAGAAGCTCCTGGCTCCTGGCTTCAGATTGGTGGAGCACTGACTCTTGTGGCCATCTGGGGAGTGAACTAGCCGATGAAGACCTTTCTTCCTCTCTCTCTTTCTCTCTGTAACTCTGCCTTTTAAATAAATAAATATTTTTTTTTTTAAAGACGAAGCACCTGCATGCATTATCTCACTCAATCCTGAGCCAGCACTAGTCTCCCATTTGGAGGGGTTCCCTGATGTGCATCAGATCACAGGCTGACCAGGGGCAGAGCCTGGGTCTGCGTGGCTCCGCAGCCCGAGGAAGATCGTGGGTTCCTGGGTCCGCAAAGGCCTTGCGTGCGCCACCCCAAAGAACTGAAGAAGCGCCCGGTCCCCCGAAGGCCGCACCGCCCTGTCTCCCAGGTGAGCACTCCAGGTGCACGTGGAGCCGGGCCCTGGAACCTAGCTCTGGCCCGAAAGCCAGGCCAGGAGGCGGGGAACACGGGGTTGAAGAGGAGGGACCGAGCGTTGGGGGAGGGGGACTCGGCATTCCTTCCCGGGGCTCGGTCTAATTCTCTGCAATCCCTTCTCCATCACGCGCTCCAGCGCGGCTTTGGAGGGGTTTGGCACCGGAGCTGCCAGGCAGAGTGTGAGCGAAGCAGAAGCGGGGAAGGAGGACTTGCGGCGTGCCCGGGTGCGGGGGCTGGGCCGAGGGCCCGCGGGGCCTCCGGGGCGGGGCCGGGGCGGGCCGGGCAAGAGAGGCGGGGCCAGGGGGCGGACCAGGAGGATGGGGCGGGGCCCAGGGGGCGGGCCGGGAGGATGGGGCGGGGCCCAAGGGGGCGGGCCGGGAGGATGGGCGGGACCCGGGGGCGGGGGGCGGGATGGTGGGCGGAGCCTGGTCCGGGCCTAGTGTCCGAGGCGGGGCCCAATGGGCGGGCCGGGAAGGTGGGGCGGGGCCCAGGGGCGGGGCGGGGGTAGGGGCGGGCCGGGCCTCCGGGGCGGGACCGAAGGGAGCAGCGCTGTGATTGGGAGTCCGGGCGGGACGTCTGGGATTGGAGGCGGCGAGGAGGGGCCCGCGAGGAGGTGACGCGGCTGCGGAGGTGACGCGGTGCGGTCGCGCGCCCCTTCCGGCGCGGGGAGGGCGCTGAGGATCCGGGGCTGCTCGGCCGCAGGCGGCCTCCAGCGCCGCGGGATGTAGCGCCCGGGACCGCGGCCCCCAGCAGAGCCTGCCCGCCCTGCCGTAAGTGTCCCCGGGGCCGGCCGGCGGGGCGGGAACTCGGCCTGAGCGCGGGCGCCCGAGCCCGGCCAGCCCCGCGGAGGGGGCAGCCGCGGAGCACCCCGCCCCACGTCCCGAGGGTCCCAGGCGGCGGCCCCCGGAGCCGGGCGCGCCTCCGGCTTCCCGGCGGTCGGCTTGTAAACATTGCGGCCCCCGGGCCGCGCTGGGCGAGTGGGCTCTGGGTCTCCCTCCGGCCGAGCCTCGCTCCCGGCCGTCCCGGGGTGTGCGCGGGGCCGACCCCGACGGCGCCCGGGCCTGGGTCCGGCCCGACCGCCGAAGCCGAGCCTCGGCCAGGCCGCGCGCGTGGGCGGCGGGGTGCGGGCCTGGGTCGCAGAATCGCCTCTCTGCGCGGTCGCCGGACCGTGGAGGTTCCTCGGCCCGGGCTTGGCAGGTCCGAGCAGGTGGTGCCCTCGCCCTGCCGGGGTCGGAGGGCAGGCAGGTGGGCAGACTCCGAGTTTACGGCAGCCCTAAAAGCCGAAATGTGAACCACTGTGGGGGAAAACGGAATTCCGCGCCCTGAGGTTGGTGGGCTCGGAGGATGCTGTGTTAGTGTGGGGACTCGGGGCTGCACGGCTTGGGTTTTTTTAAGGTGGTGACTAAGGAGGCGCGCTCCCCCCGGCTGACGCTTCGGGGCAGGATGAGAAGCTGGCCAGCGGGATTTCGGCTCTCACGATCTGGGGCGTCGGCGGGGCGGGGGGTGCAGGTCCCCCTCGTCTTGGCCTCGAGTCCCGGCTAGGAAGCCGCGGGGCTTCAGCGCCTGCTCCAGTCGAGTGAGGCCCGTGCTGGCCAGGACTTCTCAGCCAGGCACAGTGGGGTCTGTTTACTGCTTTTTGCTGTGATGGCGCAAGCGCCGATGCTGAGGTGTTGTGGCATCCGCACCCTGCCAGGAATCTAGACGGGGCGGCGCTGGGCGTGCTGCAGCGTCAGGGTCGCCGGCTCGCAGCCACCGCTGTCCCAGGGGGAAGTTTACTGTGCCCAAGTGTGGGTGGCCCCTGGGGAATCTGCCTGGAATGCTGCTCTTAGGTCCTTTTTAGGATAGATCTCAGCAGCTGTACCTACTTGCTAAGCGCGGTTCGCAGGGGTCAGGAAATTAACGTGATTTCGAAGGAAACCGATTGGCCAGCAGGTGGGGGAGAGTGGGAAGGCTAAGAGGGGGCCGCTTAGGCTCCCGCTGCCGGCGCCGACGGACGGAGTTCGCCACCTTAAGTAGGTTTTCAGGCGACCTTTAGTTTCTTCCCTCTGGCCTCATTTTACCTTTCCAAGGCTCTTTATGAAAAAGTGGCTTATTCACCGCCCTGGGGCTGTGTCCTTTCACGCTCCGCATTTGTTCTGTCCTGTACCCTTCGGGAACACCCTGCTCCTGTCTACCAATCAAGGTCTTTTCTCCCACAAAATCCTTCTTCTTTTCTTGGTCACTTCAACTGAAAGTCAAATTGAGCTTTTCTGAATTCCTCCAGCACTTAGCCTTGCAGTGATACTAAAAAGTTCTTTCCCCCTCTTAAAATCGAGGCCAGTAGCAGTGTCACACCTCTTTTGGCCTTGTCTCTGTAGCCACAGCACCATGCATATTGTAAGCAATCAGTGGGTGTCTTCGGATTCACAAATAGAATTTGCCCTTCTTTCTAGGCCAGTAAATCTGTTCTCTGTTTCCCTGGGAGATTTCCCTCGACTCCAGACGGAAACCCTGACACTCCTGCTGCGTTACCCTGGCCCAGGTACTTGTGGACCAGCTTGGTTAATTATGGTGCCCCGCCCCCCAGTGCTGCTGTTCTGCACAGAAGCCCCTGAGAGTGCCCTCCAGCCAAACCAGTTCCAAGTGATTGCCTCTTAGGCCCCCACTGGTCTGCTTGTTCCACTGGGGCTGCTGGGGTACACAGCCCCAAGTGGGTGCCATACTGGGCACTCGTGCATCTGTAGTATATCTGAAAGATGGGTATTGAAAGCAGACTGGCATGAAGACCCCTCATTTGTTCGGGTCTGTTTTTTGCATCATGACATTAGGGAAGTTGGCCTGTCTGTTAGGGACAAAAGACCTCTGGTGTTGGGAGAGCTGTAACTGGGGAAGAGCTGCAGAGGCAGGGAGGCCCTGCATCAGCGACCCCAGGCGTCAGCGGAGGGCTCTAACACGGAGCGATCTCAGTGCGGGCTTTGCCGTGAGCCCCGTTTCCCCCGCAGTGAAGCTGCTCTGTGTTGTGAGGACGGCCACGTTCTCTGTACTGCGAGACAAGTTCAGATTTAGAGCAGTGACATCCAAGCGGGGCCTGCGTGGATAGAACCTGCCGCAGCACCGCTGAGCGTCTAGGGAGCTCAGATGAAAAACTGGAAGCAGCTTGGTGTGCCGTTGTCTGCAGCGAAGGCGTGTGCTAGTACCTGGACAACGGGAGAAGGAGTGTCTCCAACAAGCTGTAAGGGAATCTCTCCAGCCAACCGCTAGAGATGCAGAGTCAGTCTCTCCCCCAAGTTTAACCCAGGATTATCTTATTCATAGGAGCACAGCCACCTCCCCGGCTCCTCGGCTTTACTCTCTAAGGTCCTAGATTTAGGCAGTTGGAAAGCCCACTGGCCGGGAGTTATTAGCTTGAGTTGAGGAAATCCCATCAAAAATGCGCTCCGATGGAGTTCAGCTCAATTATGATTTGCTATGTTGGGTGTGGCAAGTTTGAGGGGAAAAATATTTCCTCTAAAATCTGTGAGCAACAGAAAGCTGGCAGAAAGCTGAAGTGTATTTTGGCTCTGGGTCTGAATCTCCCAGAATCCATCTGTATCGTAGGGGAATCTCCTGGGATCCATCTACACCATAGGGGGGAATCTCCTGGAACCCACCTGTACCATGCGGGGAATCTCCCGGAATCTGTCTACACCATGGGGGGAATCTCCCGGAATCCACCTGTACTATGTGGGGAATCTCCCGGAATCTGTCTACACAGTAGGGGGGAATGTCCTGGAATCCGTCTACACCATAGGGGGGAATGTCCTGGAATCTGTCTACACCGTGGGGAGAATCTCCTGGAATCCACCTGTACCATGGGGAGAATCTTCTGGGATCCACCTGTACCATGCGGGGAATCTCCCGGAATCTGCCTGTACTGTGGGGGGAATCTCCCGGGATCCCTCTGTACCGTAGGGGGAATCTCCCGGAATCTGCCTGTACCGTAGGGGGAATCTCCCAGGATCCCTCTGTACCGTAGGGAGAATCTCCCGGGATCCCTCTGTACCGTAGGGGGAATCTCCCGGGATCCCTCTGTACCGTGGGGGGAATCTCCCGGAATCTGCCTGTACCGTGGGGGGAATCTCCCGGGATCCGTCTGTACCGTGGGGGGAATCTCCCGGGATCCCTCTGTACCGTGGGAGGGAATCTCCCAGGATCCCTCTGTACCGTGGGGGGAATCTCCCGGAATCTGCCTGTACCGTGGGGGGAATCTCCCGGGATCCGTCTGTACCGTGGGGGGAATCTCCCAGGATCCCTCTGTACCATGGGGAGAATCTCCCAGAATCCGCCTGTAGCGTGGGGGGGAATCTCCCGGGATCCATCTGTACCGTGGGGGGAATCTCCCAGGATCCGTCTGTACTGTGGGGGGAATCTCCCAGGATCCGTCTACACCGTGAGGAGAATCTCCCAGGATCCGCTTGTACCGTAGGGGGAATCTCCCGGGATCTGTCTATACCGTGGGGGGAATCTCCCAGGATCCGCCTGTACCGTAGGGGGAATCTCCCGGGATCTGTCTATACCGTGGGGGGAATCTCCCAGGATCCGCCTGTACCGTAGGGGGAATCTCCCGGGATCTGTCTATACCGTGGGGGGAATCTCCCAGGATCCATCTACACCGTGGGGGGAATCTCCCGGGATGCGTCTGTACCGTAGGGGTTGTGCTGACTGTAACAACTAAGACAGTGGTCGTGAGCCTGGCTGGAAGGTTCCCAGGGCCCGGTCGTGCCTGCTGCTCCTCCTGCCACCTCCCCCCCCCTCCTGTCTCTGTGTTGCTGCAGTTTACAAGCCCACACCGGACAGTGGACGTTCCTCGTGATGGCATGCTCTCCAGGACGTGCTTCAAGGTGTGAGGATGTATTCTGTGTGCTGAGGTGTAGCTGATGGCTGCTCTGTGATGTCACTGGCCTGTCCATCAGGTTTGGTGGCTCTGGATTTGGAAGATGTGGAGGGGGTGGAAGCTCCTGAGAGCCAAGCTGGCTCAGGAGCTAGGAGAACGTCTGTGATGGCCAGGAGCCTTGAGGGCGTAGACGCTTTCTAGACCAAATGAAGGAAAGAGTAAGAATAGCAAATTGGATTCTGCATTTGATTTTTGCACCCTAATTGCCCAACTTGGAGTTAAGTGAACATAATGTGTGATTGGTGATCATTAGTTGAAGGTGCCCCTCTCCCCTCTGCCTGTCCGGAGCAGTGAGATTGGATTACTTACGTTGTATGTGTAACAGGTCGCCCTTATGCCATCTGGTCTTAGCTCTTTGGAGACAGTGACATCATTTGTCCAACTTTGTATTCTGTACAATACCTTAAGATTCTTTAGGGGGGCTGGCACTGTGGCATAGCAGGTAAAGCCACTATCTACCGTGCCAACATCCCATATGGGCGCTGGTTCAAGACCCAGCTGCTCCACTGCCAATCCAGCTCTCTGCTATGGCCTGGGAAAGCAGTAGAAGATGGCCCAAGTGCTTGGGCCTCTGCACCCACGTAGGAGACCTGGAAGAAGCTCCTGGCTTCAGACTGGCCCAGCTGCAGCTATTGTGGCCATTTGGGGAGTGAACCAGTGGATGGAAGACCTCTAACTCTGCCTTTGCCTCTCTGTGACTCTGTCTTTCAAATAAATAAATAAATCTTAAAAAACAATTCTTTAGGGTGCTAGTGCTAAACACATCTGTTAAATGTGCAGTGAATGTGTTGGCTTGCTCTGGGGGAGGGGATACAAGAGCCCCACAGTACAAGGAAAAGTGCAAGAACTCAGCTGGTGGCAAGAAGCTAAGTCATGCTCATTGTGTGCAGTCTACCCTGTTCAGTCAATTTTTGTTTTCTTTTTTAAGATTTATTTCTTTGAAAGGCAGAGTTAGAGATCTTCTATCTACTGGTTTACTCCCCAAATGGCCATAACAGCCAGGGCTGGGCCAACCAAGAGCCAGGAGCTTCCTCCAGGTCTCCCATGTGGGTGCAGCGGTTCAAGCACTTGGTCCATTCCCCTGCTGCTTTCCCAGGCGTATTAGCAGGGAGCTGGATCAGAAGTAGAGCAGCTGGGACTCAAACTGGTGCCCATAAAAGATGCCAGAGCTGCGGGCAGAGGCTTCTTTGGCTGCGCCACGGCGCTGGCCCCCTCTTTCAATCATCTTTTTTTTTTTATTTTTATTTGACAGGTAGAGTTATAGACAGTGAGAGAGAGAGAGAGAGAAAGGTCTTCCTTCCGTTGGTTCACTCCCCAAATGGCCACTACGGCCGGCGCTGCACTGATCTGAAGCCAGGAGCCAGGTGCTTCCTCCTGGTCTCCCATGCAGATGCAGGGGCCCAAGCACTTGGGCCATCCTCCACTGCCCTCCTGGGCCACAGCAGAGAGCTGGACTGGAAGAGGAGCAGCCAGGACTAGAACCCGGCCCATATGGGATGCGGGCGCCGCAGGCAGAGGATTAACCAAGTGAGCCACAGCGGTGGCCCCTTCAATCATCTGGAAATACGAGGTCTGACCCAAATCAGAGCTCTGTATCTTGACCTGTGTGGTATTGCATCCAGAATGCGAGGCTGTTTGTTTAGTTGTGTTTCTGCCTTGGGTCTGCTCCGTGCTTCTCAGACTTCTCCAAGATGCCCAAATCCAGTTACATTTTTTGCTCGTGGTATAGATTATTTCTTCGGGAAGCTGTTTGTTCAGCAGCCTGTCGTTTTAAGGAAGTGTGTTTCGAGGTCAGCCTATTGAGAAACGGTTCCTAATGTTTCTTCTGGGGGGGGCTGCGGATCTCCCGAGGTTCTCAGGGGCCTCCGGTTTCCTGTTCTCCTTGAGCTCAGCTGTTGACTGTGCGCTGGCATCTGCCTTGTCAGAGGCTTGCACATTTAGGGGAAGAGGAACTGAGCGCGTTGTCACCGCGTAAACTCTGCCTGCTGTGCAGTGAGCTGTTGTCTGTCTCTCTCGGGCTAGGTTTGCCTGTTGCTTTCAGCTCCGGTTCTGGGTTGAGCATGCAGCATGAGGCATGACTGTTCTGAAACTTGACGGCAAATTAAAGTATTAGTCAGTGTTCCCCAGCCGGAACCAACAGGGTGGATGGGTGGAAGAGAAGGGATTTGTTCGAGCAGCTGGCTCACATGCGGACGAGGACTAAGTCCCATGACAGGCCATCTGCAAGCCGGAGGACAAGGAAAGCCGAAAGAGCGGCCTCGTGCACACCCGGGATGCCAACAGCGTAGCTCAGTCACACGTGGGGCTGCTGGTGCAAGGCCCAGAGCCCAGAGGCTGGAGAATCTAGAGTTTTAGATGTCCAAGGGTGGACGCACGTCTGGCTGCGAGAGAGAGGGGGAGGGGAGAGGAAGAAATGAATTCTGTCTTTCCTCTGCCTCTCTGTTCTGTCCGGGCCCTCAGCCCATTAGACGGTGCTGCCCACAGTGAGTGAGGACACAGCTTCCTTACGCGATGCACTGATTCAAATGCCAGTCTCTTCTAGAAACAACCTCACAGGTACACCCAGAAATAATGCCTTATTAGCTATGTCGGTGTCCTGCAATTTGTTCAAGTTAACACAAAAAATTAGCCATCCCACCTGATTGCATATATCCAGTGTAGTCCCTTAGAAGAAACTGTGATTACTCTTGGATAGAAACTAGTACAGGATGCCAAAGATGTTTGCATTCCTGGCAAACAGCCATCCACAAGAGAGTGTCTTGTACGGGAGCAAAGTCGCGTCTCCTGTGACCAACTCAGTCCACGTGCAGGTGTGACTTGGCCCTCTTTGCAGTGGCCTGTGGTTATTAGGGCTTGGGTAACCACCGCAGGAAAATTCTAACATCTGGCTACAGCTTCCCTGTGAGTAATAAAGCCCCTTGTCCGGAGTGGGGGAGGGGAGCAGAACAGTAATTTGCAGCACAAGTAAACATCTTTGGGACCAGCTCCCTCCTGCTGGTGTTATTGGCATCTCCCTGAGGTCTGATGAGAGATTGCGACCCAAAGTCCAGCCCAGGAGAACCAAGTGTTTCTATGCCTTTTCCTAGAAAACCAAATCCTGGGTTTCTTCAGTTTTCCTAAAGGGTCTGTGTGCCTTTTTCTAGTTTCTGAAAACCTAAACTGAGTGGGGCTTAGCTTATGTCTGTGGTGGTTGGGACAGGCTCTTGTGCAGCCGGTTATTAGGTGTGAGTGTATGTGTGTGTTGTCTGTGTGGCAGAGGGCAAGCCTGGGGCTGCCTTCTTGCTTTCTACTTCCTGCTGCCAGGTAATGTTGCTTGCTTCAAGGGGAGATTGTGATGAAATCTTATTATCCAAGGAGAACCCAGCCTGTAATCCCATAATGCCTGTAGAATTAGCAGATCCTACAGAGAAATTTCCTGCTGGTCATCCCTCGCACAGGCAAGTGACTTTTGTATGCAAAACACATTTGTCAGAGCATCTGTAGCTAAAGCACAACTGAGCCAGTAGGCGTTTAACTCATTTCTGAGCCTGGGTGATCGGGTAGCAGCTGCAGCCCAGTGTTGGGGTGATTGTCCCAGACTGTCCTCCTGCAGGGACTCCACACCTAGAGAAGGAGTGGGGGTGGGGCAGCTTGTGTCTCAGTGACTGTTTGCAGCCATGTCGGCAGGATCAGCAGGTTCTTAATACAGAATGCTATTAAAGACAGGACAGGAATAGAATTCATCTAAGCAATTCGTTGGCCTTCAGAATTGAAGACATGGTATGTGTGGATTAGCTGTGTCTTAGTATTAAATGATGGAGGTGAAACTATAAGAGGAGTAAATCAACAACCTTCACATTTTGATTTCAGCGTCAACCATCACAGGGAGATCTCTGCCTCCTGGGGCTGAGAGCCCCCGAGCTCCCGCAAGCGGAAGCTGCAGGGTACCGCGGTGCCAGCCTGATGTCTTCCCACAAAGGATCCGCGGCGGCACAGGGCAACGGGGCACCTGCCAGTAACAGGGACACAGACTCGGTGGAGCTGACCGAACTGGGACCCCTCTTAGAAGAGAAGGGCAAGCGAGCAGTCACCAACCCAACCAAAGTAAGTCGCTCCTGGAGCCGGTCCCCAGCCAGGTGCGCTCCCTGGCCCTCTGTCGGCCTCTGTGCCTTAGGATCCACGCCCTTCAGGAACATCTCTGTCCAAGGTCTCGTTGGTATCTTTTTGCCTGTTTTTTCCACTCTGAGTTTTTGGGAGTTCACTCCTCTTTGTAATCCCAGCATTTAGCACAAGGCCTGAAAGTCAGTAAGGGGAGGGAGGGAAGGAGCAGTCGGTTAGGAGCGGGCTTGACGGCCTATAGCAGCACGACTTCTGCAGCTTTGACAAGACAGTGTCTCACATGAAAAGTTCTGGAAGTAGCTGGCACGTGGCTGATAGGCAGGTGGCACTCCTGTCAAACCCTGTCTTGCTCCTCAGTCATTCTCCGCGTTGCCCGTCACACGCACTACCCCCTGGGGATGAGGACACTTCCTTCCCTTTGGAAGACACTCCAGGACGCTCGGGCCGGAAGGGAATGACACCGTTGCATTCAGCCACAATGGAGGCTCCAAAGTGGAGTCTTTTCCTTGGGCCTGAGTAGCATTGCCACCCTGAAGAACACAAGGACTTACCTAGGAAGAGAGAGACGATGGATGTTGGGATAGGCAAGCAGAATCTGCATCGCAGGATCTAAGAGGGACTGTGTGTTTTAACAAGAGGGCGCGGGAGCAGCCCAGAGAAAGGACAGGACTGCCACAGTGTCCATCTCTGTGTCTGGAGCCCTGGGACGGAGAGAACGGTCTCTCTCCTGCGTGGGTAAGGGCTCTTGCTGCTGCTGCCGTCTGGGGAACCAGTTCTGAGCACCGACCCTCCTGGGAGTCTCCGTGGATACAAAGTTGCGGTCAAATAGCATCCCCAGAGTCCGCTCACAGAACTATGAACAGAATTATGAAGGCAGTCTGAGACTCTGTGCCTACTTGACAAGCTGAAAATTTAGTGATCTGAAAGCACTGTTTTGGAAATTGGGGGAAGTTGAGATTTACCAGCCTTAAGAAAAGGATGGGCTGTTGTCTTTTTTTTTTTAAGACTTATTTATTTGAAAGGTGGCGTTACTAGAGAGCTAGCTTCCATCCATTAGTTCACTCGCCAGATGGCTGCAACGGCCAGGGCTGGGCCAGACTGAAGCCAGGAGTTTCACCTGGGTCTCCCATGTGGATACAGGGCTCCAAACACTTGGGCCATCTTCCACTGCTTTCCCAGGCACATTAGTAGGAAACTGGATCAGAAGTGGGGCGGCCAGGACTTGTACTGGTGCCCATATGGGATGCCAGCACTGCAGGCAGTGGCTTAACCTGCTTTGCCATAGCACCAGCTCCATCATCAAGTCATTTGTTTTTGTTTTTAAAAATTTATTTATTTATTTGAAAGGCAGAGTCAGGTCTTCCATCCACTGGTTCACTCCCTAATTGGCTGCAACGGCCAGAGCTGGGCCGATCCAAAGCCAGGAGCCTCTTCCAGGTCTCCCAGGCAGGTACAACGGTCCAAGGACTTGGGCCATCTTCCACTGCTTTTCCAGGCCATCGCAGAGAGCTGGATCAGAAGAGGAGCAGCCGGGATTCGAACCGGTGCCCATATGGGATGCCGGCACTGCAGGTGGCGGCTTTACCTGCTACACCACAGCGCCGGCCCCGCCATCCAGTCTTAAAGAACACCTGGGGCTGGAGTGCTCGTCCCCTGTCCCTTGGCTGTCATCTCTGCCAGGACCTGTCTCCTGGTGCCAAGTGGAACTTCCACTCCCGCATTGACAAAGTGTTCATAATTTCAGACCGCAGTGTTGTGGACCAGTAACTATGAGGGTGCTTTAAAAGTTTGTAGAAAACTGGGGTGTAAAGATGAGTTTATTTTGGTGTGAAAAAATTGAAATCTGTGCATGCAGTTTTTTCTAATATACATTTTCCATGAGCTTTTTGAGTATCATGTATGTAAATTTCAAATCTTCTTGCACCAAAATAAATGCAACTTTTACTTGCGTTGCCCATGAACTTCCCCTCGCATCCTCCTGTCGTGCTCTGGCCCTGTATAGGAGAGAGGCCGGCAGAAAGCACTGAGTTGCTCTCTGGGCCTGGGGCGGCACAGCGGGTGAGGGGACTCCCTGTGTTTTCCCACAGGCTGAAGAAGAGCAAACATGCCCGGTGCCCCAGGAAGAAGAGGAGGAGGTGCGGGTGCTGACGCTGCCCCTGCAGGCCCACCACGCCATGGAGAAGATGGAGGAGTTCGTGTACAAGGTGCAGCTTGGGAGCCTGTCCTGGGAGGGCGAGGGCGGCCAGCTTACCTGGGATGTTCCTGCTGGCGAGCTGCCGTGGGCCCAGGAGCTTTCCCGCTGCGGGTGGGTTTGTCTGTTGGTTAAGGTGAAGTCGAGGTGATGCAGCCTGGGCAGATGTTTAGTGCCTGCTGTACCCGGCATTGTTCACAACAGTCTAAGCAGGGGTTCTCTGCTGTTTTATGCTAGGAAGTCTATGCCAGTGCACTGCCGTGCTGTAGGTTCCTTTATGACATGCCACATAAGCAGTATTGATGAACTCGAGTAGAATTGTACCTTCTGAGTAGTGGTGAGCATTCTGAAATATCTGCAGAAGCAGTGCGTGAGAAATCTGAGGTTTCTGTTGGTGACAAAGCTATATGTTCTAATACTCGGGTCCGTTGCCTACATCTGTAATTGAGGGAAATCCTAAATGCAGTTAGAGGTAAATGAAAACCAAGGTCCTTTTATCCATCCAAGTTTTCATCCACTCCCTGGATTTTGTCCATGATGCACGGACCCTAGACTCAGACCCCTGCTCTAGACTGTAGAAGTCGAGGCCAGAAAGAACTGAGAGTGTGACCGCGGGGAGGGATGGAGCGGGGGCAGGCTGTCTCCTGGAAGAGACGGACGGAGAAGGGCTCGTGTGTTTATAAAACCTGATGTGCAATTTGTCTTCATTCACTAGTTCAGTTTTGAAATTTCAAGTGGCCTAAAGGGGGTGTGGCAGATTTGTTTTAAAAGCTGAGAAATGCATACGTAAGCATATCCAGATACACAAACGTGAGACAAGGACGTCGCAGTTTTTAGAAAGCGGCCAGAGTCTGAATCAGCGCCCTGGTAGCCCACGCACGCTGTGACTCGTCTCGGCTGGTCCACGCTCTTCCCTGCTCGTCCCGGGGAGCGGAAGCTTGCCCGACAGCTTCCCAGATGGGGTCTCAGGGTCCCTGCTTGTCCCGGGGAGCGGAAGCTTGCCCGACAGCTTCCCAGATGGGGTCTCGGGGTCCCTGCTTGTCCCAGGGAGCCAGTGTTTGCCTAGCGCGAGCATGCCTGTTGCAGGTGTGGGAGGGCCGCTGGCGGGTCATCCCATACGACGTGCTGCCCGACTGGCTGAAGGACAATGACTACCTGCTCCACGGCCACCGGCCGCCCATGCCCTCCTTCCGGGCCTGCTTCAGAAGCATCTTCCGCATCCACACGGAGACTGGCAACATCTGGACCCACCTGCTTGGTGAGTGGCTTGGGTCGGAGGGGAATCTGACTTTGTTTCCTTAACTACCAAGGGATTGTGTAGCCTTTGTCCGTGGAAAGGAAGGCCAGTATAGTTGCTCTGGTTAATGGATAGCTGGAGTTGCACCTTTTTTTTTTTTTTTTTTTTTTTTTTTAAGATTTACTTTTTCCTCCCTACAGGTTTCGTGCTGTTTCTCTTTTTGGGAATCTTGACCATGCTCAGACCAAATATGTACTTCATGGCCCCCCTCCAGGAGAAGGTGGTGTTCGGGATGTTCTTCCTGGGCGCAGTGCTCTGCCTCAGCTTCTCCTGGCTCTTCCACACCGTCTACTGTCATTCAGAGAAAGTCTCTCGGACTTTTTCCAAGTGAGTTGAGGGCACAGCTGCAGAAGTCCGAGCACTGTGCCCGCACTGTGTGATGCTGGTGTGGACAGGGTGCTGGGAATGCCTGTACCTCCTAACGAGCCCTGGAGATCCGCAAGTGCCAGACGAACAGAGTTTTTCTTTTCTTTTGGTGAGAGACAGGGAGCTCCCGTCTGCCAGTTCACTCTCCAAATGCCAACAGTGGCTGAGATGGGGCTGGGTTGCAGCCGGGAGCCAGGAACTCAGTGCAGGTCTCCCACATGGGTGGCAGGAGCTGTAACCACTGGCTTCCAGAGTCTGTGCTGGTGGGCAGCTGGAATCAGAGCCCAGAGCTGAGAGTTGAGCTCCAGCGTTGCTCTGTGGGACGCAGGCCTCAGCCCTGGACTGAATGCCTGCCCCGACAGGAAGGCTCTCTGTTGTGTGGCTCGAGTCAGGTGACAACTTTTCTCTTAAACGCTTCGTGAAAAAACCTGCTGCAGCCTCCTTAGCAGGTGGAAACCAGTGTGGAATGCATTTTCTGGCTGAGCAGTCCTGTCTTTTGTGAAACCTGGGGTGCTGTGGACTGCTTCCTGTGACCTGGTGCCCAGTACCAGCTGACCCCCCGTGGGCCCAGCCACAGCGGGGCATGGTGAATAGCGCGTGCTTCGTCTGCCACGGCCCCTCCCACCAGTGAGGGAGCGCTTATCTCTGCTGCCCATGCGCTGCTGGAAGCCCCAGATGTCCATCATCTACGCCTTCCCTGTCCCCCGGCTCCAGGCCTGAGCTGTTTGTGTGCTTGTTTTGTTGTTTTTGGTTTTGGTGGTGAATTACTTTGTTTTTCCCAATATCACCAGTCAGAAGAACACACTTGCATCATTTAAAAAGTCAGCTAAGACAGAACGAGCTGAAGTAGCCCTCAGTGCTCCCAGAGTCAGGAGTGTGGTTTTAGTGCACATCTTTCAGAACAGGGCAGTATTCGGAGCCCACCTTGCACGTGATCCGGGGATGGAGCTTCTCAATTCCAGTACCCGCCACGGGGAGAGGGCCATTCATGGCTGAGGCAGAGGGACAGTGGTCTGCACGCAGGGAGTCTCAGAGCCTTTTCCATTTTAACTTATTTGAAAGAGATTTTTTTCATCCACGGGTTCATTCCCCAAATAGCTGCAACAAGCAGGGCTGGACCAAGCCAAAGTCAGGACCATGCAGGCTTCCCTCACGGGGTTCTGGGACCCGAGTACTTGAGCTGTGTCACCTGCTGCCTTCCAGGGTGCACATTAGCAAGAAGCTGGATCGGGAGCAGAGTGGGGGGCTTGAACCCAGGCACTCCCGTGTGAGATGTGGGTGTCCCCATGTCCCCAGCCGTGTTAGCCACTGTGCCACAATACCGGACCCCTTGCCACTAAAATGGTGGTGCTGCTTGACATTGGATTTTAATGGAGAATATGGGATGGAGGGCAGGGGAAGTGAAGACAAAGATGATTAAATTTGAGAGCGGAGGAGCAGAGAAAGAATCCGGGAAATGAGCCATATTTCATTTCTCCCGTTGATATGTTTTGTTTTTGTGGTTTTTTTTAGACTGGATTATTCAGGGATTGCTCTGCTGATTATGGGGAGCTTCGTCCCCTGGCTCTATTACTCCTTCTACTGCTCCCCACAGCCCCGGCTCATCTACCTCTCCATCGTCTGTGTCCTGGGCATTTCTGCCATCATCGTGGCACAGTGGGACCGTTTCGCCACCCCTAAGCACCGGCAGACAAGAGCAGGTGGGTAGGCAGACCTGGGGTAAGCTTCCGAGGTACTTGGATCTTGGGTCTGATGGGCTCCATCTTGGGCCCTAAGGTTTGCAGTTTGGGGACCCCACCTACACCCTGATTATTAGAACTTTCAATTTAGTTCAGATTCTTAAGGCTGAGTTTTCTCCGCAAGTCTTGTGCTGTTTCAGTGGGCTGTTAACTAGGACAGATCATGACCCTGCTGGTCAGTTGGCTGCAGGTAGAAATGGCTGCTCTTATACTTGGTTTAGAACAGTCAGGAACAGCTGGTAAAGCCACAGGCCGGGGCCAGGTTTGTCTCAGCTGGATTCTAATTTCACACTTTGATTACTTGTGGCAATACTACCAATACCACTAATCTTTAGCCCCTGTAGATTTCTTAAATCTACAGTGTTTTAACCTTTATTTAAAATTTGTAAATTATATAATATTTAATATCAAATGTTAAGAAATTGAAGACTTGGCCGGCGCCGTGGCTCAATAGGCTAATCCTCCGCCTGCAGCAACGGCACCCCGGGTTCTAGTCCTGGTCGGGGCGCCGGATTCTATCCCTGTTGCCCCTCTTCCAGGCCAGCTCTCTACTATGGCCCGGGAGTGCAGTGGAGGATGGCCCAAGTGCTTGGGCCCTGCACCCCATGGGAGACCAGGAGAAGCACCTGGCTCCTGGCTTCGGATCAGCGCGGTGCGCCGGCCGCAGCAGCCATTGGAGGGTGAACCAACAGTAAAGGAAGACCTTTCTCTCTGTCTCTCTCACTGTCCACTCTGCCTGTCAAAAAAAAAGAAAAAAAATTGAAGACTTATCAAGTGCCAGCCATCAGCCAGGCACTGTGCTGTAGACAAGGCTGTCTACAGGATGGAAAGGTAGTCCTGTCTCTGGTCAGGTCCAGGGTGGGCTCTCGCCTTGTGTGTTCGCTGCTAATCTGGGAAGTTAGGGCTCTGGTTGTGACCCTGAAGGGGAGCCCGTCTTCCTCTTCTCTGGCTTGGGAAGCACGGAGAGCTTGCCGCCCGGCTGGCAGGCCATGCTTGCCCGGGCTCCTGAACAGGAGTGGACAGGAGGGATCTGTGCCTGTGAGAGGCCGTGGCACAGAAGCCGCACACGGCCGCCTCCCGTCCTCATGCAGAGGGGACAGCGGGCTGTCACGAGTGCTGGGATCGCAGAGTGGGACAGCAAGCCTCCCCGGTGTGGCCGTTCACCAGCGTGCTGAGCTGACGTCCGCTGCTTTCAGGTGTGTTCCTGGGGCTTGGCTTGAGCGGCGTCGTGCCCACCATGCACTTTACCATCGCCGAGGGCTTTGTCAAGGCCACCACGGTGGGCCAGATGGGCTGGTTCTTCCTCATGGCTGTCATGTACATCACCGGAGCCGGCCTTTACGCTGCGCGCATTCCTGAGCGCTTCTTTCCGGGAAAATTTGACATTTGGGTAAGGAGTGACACCTGCAGCAGGGCCTGTCCTGGTGAGTGACCGGCCCAGGGTGAAAGGGCCGAGTGGAAGGTGCGGAGAGACTCGGTAGTGTTTGTGGGTACGTACGAGTACACGTACACTGGGGGAAAGCAGCCAGTATGCACATAGCGCTGTATTTATGACAAGGATTGTGTTTTGAAATTTTTCTGCAACAAATACTAATCGCTTCTACCATGTGAAGGAAGGTTTTCGAAGGGAGTGTGGACGAGGCGGATGCTCTGTCCTCTCAGGTCCTCCCGTGCCGTCGCCCTGAGGCCTCTTCTCTCCCTGTCCCCGCAGTTCCAGTCTCATCAGATCTTCCACGTCCTGGTGGTGGCAGCAGCCTTTGTCCACTTCTACGGGGTCTCCAACCTCCAGGAGTTCCGTTACGGCCTGGAAGGCGGCTGCACTGACGACTCCCTTCTCTGAGCCTTCCCACCTGAGCGGTGAGGAGGAACTTCCCAAGTGCTTTTAAAAATAACTTCTTTGCTGAAGTGAGAGGAAGAGTGTGAGTTGTCTGTTTCTAGAAGAAACCTCTTAGAGAATTCAGTATCAGCCGAGCTGCAGCCCATGGTCACCCCACTGGGCAGTACACTTGCATGTCCTTCCTGCCAGCCGGGCAGGGTGGCGACGGGCCCACCTGGCCATCCCCTCCTTGGCACGGCAGCTGCTGGCCCCTCACAGAGACGGAACTTTGAAGCTCATGTTGAGATTTTACCCCTTCCTCTAACCATTTTGGGGAAAAAATACGGACTGGGACTCTTCAGAAATTCTGGTTTTTTTCTGGAAGAAAACGTCCCTCCCTTACCCCGTCCTTACTTTGTAACCTGGCTTATGACAGGCCATCGTTTTTGTAGCACACTTTTCACAAACAAGTATAACCTGGCCCCATCCTTCTAGGGCCCGGGTCTGCTTACACAGCAGGAAGCATAAAGCCACCAACTGGTTCCGAGCCCGGCTAATCATGGAGGTGTGTCCAGGCTTCAGATAACTTGAGTTTTAATTTTTTTTCTTGGCAGAGTAATGTAAGATTAAAATGGGGAAAGATATTTAATATTTAATACTAAGCTTTAAAAAGAAACCTGCTATCATTGCTATGTATCTTGATGCAAAGAGTATGATGATAATAAAAGAACATACAGAAGACACTTGGCATTCAAAGATTCAACATGCGTGGTCTCAACTGTTTGCACACAGCTCCAAGGGATTAAGACTAACATCAGATCCTGCTGCGGTGAGAATGAGCCGTAGGCATCGCAGGCTGGTGGCATCTGTGGGCCGGTGTCTGAACCTAGTTGAGTTGTTAGCACCGGTTTCTCAACCAAGCTTTATTTTTCTCTGCTTCCTTCACAAATCATCTTACCAGAGAAGTTAGTGTGCTGTGATAGTGTTTAATAATGAAGATTCTCAAAGGTGCTGGGAGATACGCCAGAGGTCAGTTACATTGAAACCACCTTGCCTGGGACTGTCTGATCAAGGGGTTATTCCAGGCCTTTCTGTGTCTTTGTGAATTGTAGTCAGCCTGACCTGAGTTCTGTTCACTGCGTAGACCGCGTAAGCTGGTGGGACTCACTTCTCAGCTAGAGAGTCTTCTGGAGTTACAAAGAGGAGTTCACTACCAGAGACAAGCCTGTACAGTTGGGACAATTGATCCTTTTTGGAAGTGATCCAGGCAGGCCAAGAAATAGGAACAATTTCTCAGCCTCAAGTGGTAGCAGGGGAATGTAAATCAAAGCCAAGGTGATAAATCATTTCATCACCAGCCTGTCACAAATTTAAAACCCTAATCCTGAGTGAGTGTTGGCGCGATGTGAACAGAGCAGAAGCTGCGGGGGGGCATGCGCATGGGCAGGACCACGTGGTGTGGACACACGTGGCGCATACACACATGACAACACTCAAACATTCATGAAACAGTGCTTGACAGCGGGAGATGCAGCTGACATCCCTCCAGGCTGGCTTACTTCATAACTAACCAAAGGGTCTTCACTTTGCAATGCCTAGTACAGAACAGGTCCTCAACAAGGATGCAGAGTGAGTAAACTAGAAGTATAGGAAGAAGAAGGTAATAGTTACTTGCCACTTGTTGGCAGTTCCAATAAAAGCAGAGGAAGATAATGAAACCAGGAGCAAAAGGAATTTTTAAGTTCTGAGACTTGAGACTTCAGTCAGAATGACCTGGATTCATATACTGGCCTCAGACCTATCCTCTTAGGGAAGATTATGAATTCCCCGCAGACATCTGAGTTTGCAGCCATTAGTATAGACCTGCAAGGCATCTCAGGGTTCTCTCTGATCCAGCTGCATCCATTGTCCGGAGGAGGAAGACAGGAGACCCAGAGCAGCTATGAAACCAAGCACAGTACAGGCTCAGGGTAAGTAAATGAGGACAGAACACAAACTGGTTCAGGAGGGGCCATGGAGCAGTGTTGGGACAGCGGATCAGGCCGCCACTTAGGACGCTCAACTCGGAGTGCTAATTCAAGTTCTGACTTCTGCTTCCCAGCCCCCTGCTAATGCATCCTGGGAAGCAGCACAGGATGGCCCAAGTACTTGGGCCCCTGCCATCCACCTGGGAGATCCGGAAGGAGCTCCTGGTTCCTGGCTGTTGCAGGTATTTGAGGAATGAACCAGTGGATGGCAGATCTTTTTCTTTCTTGGTCTGTCACTCTGCCTTTCAAGTAGATGAAAACATAAGCGTTGGGCCAGCTCCGTGGCGGAGTAGGTTAATCCTCCACCTGTGGTGCCAGCATCCCATGTGGGCGCCAGTTCTAGTCCCAGTTGCTCCTCTTCCAATCCAGCTCTCTGCTGTGGCCTGGGAAAGCAGTAGAAGATGGCCCAAGTCCTTGGGCCACTGCACCTGCATGGGAGACAGGGAAGAAGCTCCTGGGTCCTGGATCGGTGCAGCTCTGGCCATTGCAGCCATCTGGGGAATAAACCAACAGAAGGAAGACCTTTCTCTCTGTCTCTCACTCTCACTGTCTGTAACTCTACCTCTCAAATAAATAAATAAAATCTTTTAAAAATCAAGTATTAAGAAAGAAAGGGCCAAGAATCTGATTCTGTCCCTTTTGTATCAGTAAATCAAAAATTAGGGGGGGCTGGCCCTGTTGCGAAGCATGAAAAGCCACTGCCTGCAGCACTAGCATCCCATATGGGTGCCAGTTCAAGTCCTGGCTGCTCCACTTCTGATCCAGCTCCCTGCTAATGCGCCTGAGAAAGCAGCAGAAGATGGCCCAATTGTTTGGGCCCCCGCACCCAAAGAAGCTCCAGCTCTGGCTGTTGCAGCCATTTGGGGAGTGAACCAGCGGATGGAAGAGCTCTGTCTCTAACTCTGCCTTTCAAGTAAATATTAAAAAAAAAAAAAAAAGGAAGGAGCCTTATCTCTATAGACTATCAATTTGCAATTAGAAAAAAAATAGAACTTTTTAAACTCAGGTAAGACCCCAAGAAATTCCTGAATGCCCTTTGTATTTGTCCTGTCCTCAAGAAAGCATTTGCCAAATGGAATTAAGTGTGAAGGATTTTATTGGGGCAAATGTTTTCCTGTCAATGAAGCAAGCTGGATGCAGGTGTGACCCCAAGAAGGAAGGGGAAGGCCCCAGGAGGGGGAAAACGTCCTAGGCTGCCTTGCGATCCGAGGAGGCCTCAGCAGAGCCCTTTTGGGGGAACTCTGGTCCTCTGACAGTCCCATCTCCCCTCGGAAGTCTGCCCATGAAGCCCAGCTGCCTCCAGCGAGGCAGGACTCAGCCTCCAAGAAGCCAGGGAGCAAAGCTGGGCAGTGAGGCTCAGCAGTGGCCTGGGCTCTGCTTGGGTTGCTCCTGGGGTGGGGGGGTCCCTGACAGTTGCATCCCTGTGCTGCCACAGCCTGGCAGTGCAGAATGCCACGTGTCTTGCCTGGCTGATTGCTCGATTCGACGTCCACTCTGTGCACCTGGATCCAGAATTCCAGGGCAGCTTCCCTGTCTTCCCTGAAATTCCTTGGTAACTATGTACACCGAGGATCAGGACCAAACTGATGGACTGACCTGTTTCAGACCTGGTCTTCCAGAATAGGTTGTAGGATGTCGGCTCAAGTACCCGAATGGCTGGAGGTACTGTGTGGAAGCGTCGTGTCCCCATGAGCACACGTGCTGGGACTGTGCCCCGGAAGAACAGGGCAGCCTGAGTTAGAACCCCCCCTCCCCGGGGTGATCTTTTTGCTAGCTGCACCTCTTTCAATCTCGGGTTAAACAGTGGGTATATTGGCAGGGGTGGGGCTCAGTCATTTAAGGGCCCCCAAATCACTGGATCTGGTCCTGCCGAGGTGGGATTCAAAATTCACTGAATCTACAGCAGGCTAATTTTTAAGTTGATTTTGTTTGGCCTGTGAATGATGTTATAAATTACCCACATGGCCCTTGGCAGAAGAAAGATCCCCCACCCTTGCAACGCAGTGTCTTTTTATTAAGTTCCCTCTCATATTTGGAAAAATTCCTAAGGTATCTGCCAGAAATTGGGTAGTCTCACTAAAGGGATATTTTGCATCGAGAAAACAAGGAATTGTTTTTATTTAAATTGTACATATTTTAAGTCACATGCAAAGTTCAAAAGGCACAAAAAGAGAAACCTTTCCACCCTGTGTCATGACCAACCAGACCCTTCCCCCAAAAAAACCAATGTTACCATTTTGTTTTGTACTTTGTTTCTTTTATACACATACGATCGAATATAATTGAATATATCTTCTCACGTTTTGATACAAATAGTAGCAAGACGACACCTGCTGCTCACAACAGCACGGTACAGGGTTGAATGCACACCTTACTGAATCAGCCCTCCCAATGCACGTTGAGGGTGTTTAATCTACACACAACACTGCCGCATACAGTATACATGGCGGATACGTTGACAAATTGCGCAGCCAAAGGGTACCTGTGATGACTTCCAAAACTCCCCGCAGAACTTGCCCCAGCCTTGCACTTCCACCCACAATGTGTAAACCAGGGAGTCTCCGGGTGGGAAGATTGCTTATGGAAGAGAGACACCAAGCAAAATAGCAGCCGCCCACCGTGCTGGGGTATCGCCAGCCTTAGGCATCAGAGGCCGCGCCCAGGAAAGCAGTGTGGGCACTGACTTAGGTGGCACTGAAGCCCCGGCCCCTAACAATGCGTCCAAGAAGGAGCGGAAGGCCTAGCCGCCCCCTCCCTGCACCCCCGAGGCCAGCAGACAGGGCCGGCAGGGCTGCTCCCAGACCCTCGCAAGCCCCACTGTGACGCAGAGAACGCCCGAGGTCTCGGGGTTCCCGCCACAGCTCTAGTCGGCGCGGCCGCCATTGTGGACCGTGGGTGTTGAGACAGCTGAAGTCTCTGTGGGTTTCCTGGATGACAGGCAGTACCCGAGTCCCTGGCAGGTAAAACACGGCCCCCGCAGGCGGCGCCTTCGCCTAGAAGCCCTGGGAACGCTCCCCGTGGGGCCTGCCTGGCGGGCTGCAGGCAGAAAGAAACCGGGGTTCAGCCTGTGCAACCCCCTCCCCGGGCGCCCCTCTCCTGCTGCCGGCCGAAGCCAGCCCCGGGCACATGCGGGTCAGGTGACGGCGACGCCTCACGTGATGCCGACCCAGGGGAGGAGGGGGGCGGGCCTCGCTTGGCATTACGTCATCACGTCGCGCGGCCGCGGGGAGCGGAGCCGGGACGCCCACCGTGACGGCTCCGGAGCCTCCGAGCGGGGGCGGCGGCGGCGCTCCGGCTCCTGCTGAGCCGCCGGCTCGCCCCGCTCCCCGCCCCTTCCCCACGGACCGTGGCCGGGCTCGGCGCGGCCGGTGGGCCCGGGAGCCGAGGTGAGTTGCCCGGAGGTGGCGGCAGGCAGCCCCTGCCTTCCTCAGGTGGTGGCCCTTCCCCCATTGCTGGGGCTCCCTCCGAGGAGGCGGGGGCTTCTGGCCTGCGGCGCCCGGCGACCCGCGCCCCTCCGGTGCCAGCCCAGCGCCCGGCGTGGCCCGCGGCGAGGACCTTCCCTCCTTCTCGGGAACTGACCCTAACCAGGAGTGGACACCCCGGCCCAGCCCCAATCTCCCGTGGTGGAACCCCCGTGTTCAGGTGTGATCGGAGGTTCTAGAGTGGGGCCCTTCCGAAAGGGAAGGGTGAGGCCGTGCCGAGGCTGCCCGGTGGGGCCGGCGTCCCCGCGCGAGGTCCCTTCAGACCCTGCATCCCAGGGTGGCCCTCGGTGGAGCGGAGGAAGACCTTCGAGCAGGACGCTCGCTTTGATGAATCACCGCCGGGTGTGCTACATGGCTGTGGCACCGTCGCTGGGTGGATCATGTACAGTGATGTGCTGACCATGGACAGAAGTAGATGAGGGTTTGGGGTCTTGTTTTTGCTACTCAAACATCCTGACCGTGGGTTGTGAAGTTGTTGTTTTTTTTTTTTTTTTTAATTTCTTGGATCATTCGGAAAGTTTTAGATTCCCAGTAAGATGTACTCTCTTAATGACCACCCCCCATTTCACTCCCAGAAATTGTGCCTGAAGCCAAAGGAGAAAAGAGGCTGTGAACTAGCACCTGTTCCTTAAGTTGCTGTTAAGTAGGCAATCATTGAGCTGATGCACACCAGTGAACTTTGGGGCACAGCCGTCCTCTGAAGTCTGCAGCGCACTGGTGCCAGGAGCTGCCACAGATGCCAGATAGGCAGGCACTCAGGTCTCCTGTAGAACGCTGTATTCGCATACAGCCTACCTAATGCATTGTAACTGCTGTGTGAGTGGTTTTGATACTCTACTTAGGCAATAATGTCAAGGGGGAAGCCGTGTGCATGTACAATACCCATGAATTTTTTTCTCGAATATTTCTATCTGCAGTTGGTTGACGGTGTGGGTGGGGAGCCATGGGACAGAGGGCTGACTTGTAACAGGCCACGGCAGTGAAGGCGTTGAAGTTGGCAGTGGAGGGATTTTAGGTTTATATCCTAACAAGTTCTCTGAGTGTAGAAGTGCTGTAAATATTGATGTGTTAGCGTTTATGGACGTTCCCAATCGTGTAGAACAGGAAGACTCCTACTGAGGAGTTTTGATGACTCTGGGGAGACCACAGATGGCTTGCGTGGTCTCTGCTATTCAAAGCAGGTCCCAGGTTGTGGTTTGAAATTTCATTTTCAGAAGAAATGTAGTTATATTTGGAAATCCTCATACATAATTCTTTGCATACTTGTATTTCTTTGGAAACCAGTTCATTTTCACCAATAATAGCTTTTCTTGTTCTAAGTTGAATACACTGTGTTTCTTATATTTAATTGTTAAACTTTAATTGTGTACCTGTTAGGGTCCATATGAACCAAGAACCTACCCTCTGAATACTTATTCTCTTATGAATATTAAATAGCCATGATGTCACACCTTTAAGGGATTTTACCTTTTTTATCACTTGAGACAATCCCATGAAGATACATAGGTCCTCTCTGTTTAGAATACAGTTGAGCACTGATTATATTAAATTGCAGGTGGCAGGGACAATCATGACAGAGGACTTGAGAGGAACAGGTCTGCTCCTCAAGTTAGAAGAGTTAGCGGCCAGATGGCGGTGAGCCCAGAGGGTGCAGGGACTGTCCCTGTGGGCGTCTGTGCCTGCGGAGGTCTCAGCCCCAGTCTGGGAAGCTGATGGCCTGTGTGCCTTCGTTGCCTTCTCTTGCAGTTCCAGGACCCAGGGCCCCCTCTGTTCTTTCTCCATATTGCTTGATGGGAGGCAGGATGGCCCCCAAAGACATAATGACCAACACGCATGCTAAATCCATCCTCAACTCGATGAACGCCCTCAGGAAGAGCAGCACCCTCTGCGATGTGACGCTGAGAGTGGAGCAGAAAGACTTCCCTGCCCACCGGATCGTGCTGGCTGCCTGCAGCGACTACTTCTGCGCCATGTTCACCAGCGAGGTAAGCGGGCCGCACCCGTGCAGCCCACACCTGTAAGCTCCTCGCCTCGCTTCACCGAGGGAAACAACCCAAGCTTCATACGGTAGTGCATTCTTATAAGACGCTGTGTAAGCAGGCAGGCTTATTCACAGTAAGATCCACCACGTGGCTGTGCCTTCATTTTCTCATCTCTGTGTTAGAGGTAATAGTGCTGCCCAGTGCATCACACATGGCTATGGTGAAGACAAAATTATGTATGAAGTGCTTAGGACAGCTTAGTGGGTAATAAGACGGCTTTCAGTTATTGGCTTTGTGTTAGTTTGTTTTTAAAGATTGACTTATTTATTTTTTTGAAAGTCAGAGTTACACAGAGAGAGAAGGAAAGGCAGAGACAAAGAGAGAGGTCTTCCCTCTGCTGGTTCACTCCCCAGATGGCCACAATGGCTGGAGCTGCACCGATCCGAAGTCGATAGCTTCCCCCAGGTCTCCCATGTGGGTGCAGGGGCCCAAGGACTTGGGCCATCTTCCACTGCTTTCCCAGGCCATAGCAGAGAGCTGGATCGAAAGTGGAGCAGCCGGGTCTCGAACTGGTGCCTGGATAGGAAGTCAGCACTGCAGGCGGCAGCTCTACCTGCTGCACCACAGCACTGGCCCCAACTATTGGTTCTTATTTATTTGTTTCTAAAATTTGCCTTCACATTTTTCTAAGCTTTAAATTTTTTTTTTTAAAGATTATTTGAGAGGCAAAGTTACAGAGAGAGAGAGGGAGAGACAGAGAGAGGTTTTCCATCTGCTGTTTCACTCCCCAAACTTGGCCACAACTGCTGGAGCTGGGCTGATCTGAAGCAAGTAGCTTCTTCCAGGTCTCCCATGTGGATACAGGGACCCCAGCACTTGGGCTATCTTCTACTGCCTTCCCAGATGACTAAGAGGGAGCTGGATTGGAAGTGGAGCAGCTGAGATTCCGAACCAGCATCCATATGGGATGCTGGCATTGCAGGCAGAGGCCTAACTTACTATGCCACAGCTCGGGCCCCTCCCCAAACATTTTTGACTACTATGCCTCCCCAGCTTCTGATATATAAGTTTATAATCTACTTTCATTTATTTTTAAATGTTTATTTTCATCCACATGAAAGGTAGAGCGAGAGAGAGAGGGGGAGAGAAGGAGAAAGAGAACCATCCACTGGTTCATTCCCCAAATGCCAGGCCAAAGCCAGAAACTCCACCCTGGTCCTCCTACGTGGGTGGCATGAACACAAGTACTTGGGTCATCATCTGCTGCCTTCCGAGGCTCGTTAGCAGGCAGCTGGTCAGAGCAGAGCACCCGGGACCTGATACAGGATGACATGGCAGGCAGTGGCTCAGCCTGTGGCCCCACGGCACCATCCCCTATAATCTAATTTTAAAACCAGCGCAGTTTATGATGCTGTGAGCCGGCACTCAGTCACACTGCTGGTAGGAAACACGCAGAAAGCTAACAGGTCATTCCAGCTCCTCCAGGCTGATGTTAAAATGACCTCATGTAATGCAGCATTATAGATCACCATGCTATGTGGTTCTAAGTGATACCTGCCCGACAGCGTCAGAAGCCATGGGCCTTTCACGGGGAGGGGAGTGTCACCCAGCAGCTGCAGCCCATGGAATGGACCCAGGCTGCTGACTGCTAATTGCATGGTGCGCATCCTGTTTGGTGTCAGCTTGAAGAAAACCTGTCTGCACTCTTTTAACCCATTCAGAAGTTAGTATAGAGTTCTGTACAAATTCTTTTTTTTTTTTTTTCCTCATTCTTTCTTTAAAAATTGACATCCGGCAAAAAAATACCAGATGATTTTGTCTTTACTTTTAAGAGTAATTGGTTTAAGGGAAAGAGTCCCAAGGCCCACTTAGTCCTTTTTTTTTTTTTTAAGATTTATTTTATTTATTTGAAAGACAGAATTACAGAGAGAGGTAGAGACAGAGAGAGAGAGGTCTTCCATCCGCTGATTCACTCCCTAGATGGCTGCAATGGCCGGAGCTGTGCTGACCCGAAGCCAGGAACCAGGAGCTTCTTCCGGGTCTCCCATACGGGTGCAGGGGCCCAAGAACTTGGCCCATCTTCTACTGATATCCCAGGCTGTAGCAGAGAGCTGGACTGGAAGAGGAGCAGCAAGGACTGGAACCGGCGCCCATGTGGAATGCTGGTGCTTCAGGCCAGGGTTTAACCCACTGTGCCACAGCGCCGGCCCCAAGGCCCACTTAGTTCTCTTAGCGATTATGTATTAGCCCTGGCAACCATCTGATTTCACTGGGTTGATCTGTAAAATACGGTGGTTGGACTAGATGGTTTCCTTGTTCTCTTCCAGCCCTGCAGTCTCCTCAGTTGTTCAGTCAAAAGATCATAGACTGAGGCCAGGATACCTGAGTTTTATCTGTCGCTTTTAGTTAAGTGGCCCTGATCAAGTCACATAACTTTTTTGGACCTTAGATCCTTTCTGTCATAAGTGGAAATAATATCATATCAGACCAGATAGCCTTACCAGTTTGCTGTGAATATTAAATCATGGGGGCCAGTGTTGTAGGGTAACAAGTAAAGCTGCCACCCACGATGCCAACATCCCTATGGGCACCGGTTCTAGTCCCAGCTGCTCCTCTTCCAATCCAGCTCTCTGCTATGTCCTGGGAAAGCAATGGAAGATGGCCCAGGTCCTTGGGCCCCTGCACCCATGTGGGAGACCTGGAAGAAGCTCCAGGCTCCTGGCTTCAGCCTGGCCCAGCCCTGGCCTTCAGGGCCATTTGGAGAGTGAATCAGTAGATGGAAGATTGTGGGCTGTGCGTTCTCCCTCTGTAGTTCTGCCTTTAAAATAAATAATACATCTTTTTAAAAAAAAAAAAAATCCTAGTAAATTCAGAAGTACACTGAAAAATTGTGAAGCAAAATATAAAGGTGAAGGGCTGGTGTTGCAGCCTAGTGGGTCCAGCCACTGCTGCTGATGCTGGCATCCCATGGTGAGTCCTGGCTGCTCCTTTTCCAATCCAGCTTCTTGCTAATGGGCCTTGGAATGCACTGGACAGTGGTCCAAGTACGTGGGCCCCGCCACCCATGTGGGAGACCAGGATGGAGTTCCAGGCTCCTAGCTTTGGCCTGGCCCAGACCTGGCTGTTGTGGCCATTCAGGGAGTGAACCAGTAGATGGAAGATCTGTGTCACTCTGCCTTTCAAATAAACAAATAAATCATTAAAATATGTATCTACATATGAAATATGTAATTGCTCTAAATTCATGTGTGGTAAAATAATATTTAAACTGACTCATGGGAATATGGTTTATTGAATGAGAAACTTCTGGAATACATGTATTTATATATTTTAGTATCATTAGCATTGACTATATTTAGTATATTTAGACAGTAATTGTTTGCCAATTTGTACTGTGTTAAATGTTAAAACCAAGGCTGGCACTGTGGTGCAGTAGGTTAATCCTCCACCTGTGGCACCAGCATCCCATATGGGCACTGGTTCTAGTGCCAGCTGCTCCTCTTCCAATCCAGCTCTCTGCTGTGGCCTGCGAAAGCAGTAAGAGATTGCCCAAGTGCTTGGGCCCTTGCACCCACGTGTGAGGCCAGGAGGAGGCTCCTGGTTCCTGGCTTCAGATTGGCCCAGCTCCAGCCATTGCAGCCATTTGGGAAGTAAACCAACGGAAGAAAAACCTTTCTCTCTGTCTCTCTCTCTCTCACTGTCTGTAACTCTACCTCTCAAATAAATAAATAAAACCTTTAAAAAAGTAAAACCCATTTCCAAAATAATGTACAGTGAGGTTTTTTTTTTAAAGATTTATTTATTTATTTGAAAGGCAGAGTTACAGAGAGGCAGAGGCAGAGAGAGTGAGAGATAAAGGTCTTCCATCTGCTGGTTAACTCTCCAGTTTGGCCACAGTGGCCAGGGCTGTGCTGATCTGAAGCCAGGAGCCAGGAGCTTCTTGCGGGTCTCCCACGTGGATGCAGAGGCCCAAGGACTTGGACCATATTTTACTGCTTTCCCAGGCCATAGTAGAGAGCTGGATCAGAAGTAGAACAGCTGGGACTCGAACTGGTGCCCATATGGGATGCCTCTGCTGGCAGAGGCTTTAACTTGCTGTGCCACAGTGCCAGCCCCTGGTGAGGTTTTGTAATGTTAGAGGTTGGTTTTGTTCTTGGCTTCAGTAGAAAATGCTTTGTTATTCTCTGGGCTAATGGAGAAGTCAAAGGTAACAAAGCAATTTAATTTGTAATGGGGTGCCCTGGAATTTTGTAATATAAATTTCTAAATTAAGGTTAAGATGTAGCAAAATTATCATAGGTAATCAGTTTTTGAAGTTTCCTATCCTATCCTGTAAACTCAGAGATTTCCATTCTTAAACAGTTTTTATGAACCTGGCCCCTTCAGCTCTCATGATTTCAAGATCTTCTAGACTAGATACACTACCAGTAACTAAGTAACCTGAAGACAGAACAAGCTCCATCTTTTGAAGAAGTGTTGAACAGTGCAGTTGTATTTCGTGTTACAGAAGGGCTCCGGGTGATCTGTGTGTCCCTGTTCCACATTACCAAATGTAGTCTGAGGACAGATGACACAGCCAGGAAATCCTGGGAGGCGTGGAGCCATAGCCCCACAGGGTTCTCTGCAAGCATGAAATTGTGTTTTTTTGTTTGTTTGTTTGTTTGTTTAAGATTTATTTATTTATTTGAAAGTCAGAGTTACACAGAGAGAGAGGGAGAGGCAGAGATAGAGGTCTTCCATCTGCTAATCCACTCCCCAACTGGCTGCAATGGCGGAGCTTCACTGATCCGAAGCCAGGAGCCAGGAGCTTCTTCCAGGTCTCCACGTAGGTGCAGAGGCCCAAAGACATGGGCCATCTTCCACTGCTTTTCCAGGTCATAGCAGAGAGCTGGATCGGACATGGAGCAGCTGGGACTTGAATCAGCGCCCATATGGGATGTCAGCACTGCAGGTGGCGGCTTTACCCGCCACATCACAGCACCTACTCCACTATTGTGTCTTAAAAGTTCATTAGCAGGGCCCAGTGCTGTGGCATAGCAGGTAAAACTGCAGCCTGCAGTGCTGGCATCCCATATGGGTGCCAGTTCAAGTCCCAGCTGCTCCACTTCCGATCCAGCTCTCTGCTATGGCCTGGGGAAGCAGTGGAAGATGGCCCAAGTCCTTAGACCCCTGCACCAGCGTGGGAGACCCAGAGGAAGCTCCTGGCTCCTGGCTTTGGATCAGCGCAGCTCCAGCCATTGTGGCCAATTGGGGAGTGAACCAGCAGATAGAAGTCCTCTCTCTCTCTCTCTGTAACTCTTTAAAATAAGTAAATAAATAAATCTTTTTTTAAAAAAAGTTCGTGAGCACTAGTGGTATGTTCATGGAACTTTTGCATTCTATTCGACAATAAACCTTGTTTTAGTATGAAGTCAGTGTTTTCAGTTATTCATTAATAAATTTGATATTCCAGGAAGGTGCCACCTACTGTGTATATCTGGGGTGCAGGTAATTGCCCACCCCATTCAAAAAGCTACAAATACATGTCCTGCTGCTTTATACAAATCCAGTGACATGTAGTGTTTTATTTTTGAATGTGTGTTCAGTTCATACTGCCATCAGCCTTTAAGCTCTCGCATTGGAGATGCTGCGTGTGCCTTGTGCGATTCTGAGCATCGTTCTTACTCGGAATTTGTAGCTTTCAGAGAAGGGGAAGCCTTATGTTGACATCCAGGGTTTGACTGCGTCCACCATGGAGATCCTGCTGGACTTCGTGTACACAGAGACAGTGCACGTGACGGTGGAGAACGTGCAGGAGTTGCTGCCCGCAGCCTGCCTGCTGCAGCTGAAAGGTACGCACGTCCCGGGTGGCTGCCGCGCCGCGTGTCCCCGGAAGTGTTTGAATGAGCGCTGCAGACTCATTGTGAGATTGATGGAGACAGACTTGGGACATTTGCCTTTTCTGCCCTTGGCTTTTGTGTGGGCGGCAGAATATCAGGTGTCAATAGCCATGTAAAGGGAGCTCTCCAGATATGAGCACTTGTTTGAGGAGAACAGTTCCACCTGTTCTGCTCCTAACGACCTGGAGGAGAGCATGGTATATGCATTTCCTTATGTTTGTGTACCTGGTACTCCTCCCTGTAAGGAAATTAAAGAAACTGATACTGTGTGGCCTGCATGGATACTGTTCCTCTTCTAGGGAGGCTGGAGTGGGGGAGGGCTTTTCATAGTCAACCCTTTTGTTGCTTTAAGTTTTTGAACCATGTAAAATATCTATTAGAAAATAAAAGCTAAATCAGCACTCAAAAGTGAAAGTAGGTTTTCACAGGAATGGGCTGCCTTCCAGCTCCCAGTCGGCCTTTTTTAATTTCCAGTTGCTTTCATTATATTCAGTCTTGATAGACACATAATTTAAACATTTTCAGTTTGAATGCATGATTTTGGGAGTGTGAAACTTTTGCATTAGTGCACAGTTACAAAATTCAGTTTATACTCAGAACTTTGCCGTTAGAGAAGTACAAGATTGTTCTGAGAGGCCTTTAGTAAGTTTTGATGTTAAGCAGAAAACAGGTGCATTGTGCTGAGTTAGTACTTGCTTTTAAAGCTTGGTTCCCAACAGTGTTAGAAGGGTTTTTGTTTTGTTGTGCCAGTGTCCCTGCTATCCTGATTTTAAAGATGAGGTGGAGACAAGTGTGAGGTTCTTGCTTGAAGCCACAGAGCACATAATACAGAGTGAGACTGGAATTTGTGTGCATAAAATTTTTTTACCTGTTTCTTAGATGTTGAGCCAGGGTTCCTCTGATAGAAAAGATACCGAGATCCTAGAAGATATACTGGCCAAGTGTACTGAAGTGTTCCCCACCTGTTTGTCCTAGGTGTGAAGCAAGCCTGCTGTGAGTTCTTGGAAAGTCAGCTGGACCCTTCTAACTGCCTGGGTATCCGGGATTTTGCTGAAACGCACAATTGCGTTGACCTGATGCAAGCAGCTGAGGTCTTTAGCCAGAAGCACTTTCCTGAAGTGGTGCAGCATGAAGAGTTCATCCTTCTAAGTCAGGGAGAGGTGGAAAAGCTCATCAAGTGCGATGAAATTCAGGTACAGGTTTGGTGTGGTGTTTGCCGCCTTCAAAACTGGGCCGTTAGGAAACTCCCACAGCAGAGTGAAGTTGCCGTGTTTCTGTAGCAGAGCTTCATAAGTAGGCATGCGTATTGGCCAAGGGTTTATTTAACTCCCCACAATTATATATATCAAAGTTCTTTGCATGTTGATAGAGAGCCCATCACTTTCCTCCATTAAATGTATGATGCCAGTGGTGAGACTCTCTGTCAGGCAGAATGCAGAGTAAACGGGAACCACAAGTGGAGGGGTGTCTGTTGGCCCCTTCTCTGTTACCCTTCACTCCTTTAGAGACGTTTATTGAGCATCCTGCTGGGTAGCGATCACTGTGCCAGGATATGGAGTCCTGGTTCCAGGGAATGCACAGCGCAGTAATAGGAGCAGCTAGGCGAACAAAGGAGAGTAGTGAGTCCATGCCAGGTAAGGAGGTCACGTGAAGGAGAGTAAACCTTTGCTCGGGTGTGGAGCAAAGTGAGGATGTGCATAAGCTGGAACCAGCTCCTGACTGCGTTGTGGGGATGGTGGGACAGGAGGAGGGGACAGGTCAACCGGGTGTCAGAAGAATAGCGCTTGCCTGGCAGAGGGGATAGGTGCCGCCTGTGCCGGGCAGGCCTTCAGTGTCTTAACCCAGCAGGAGGAGTCTGAGCAGTTCTCACGCCAAACCGCAATACCAGCAGCTTGGCACAGTTTTTTATTGCATAGAGGTCTGCAGTGAGGCGAAGAACTAGAGTTAGAAGTCCACACATGGTGCTGTTAAATGTCTTTGAACTCATAGGATTCATCTCCAGTGGCACAATTCTTCAGTTAGTAATTTCTAGAAAACATCTAGGGTCAAGTCTACCTGTTGAGTTTGTTTTACCCAGGTAGGAGAAATTTGATTCTTCGGAAGACTAAGAAATCATTTTTGCCCCTCTCTGATAATAATAAGAGGTGTGATTTTTGGAACTGGCATTTGGCACAGAGATTAAAATTTACGGAGCCTACCTCCTGTATTCAAGCGCCTTGGTTTTGAGTCCCGGCTCTGCTTCTGATTCCAGCCTGTTGCTAACGCACACCCTGGGAGGCAGCAGTGACAGCTCCAGGATCTGGGTCTTTGTCACCCACAACAGAGACCTGGATTGAGTTCCTAACTCCTGACGGTGCAGGCTGTGGTTTAGATGGTGAACCAGCAGATGTCTCTCTGTGTCTATTTCTCTCTCTCCTCTCTGCCTTTCAAATAAAAAGTGAAAATAATTTTTAAATATCATGTTTTTCCTTTTTTAAAAAGATTTTACTGTGTTTATTTGAAAGGCAGAGTTACAGAGAGGGAGACATGGAGAGTGAGATATCTTCCATCCGCTGCTTCACTCCTCAAATTGTCATGATGGCCAGGGCTGCCGAAGCCAGGAGCTTCATCCAGGTCTCCCACGCAGGTGCGGGGGCCCAAGTACTTGGGCTGTTTTCTCCTGCTTTCCCAGACAATAGCAGAGAGCTGGATCAGAAGAGGAACAGCTGGGATTTGAACTGGCACCCTATGGGATGCTAGCACCACAGGCAGAAGCTTAACCTGTGCCACAGCGCCGGCCCCTACTCCGCTTCTGATCAAGCTTCCGGCTAATATTCCTGGGAAGCGGTGAAGGGTGGCCCAAACCCCTGCCACCCATTTGGGGAGACCTAAATGGAGTTCCTAGCTCCTGGCTTCGGCCTTGCTTAGCTCTGGCTTTTTTTGGAATTTTGGGAGTGAACAAGTAGATGGAAGATTTTGTTCTTCTTTTCTTTCTCTCTCTCTCACTCTCTCTCTCTTTGTCCCTAAGCAGGCTACTACCTTTCAAATATGTAAATCTTTTTAAAACAGAATTAAACTTTGATTAATATTCTAAGTGCTGGGGGCTGGGGTTGTGGCATAGCAGGTAAAGTCACCACTTGGAATGCAGACATCCCACGTGGGTGCCAGTTTGTGTCTCGGCTGCCGCACTTCCAATCCTGCTCCCTGCTAATGGCCTGAGAAAAGCAGCAGAAGGTGACTCAAATGCTTGGGCCTCTGCTACCCACATGGGAGACCCAGATGAAGCTCCAGGCTCCTGGTTTCCATCTGGCTTAGCCCTGGCCCTTGCAGCCATTTGCGGAGTGAATCAGTGGATGGAAGACCTCTTCCCCCAAACTCTTGACTTTTGAAATAAATAAACAAATCTTTTTTAAAAATACTCTAAAGGCTATAGAAGGAATTTGCTACTTAAAGAAATACTGTAATATATTTTTGTAAACCAAATGATTACTCCCTGATTTATTTTGTTAAAGCTAGGATTTTTATGTAATTTAATAACAGATCTTAAATATATTTTCACCAAATTTTAGTCAACTTTATCTTTACACCTTTCCTTAGTGACTTTTCTGAGGGAAAACTGAGTGGGGCACAATGGTGAAATTACTTCCAAACAAAGGAGGATGATTTTATCTTCCCGCACGGCGCTTCACAGCAGCCTAGGGAAGCCACTGTTTCAGATGCTGCAGAGTTGGGCCGGCACTGTGGTGTAGCGGATGAAGCCGCCGCCTGCAGTGCCAGCATCCCATATGCGATTCTCTGCTGCTCCTCTTCCAATCCAGCCCTCTGCTGTGGCCTGGGAAAGCAGTAGAAGATGGCCCGAGTGCTTGGACCCCTGCACCCCCGTGGGAGACCAGAAGAAGTTCCTGGCTCCTGGATTCAGATCAGCCCAGTTCCAACTGTTGCAGCCATTTGGGGAGTGAACCAGCGGATGGAAGACCTCTGTCTCTGTCTCTGTCTCTCTCTCTCTCTCTCTGCCTCTCCTTCTCTGTGTAACTCTGACTTTCAAATAAATAAATAAATCTTTTTTTTTTTTTTTGACAGGCAGAGTGGACAGTGAGAGAGAGAGACAGAAAGAAAGGTCTTCCTTTTTGCCGTTGGTTCACCCTCCAATGGCCGCCGCAGTTGGCGGGCCCAAGCACTTGCATGGGGTGCAGGGCCCAAGCACTTGGGCCATCCTCCACTGCACTCCCTGGCCACAGCAGAGAGCTGGCCTGGAAGAAGGGCAACCGGGACAGGATCGGTGCCCCGACCGGGACTAGAACCCGGTGTGCCGGCGCCGCAAGGTGGAGGATTAGCCTATTGAGCCGCGGCGCTGGCCCAAATAAATCTTTTTTTTAAAAAAATGGTGCAGAGTGAGGAATTTGCCAAAACCTTAGTTCTCACTCTCACGGTGTAGGATAAGATATCCTTCTTCCCCCCCCCCCCCCCCCTTAGATTTATTTGTTTATTTGAAAGAGCTACAGAGAGAAAGGAAGAGACAGAAATCTTCCCTTTTGCTGGTTCAATCCCTGGTGGCAGCAACAGCCAAGATTGGATCAGGTCAAAGCCAAGAGCTTCATCCCGGGGGTCTCCCATGAGGGTGGCAGGGGCCCAAGCACTTGGTCCATCTTTTGCTGCTTTCCCAGTCTGTTAGCAGGGAGACAGGGAGACAGGGAGCTGGATCAGAAGTGGAGCAGCCAGGACATAAACTGGTGCCCAAATGGGATGCCGGTGTGGCAGGCGGTGGCTTTATGTGCTATACCAGCCCTGGTACTTTACATCCTTGTGCTGCCATGCCAGGATAACCAAAAATAATGTTCTTCACACTTGGAAACTGGTAATTTGCTAGAATATTACCAGAGTAAGCACTATGGATTTGAAGTTTATTGCTTATTATAATAGAATAACTAATCCTGGGGTGAGCATTAAGCCACTGCTTAGGATGCCCTGATCCCATGTGGGAGCGCCAGTTCAAGACTCAGCTCCTCCACTTCCAGTCCAGCCTCGTGCTGATGCCTCCTGGGAGGCAAGAGATGATGGCCCACATGCTTGGGCCCCTGCCACCGCTCTGGGAGACCCAGGTAGAGTTTCTGACTCCTGGTTCAGCCTGGCCTAGCCCTTGTTACTGCATGCATTTGGGGAGTGAACCAACAGATAGAAGATTGATCAGTCTCTCTCTCTCTCTCTCTCTCTCTCTCTCTTGCTCTCCCTCTGTTAGTCTTCCTTTCAAATAAATAATTTTTTTTTAAAAAAAGCCAATTCTCAGTATCTACTGTTGGTTCATTTAGCCTAGAACAGTTCCATGTGTGGAGAATCCAATTATGAGCAAAACAAAAATTCTGTCCCCTCTATTCCGATTGCACCATCATTGTCTATATTCTCACATCTCCATTTTCAGAGGTTACTTAGAGGTTAGTGATCATGCCACAGCCAGGAACTGCTAGAGCCAGGATTCAAATCATGCTTCTTTTCTTTTTTTTTTTGGACAGAGTTAGACAGTGAGAGAGAGAAAGAGAGAGAAAGGTCTTCCTTTTTCCATTGGTTCACCCCCCAAATGGCCGCTACGGCCAGCACACTGCACCGATCCGAAGGCAGGAGCCAGGTGCTTCTCCTGATCTCCCATGCGGGTACAGGGCCCAAGGACTTGGGCCATCCTCCACTGCCTTCCTGGGCCACAGCAGAGAGCTGGACTGAAAGAGGAGCAACCGGGACAGAATCCGGCGCCCCAACCGGGACTAGAACCCAGGGTGCCGGTGCCGCAGGCGGAAGATTAGCCAAGTGAGCCGCAGTGCCAGCCATGCTTATTTTCTTAACCACTAAACTATGAGTTGATCGTGCAGTCATTTTGTTTCCAATTATCCAAATGAGGAAGCAAGCACAGAAGTAGCTAATTTTCTAGTTGCTTTTCTTTTCTTTTCTAAGATCATTTGAATGGCAGAGCAAGAGCAAAAGAATGAGAGTCGATCTTCCATCTGCTGGTTCACTCTCCAGATGGCACAACATTCAGGGCTGGCCAGGCTGAAGCCAGGAGCCAGATCTTTCCTGGTCTTCCCTGTGGGTGGCAGGGGCCCAAGTACTTGGGCCGTCGTTTGCCGCCTTCCCAGGAGCAGTAGCAGGGACTGGAGCTGGCACTCTGCTATGGGATGCAGGCATCACAAGCAGCGGCTTAACCCACTGTCCCACAACACTGGCCCCATTTTCTAGTGTTTTGAAACGGTATAGATTTTAGAATAAACTAGAGAGCAAACAACAAACCTTATTTAGGAGCTGTGACAAAAAGTTTGAAGACTCTGTGTATAATTTCCCTTTACTGAGTTTTGAGACTGCCTTTGCGTGTTCTCTGAAAATACAGCAGATGGCATATTGGTTTTCTGTTCATGTGCCAGCCTGAATAGGAACCAGTCTGACTCTCTCAGTTGCTAATCCTTCCTCTTAGGAAATAAAGCAGCAGTGCTTAAAGCAGTGGGGAGCAGTGCATGCTATTGGTGAGGAGAACACGGGCAGGAGAGCCGGCCGGAGTTCAGCCTCTGCCGTTTGGCACTTGGTACCAGCTGCTCGTCTGCAGTTGCCCCTCCCATAAGTACATGGGCTGTTCTGAACATTGACTAAGGATGGCAGTCCCCATATGGTAAAGAATTCTCTGTGAAAATTTATTACGGAGAATGCAGCATTAGCACTGGAGAGTTTCTCTCCCAGTGTAGCAGTTTCTCTGTAAGTCTAATCCATGGTTATCCAGTAGAACATTCCGTCTTCAGTAAAACCAAGAATCTCAGATCATGAATGAAAAAATCTTATTCTTACAACTGCCTGGGCTGGGCTAAAGCTGGGAACCAGAAGCTCAATCCAGGTCTGCCGTGTGGGAGGCAGGAACCCAGCTGTTGAGCCATCAGCGCTGCCTCCTAGGGTCTGTATTAGCAGGAAGCTGGAGCCAGGAGCTGGAGCTGGAAGTTGGACCTAGATATTCTGATGTGGGGCACGGTGTCCTACTGCTAGGCCAAACACCTACCCCATTTTTTTTTTTCTTTTTGATGAAACCCATAAAGAATTTCTTTGTTTTCTTGTTTTTATTTGAGAAGCAGAAAGAGAGAGTGCTGTGTCATATGCTGATTCATTCCCCAGATTCCTGCAGTGGCGCTGTCTGGATGGCAGGGACCCGTCTACTTGGGCCTAACTGCTCCGTCTCCCAGATTTTGCATTAGGAGGAAGCTGGATTCAGGAACTGGAGCCTGCACTGGAGTCCAGGAGCTCCAGTGTGAGATGCGTGTGTCCTAACCAGTGGTTCAGTCACGGGGCCAAAGCCCGCCCCTAGTCTTAGTTAATTTAAATGTAAATAGCCACACACGGCTAGTGGCTACTGGATGGGCCAGGCAGTGCTCTTCTGTCTGCCTGAGAGCCCCCTCTTAACTCCCTGCCTCACTGCCTCTCGACCAGCAGATTTCAGGGGACCGTTCTCGGAAAACCCGTCCCTGACGCATCCATCTACAGGAGGAAACCTCAGCTCTTCAGTCTGGCCCCTTTCCTGTATAGTTCAGGGGGACCCTGGGGTGGCTTGTTCTGATTGAGCAGTCTTCCCTCTTAAGAACAAAGATCACGTCTGGTTTGCTCACCGCTGTATTACCAGCTTCCAGAGAATGCCTGGCACTTAGCTGGGGTTCAGTGAGTCCATAAAACAAATGAACTTTCTGGAACATTTCCGCATCTCCAAAGTTCCACAGTTCCTGGAAGAGGTTTGCAGGGTGGATTTTAGTCCAGTCACGGTGACACTGAAAGGTCTGCCCAGCACACGTGCTGTAGGAGTTGGTGGGAGGGAAACAGGACCTGTACTTGAGTGTTTGTCTTTGTGGGATCCTGCTGTTACCATATACCCAGTGGCATGTCGTAGGCTTCCTAGGGTGTCTTACCCTATCCAGATCATCACAAGTTAGGCTGAGACCTAAGTTTCCCAAATGACCAGTCATATATATCATCTCCAGAGCACGGAGCCTAGTACACAGTGGTTGCTCCAGTACTAATGAACGGTGCGTTGGCATCTGCAACGTTCCATGTGAGGGTGACAGAGAAACTCCTACGCCAGAGGCTTGGGTGGCCTGGAGTTCCTACAGTTAGGAATAAAAATTATGTCAAGAGCTAGTTTTGGGCGCCACGGCTCAATAGGCTAATCCTCCACCTGTGGCACCGGTACCCCAGGTTCTAATCCCGGTTGGGGCGCCAGATTCTGTCCTAGTTGCCCCTCTTCCAGTCCAGCTCTCTGCTGTGGCCCAGGAGTGCAGTGGAGGATGGCCCAGGTCCTTGGGCCCTGCACCCACATGGGAGACCAGGAGAAAACACCTGGCTCCTGGCTTCGATCGGTGCAGTGCACCAGCTGCAACGCACCAGCCATAGCAGCCACTTAGGGAGTGAACCAACAAGAAAAAAAGGAAGACCTTTCTCTCTGTCTCTTTCTCTCACTGTCTAATTCTGCCTGTCAAGAAAAAAACAAAAGAGCTAGTTTTGAACAGAGCAATAGGTTGCCCATGTGTTCTCTCTAAAGTTGCTGAAATGACCCAAAAGAATTCAGAAGTGGGAAAAATTCCGACATGAAGGCCAACTTGTGACTGACAATTTATTAGATACTAGCTTGGACTTTTTTTTTTTTTTTTTAAACCAAATTGACTTGCATCCATTTCCTGCTCTGAAAAGATTGCTGTTTCCAGAGATAGGAAGTAATAGTGCTGGGCAGTGGAGAGGAGAGCGTGCGTTTTAGGCTGTGAGTTACTTGGAAGAGCAGAGTTCGTGATGTGTGATTTTACCTTGCAGGTGGATTCTGAAGAGCCAGTCTTTGAGGCTGTCATCAACTGGGTGAAGCATGCCAAGAAAGAGCGAGAGGAGTCCTTGCCCGACCTGCTACAGTATGTGCGGATGCCCCTGCTAACCCCTAGGTACATCACAGATGTCATAGATGCCGAGGTAAGTCTTGGCAGACACTCAGGATCAAATCCTGGACCAGCAATGATAGCTTAGGATGGTGTCATGGGGATTGATTTCATTCTGATTTTTTAATTTGAGGGAGAGAATTCCCATTCACTGGTTCACTCCTCCACATACCTTCAATAACCAGATCCAGGCCAAGCTGACACTGGCAGCCAGGAACTCGATCCAGGTCTACCCATGTGCGTGGCAGGGACTCAACCATTCCTTGAGCCTCCCAGGGTGTGTGTGAGCAGAAAGCGAATCAGGAGTGGAGGCAGGACTTGAACCTAGCCACTCCGACATGGGGTGTGCACACCCCAGCTGGCAGCCTCGTTGCCCCTGGTGGTTTTAATGTGGGCACACTGCCTCCTGGCTGTCTCTCGGCATACCCGAGAGGTGGTGCGGGAGGCCGGAAGCATGCTTCTGGGAAAAGTTCATTGCTGGGCAAATCAGGCTGGTGACACTGAAAATCTAGGTTTGATGGTGTGTTTCCTCCTCTTTTCCTTAAGTGCCCCTTGGTGCTTTATTCACATAAGGAACATCGGGGATGAATTTTGTTCCCTTCTCTATTAAACATAAATTATTCACAATTGCTCTAAAAAACAGGGCAACGATGCCTTGCTTAGCAGGCACCCCCCCCCCCCTTTTAAGATTTATTTATTTAAGAGGCAGGCTTAGAGAGAGAGAGAGACAGAGATCTTCCATCACTGGTTCACTCCCCAGATGGCTGGAACAGCCAGAGCTGGGCCCATCTGAAGCCAGGAACCAGGAGTTTCTTCTAGGTCTCCCACATGGGTGCAGGGCCCATCTTCTGCTGCTTCCCCAGGCCATTAGCAGGGAGCTAAGATCAGAAGTAGAGCAGCCGGGACTTGAACCAGCACCCATATGGGATGTCAGCCTCACAAGCATTTGCTTTATCCACTATGCCACTGCGCCAGCCCCTCGGCTTTCTTATCTACAAAATGGAGGTGGGAATAGAACATACCTCCGTAAGTTGTTATTAGTATTAAATAAGTTAATATGTAAAAAAAATTTTTTTAAATTTTTTTTTTTTTGACAGGCAGAGTGGATAGTGAAAGAGAGAGACAGAGAGAAAGGTCTTCCTTTGCCGTTGGTTTACCCTCCAATGGCCGCTGCGGCCGGCGCATCGCGCTGATCCGAAGCCAGGAGCCAGGTGCTTCTCCTGGTCTCCCATACGGGTGCAGGGCCCAAGGACTTGGGCCATCCTCTACTGCCTTCCCGGGCCACAGCAGAGAGCTGGCCTGGAAGAGGGGCAACCGGGATAGAATCCGGTGCCCCGACCGGGACTAGAACCCGGTGTGCCGGCGCCGCAAGGCGGAGGATTAGCCTGTTAAGCCACGGCGCCGGCCAATATGTAAAAAATTTTAGAACCATATCTTGAACATGAGTGTTTGCTACTTTTCTTTCTTTCTTTCTTTTATTTTTTTTTTAAGATTTTATTTATTTATTTCAGAGGTAGAGTTACAGACAATGAAAGGGAGAGACAGAGAGAAAGGTCTTCCGTCCGTTAGTTTACTCTCAAAATGGCTGCAATGGCCGAAGCTGTGCCAATCCGAAGCCAGGAGCCAGGAGCTTCTTCCCAGTCTCCCATGCAGGTGCAGGGGCCCAAGGACTTGGGCCATCTTCTACTGCTTTCCCAGGCCATTGCAGAGAGCTGGATCGGAAGTCGAGCAGCTGGGACTGGAACTGACGCCCATATGGGATGCCAGCGCCACAGGTGGAGGATTAATCTACTGCACCACGGTGCCAGCCCTACTACTTTTCTTTATCTAACTTTCCAATTCATACCAAAGACTTACTGGGTCAGATTAATACATGTGCTGTGTAATTAGAGCTTGTATCATTCAGGGGCTCCCAGTAGGAAATAGTGGAATGCTCAAAATAGGCAAGTGTAAGGCCATTTTATTTATACACATGTACACACAAAGGTGTGAGTACAGAGAAACAACAAAAGACAGTGAAATCAGCCGTATGTGGCTGTTAACCCCTGAGTGTGCAGGGACAGAGTGGAGGAGTGACTGCTGGACCCAGGAAGAGTTGTGTAGAATCCATACCATCAGAAGAACCATGACCTTTGGTTGAGCCTGTCCAAACCTGAAGCTCAGGGCATGGGAGCCCGTTGAGATAGTTCACATAGGCCAGACTTCTGAACCAGATCAGAGTAGAGGAGGTACAGAGTGAATCTGGGGAGGCAAATAAAAGATGTCCAGTACCCAGCTCTATTGGAAATAGACATGGGGGTTATGATCATGCCGTGAACCTTGGGGAAGTTATTTCAGGCAAGATAGACTTCTCCCCATAAAAATAGAAAATAGGCCGGCGCCGTGGCTCAACAGGCTAATCCTCCGCCTTGCGGCGCCGGCACACCGGGTTCTAGTCCCGGTCGGGGCACCGATCCTGTCCCGGTTGCCCCTCTTCCAGGCCAGCTCTCTGCTGTGGCCAGGGAGTGCAGTGGAGGATGGCCCAAGTGTTTGGGCTCTGCACCCCATGGGAGACCAGGAGAAGCACCTGGCTCCTGCCATCGGAACAGCGCGCTGCGCCGGCCGCAGCGCGCTACCGCGGCGGCCATTGGAGGGTGAACCAACGGCAAAAGGAAGACCTTTCTCTCTGTCTCTCTCTCACTGTCCACTCTGCCTGTCAAAAAAAAAAAAAAAAAAATAGAAAATAACAGATGCTTTTTGGTTTTCCCTTACAGTTCTCATTACTATATTCTTAGATTTGCATAATCCCTGGAAGGACATACAAACTCCTAAAAGTAGTTAAGCGCCAGAGTAGACAGGGAGTATGTCTCAGTAGATCCTTTTTGTTGTTTGTTGTTGATTCATGTACTATATTATCAAAAAATAAAAATAAGGGCAGGCATTTGGTGCAGTGGTTAAAATGCTGCTTGGGATGCATCCACATCAAGAGGGCTGAGTTCAAGTCCTGGCTCCACTTCCCATTCCAGCTTCCTGCTAATGTGCACCCAGGGAGGCATAAGTTAGTGGCTCAAGTGCTTGGGTCCCTTCACCCACTTGGGAGACCTAGGCTGTGTTCCTGACTCCTGGCCTCAGCCTGGCACTTTTCAGGCTATTGTGGGCATTTGGGGAGTGAACTAGCAGGTGGGAGCTCTCTGTCCCTCTTTGTGTGTCTCTCTGCCTCTCACATAAATAAATTAAAATGGAAACAAACAAATTTGATAAATAAATTTTTAAGTCATATCTAGAAACCCACAGCATAGTTGTCTGGAACCACAAGGCTTTGGAAACTCATTTCTGTATTGAAATTGAGAAATTAATCTCTTAGGCCAGTTGCCCCCCTAGGCCATGCGAGGTGGGCCCTGTGCTGACTCACTCTGCTGTCTGCTCTCTTTCAGCCTTTCATCCGCTGTAGTTTGCAGTGCAGGGATCTAGTTGATGAAGCCAAGAAGTTTCATCTGAGGCCTGAGCTGCGCAGTCAGATGCAAGGGCCCAGGACAAGGGCTCGTCTGGGTAAGCTGGCTGCTTGGCAGGCTGAAGGGCTGTCTCTCAGTGACTTCTTGCAGGGAGAGTGATCTCAGCATACTTGATAGAACGGAGACCTTCTTTCAGATCTGTTTAATCTTTTACTTTGTCTTTTCAGACCAGTCCCTTTCTCACTCTACACTTTCCTAGAAATTGAGGATGTTTTCCCTATTTTGCCTGACTGCTTAGAGAGTGAGATAAAGGATAGAAGCACGTTGTAAATTGCACGTGTTGTGTAATATGCTGTCACTTTATTTCAGTATATTTTGATGACTGTGAATTAGAGATTATTTTGGGTGCTGTATAATAGGTAGTACACTTCTACCCACCTCTTTCCTTCTCCTTATGTGTGTTTTCCATTCTGAAATGGAAAGAGGAGGAGAAGGAGCCCAGTGCGGTTGAAAGTGTTCTGTCCCACATATACGTATGTGTGTATGTTATATATATATATAATATATATTATATATAATATAAAGTATATATATAAAGATTTATTTGAAAGGCAGATTTACAGAGAGAGGGGAAGAGACAGAGAGTCTTCCATCTGCTGGTTCACTCCCCAAATGGACCAGGCCATAGCCAAGAGCCTGGAACTCCATCTGGGTCTCCCATGGGGGTGCAGGGTCGCAGGCACCTGGACCATTTTCTGCTGTCATCTCAGGGCAGCTGGATCAGAAGTGGATCATCCAGGACTCAAACCAGCCCTCAAATAGGATGCCAGTGTTGCAGGCAGCAGTTTAGCCTGCTGTGCCACAGTGCCAGCTCTCCCCCTATAGTTTCTTAATGGCATAAGCACTGCATGTTCAATGGAGAAATTGTAGAACTACAGAAAAGCAAAAAATAAAAATCTTCGATAATCCCACCACCACCCAAAGACCTCTTTTGTTTTGTTTTTTCCAAGATATATTTATTTACTTGAAAGGCAAGTGACAAGGAAGAGATACAGAAAAAGACATTTTCCATGTTCTGGTCACTACCCAAGTGGCCACAGCAACCAGGTATGGGCCAGGCCAAAGCCAGGATCCAGAAACTCTGTCTTGGACACCCACATGGGTGGCAGAGGCCCAAGGACTTGGGCCATCTTCTGCTGCCTTCTCAGGCACATTAGCAGGGAGCTGAATCAGAAGCAGAGCAGCTGGGACTCAGAATGGGGGGTGTGTCCTCCAACCCTCTGGGCCATAACCCTATCCTCCCAGATACTGCATTGTTTGAGAGGAAACTCTTAGAGAAGTTGTTGCAGGGGCCAGTGCTGTGGTGTAGTGGGTAAAGCCCCCTGGCCTGCAATGCCGGCATCCTATATGGGCACCTGTTCTAGTCCTGGCTGCTCCTCTTCCGATCCAGCTCTCTGCTATGGCCTGGGAAAGCAGTAGAAGATGGCCCAAGTGCTTGGGCCCTTGCACCCACGTGGGAGACCCGGAAGAAGCTCCTGGCTTCAGATCGGCGCAGCTCCAGCTGTTGCAGCCAGTTGGGGAGTGAACCAGCAGATGGAAGACCTCTCTCTCTGCCTCTACCTCTTGCTGTAACTCTGTATTTCAAATAAATAAAATAAATTTTTTTTTAAATAAGAAATTATTGCAGATGGTTCTGTTCTGTTCACCCCTGCTGGATGACAACATGTGTCTCTCATACTATATACAAAGATATTTATATCAACACAAGATAGACTATAGGATTAAATGTGAACGCCTGGAAGAAACTATAGGAAAATATTTGTATAAATGTTGGATGGAATACTTTTAAAAAAAATTTTTTTAATTGTATGTATTTTTGCTTATTTAGAGGATAGAGACAGGGATTATCTGCTAGTCCACTCACCATATGTCCACAACAGATAGGGCTGGGCCATCCCGAATCCAGAACTCAACCCAGGTCTCCCATGTGGGTGTCAGGAACCCAAGCGCTTGATCTGTCTCCCACCACCCCTTAAAGTGCTCATTAGAAGGAAGCTAGAGGGGGCCAGTGCTGTGGCTCAGTGGGTTAACACCCTGGCCTGAAGCGCTGGCATCCCATATGGGCGCCGGTTCTGGTCCCAGCTGCTCCTCTTTCAATGCAGCTCTCTGCGATGGCCTGGGAAAGCAGTAGAAGATGGCCCAAGTCCTTGGGCCCCTGCACCTGCATGGGAGCCCTGGAGGAAGCTCCTGGCTCCTGGCTTCAGATCAGTGCAGCTCCAGCCGTTGTGGCCATCTGGGGAGTAAACCAGTGGACAGAAGTCCTCTCTCTCTCTCTCTCTCTCTGCCTCTCCTCTCTCTGTATAACTGAATTTGGAATAAATAAATAAATAAGTAAATCTTAAAAAAAAAAAAAAAGAAAAAGAAGGAAGCTAGAATCAGAAGTGGGGCTGGGACTCAAACCCAGGCACTCCACTGTGGGATGTGGGTGTGTCAATTGGTGTCCTAACCGCTTATGCCAAACTTCTACCCCTTTTTTCTTTCATTAATTTTAAGATACATGCAACGTAAAATTTATGATTTTAATTTGTAAGTGTAGGGTTGCAGAGTGTTAAATACATTCCATTGTTGTACAGTCAATGTCTAAGACACTTTTCGTCTCGCAGAACTGAAAGCTGTGTACCCATTAAACAACAACCGCCGTCTTCCCCTTCTCTCCCTGGTTCAGAACCTCCAAAGGAGAAAAACGTAGAATCCTTCGAGGTTACTTGACTAGCTCAAAATTTTAAAAACTGCTGGGTGGGCTGGCATTATGGCAAAGCAAGTTAAGCCACCACCTGCAGCGCGAGCATCCCATATGGGTGCCATTTCAAGTCCCGGCTGCTCCACTGCTGATACAGCTCCCTGCTAATGTACCCGGGAAAGCCATGGAAGATGGCCCAAGTCCCTGGGCCCCTGCTACCCACATGGGAGCTCCTGGCCCCAGCCTGGCCCAGCCTTGGCTGTTGCAAGGATTTGAGGAGTAAACCAGCAGGTGGAGAAGCTCTATTTCTGTCCAACTTTTCTTTTTCTCTCTGTCATTCTGCCTTTCAAATTAATAAGTAAATAAATCTTTTTAAAAGACCAAATAGGGGCCGGCACTGTGGGTAAAGCTGCAGCCTGCAGTGCCGGCATCCCATATGGGCACCGGTTCGAGTCCCAGCTGCTCCTCTTCCAATCCAGCTCTCTGCGGTGGCCTGGGAAAGCAGTGGAAGATGGCCCAGGTTCTTGGGCTCCTGCACCCACGTGGGAGACCTGGAAAAAGCTCCTGGCTCCTGGCTTCAGATCAGCTCAGCTCTGGCTGTTGCAGCCATTTGGGGAGTAAACCAGCAGAATGGAAGACCTCTCCCTCTCTCGCTCCACCTCTCTCTGTAACCTGTAACTCTGTCTTTTTTTTTTTTAGCTTTTGTACACAAATGTTTATTTCTCAATTAAACATTCCCTTTAAACACAAGGAATTAATTCTAAATCTTTATAAAGATGAATTAAAAATGAAATCCCTCCAGTATAGTACACGTAATTAGTGTGTTCTTGGTCACTACTGGCATTTACTGTTTAACATCAAAAACAAAGACAGGTTATTTAAAAATCATGCTACTGGATTTCTAGCTCTTCTATGACCAGTTCTATACTGATCTGCAATGTTTAAAAGTTTATATCACCAAACTGAAGCAAGTTTAAGGTGTGAAACAGCTGTGCATTAAACACAAAATAAAAAAATATGGAATGCTTCACGAATTTGCGTGTCATCCTTGCGCAGGGGCCATGCTAATCTTCTCTGTATCGTTCCAATTTTAGTATATGTGCTGCCGAAGTGAGCACTGTCTTTCAAATAAATAAAATAATTATTAAAAAAAAACAAAGTTTCATCTTCAAGGATATTCATTGCAAGGTATATAACCCAAAATTATGAACATCTTAAATGCCTAAGAATATTGTAACAATGTATTTAAAAATGTTGTTAATATCCTTGGAAAAAATATAAAAGTAGCAAGATACAATAAAATATAGTCCCAATTACATTTTAAAATACATATATTTAGAAATAAGACTAGAAGGAAATAATTACTATTTGATGTGTACTTGTTATATAAATATGAGTAACTTATTTTATATTTGTCTATGTGGTCCAAGTTTTTTGTTTTGTTTTGATTTATTTGAGAAATATATCTACACAGAGAGAGAGAGAGATCTTCCATCTCCTGGTTCACTCCCCAAATGGCTGTGCCAGGCTGAAGCCAGGAGCCTGGAGCTCCATCCAGGTCTCCCATGTGGGCGGCAGGGACCCAGGCATTTAGGCCATCTTCTGCTGCTTCCCCCGGTGCATTAACAGGGAGCTCAAGAAGTGGAGCAGCCAGGACTCGAACCAGGGCTCATATAGGATGCTGGCTTTACAAGTGGTGACTTAACTGGTTACATTGTGCCACAACACCAGCCCCTGCTGCTGGCATTTTTATTTTATGTCATTTAACATATTCTTCCATCCCCTGTATTTCTTGCAAGCCAATGATTAGATCAGAAGCTGGGTGAGAGTTGGGTTCATTTTTTTAGGAAAAAAACGAGGTGCTATTCATCACATGAGGACACACGCAGTGTCTGATGGCGACATTGGCTTCTTACCTGATAGTCCAGCAGCCATTGATAACAGTTGTCAGATTCATGGCTTCCGTAGGGGTTTATCTGTGTTTCTTCTCAGCCCTAGTATACTACATTTGCTCTTTTAAGTCCAGGTTATTTAAAAGGCCCAGGTCACTGGGTCTCCTGCACGTCTCCTGAGCACTGAGTTGTCCAAACCCCCGGTAAACTGCTCCGCCTTGAGTTCCGGAAGAGCCAGTGCACAGGTAGGAAGTATCTCATCAGAATAGCCCTCCAGGGGAAGCGGAGGCTGACGGCTCCTCCACAGAATGGAGAAAGACTTTCCAGGAAGTCTTCGTCTGTGGCTACGTGGCAGTTTGGATGAATTGGCAAGGAATGTGATCGTACAGTCGACTCATTGGAAAAGTAAATGATCATGGAAAAGAGATTCTAAAAACCTGCTCCTTGGTTCCTAAGCCTCAACCTTCAACTTTTTTGTGACAAAGTTAGAATGTTCTTTCTCTGTTATTTAAAAAAAAAAAAAGTCCTGCACCGACATTGTGGTACAGCAGGTGAGGCTGGCACTTGCAATGCCATCATCCCATATCAGAGTGCCAGTTCCAGTCCCGGCTGCTCCGCTTCCAATCCACCTTCCTGCTAATGAACTGAAGAAGGCAGCAAGGGTCAGCGCTGTGGCGTAGTGGGTAAAGCCGCCGCCTGCAGTGCCAGCATCCCATATGAGTGCCGGTTAGGGTCCCAGCTGCTCCACTTCTGATCCAGCTCTCTGCTGTGGCCTAGAAAGGCAATAGAAGATGGCCCAGATACTTGGGCCCCTGCACCCACATGGGAGACCTGGAAGAGACTCCTGGCTCCTGGCTTCAGATCAGTGCAGCTCCGGCTGTTGTGACCATCTAGGGAGTGAACCAGCGGATGGAAGACCTCTCTCTCTCTGTAACTGTGCCTTTCAACTAAATAAAATAAACCTTTAAAAAAGAAAAAACATGGCCCAAGTGTTTGGGTCCTGCCACCCATGTGGGAGACCCAGATGGAGTTCCAGGCTTTTGGCTTTAGCTTGGCCCAGCCCCAGCCATGGACATCATTTGGGAGATGAACCAGTGGATGGAAGATCTTTGTCTCTCTCCCTCCATCTCTTCCTCTGTCACCCTGCCTTTTAGATAAAACTAAATACATAGATATTAAAAAGAAAAATCCCCCCGTGTGAGTGCCCATCCAGCCTGGCATGAGCCTGGAGTGCCTGTACCTCCCACCCACAGGTGAGACCTCAGTTATGGCGGCAGCGCCACCCGGGTAGGTCAGGATGCTGTGGTGATGTGTTCAACCTGGCCTTCCAGAGTTTTAGTGTTGGCCACAGGTAGGCTTCAGAGCTGCAGTCCTCAAGAGCTAGAGCCTCAGACAACAATGATCTCTTCCTAGGCAGTCTTGTATGGAATTCCTGTTTGCAATTGCTTCTCTCAGCCACATCAGACAGGGCGTCCTGGAACTGCTGCGTGCACTTCCCTGGGGGTGGGGACCCAGGCCGGGGTGATGAGGTCACCTGTCTTTTTCTGCCTTTGTCCTTAGGAGCCAATGAGGTGCTTCTGGTGGTTGGGGGCTTCGGAAGCCAGCAGTCTCCCATCGACGTGGTAGAAAAGTATGACCCCAAGACTCAGGAGTGGAGCTTTTTGCCCGTAAGTGAGGGGGTGGTTTGTGGGAAGAGAGCTTCAGCGTGCTCAAACGCTGACCCTGGGTTGTAACGAGTCCAGCTGGAAGAGCAGAAAGGCCCACAGGCAGCGTGATGTTCTTACCATCACGGCGTTGTCTGTGCACGGAAGATACTCAGGGAGCCGAGGTCCTGACTTTAGAGTTAGGCTTTAGAAATAAATGTCTGTGGCCCTGTGTCAAATGAAATTCAGCTCGTCCCACTGGTCAAGTGCCTGTGTAGGTGCCTGCATGACTCCCAGCATGCTTCATTGTCATGCTGTGTTCTACTGAACTCAGTGTTAAATGGGGTGGGCATTTGGTGCACTGGTTAAGATGCCACTTGGGACACCCACATCCTCTGGCAGTGCCTGGTTCACATCTCAGCGCTGCTCTGTATTCCAGCATTCTGCCCAAGTGCACCCTGGGACGAAACAGTTGATGACTCAAGTCCTTGGGTCCTTGCCACCCATATGGGAGGCCTGGGTTGAGTTCCTGGCTGCTGATTTCTGGCTTTTGGCCTGGCCCAGCCCCAGTTACTGCAGGCATTTGGGGAATGAATCAGTAGATGGGAGGTGTCTCTCTGTCAGCCTTTCATATAAATTAAACAAATAAATGAAACTGTTGAAGATTATTAAATTGAACTCGTGTTTATTGAACTCAGAAATAAGTTCATATTGTTGAATGCAGGATAATTTCTGAAAAAACATGGAACTTTTTTGATCGATCCTCCTCCTACTCTTTAGGGCCTGTGAATTCTGGCCCTTTGATTAGCAACATGGGAGAACTTTACCAGTCAGTTAGCCCAGGGCCTCTGGAAAGGAAAGAGACAAAGTCATTAAGTCTTGAGGCAGCTCGGGAAGAGGCAGCTGTGCCGCGGGCCTGCGTCTCCAAGCATAGCGCAGCAAGCCTTGCATTCAGTGGACAGTGGAGGCCACGTGCACAGGAACCAGTGCCTCAGGGAAGACTGGTGGTGGCAGGTGAAGTGACAGAGATGTGCGTGGATACGCACAGCGGCTGCCGAGAGCTGCAGCCCCAGACTCACCTGCCGGAAATGCTGTGCACCTCTTCTCCCAACCCGTAGAGCATCACGCGGAAGAGACGCTACGTGGCCTCAGTGTCCCTCCACGACCGGATCTACGTGGTCGGGGGCTATGACGGCCGCTCCCGCCTCAGTTCGGTGGAGTGTCTGGACTACACGGCGGACGAGGACGGGGTCTGGTACTCGGTGGCTCCTATGAACGTCCGCCGAGGCCTCGCGGGAGCTACCACCCTGGGAGGTAGGTAGGTTGGGTGCGCAGGGCTGTACGTGCCGGATCAGGGTTAGGAACATGAAACGTGGAGGAAAAATTGGTAAGGCCACATGGTCCTTTTTGCCCTAGAAATATCAGTGTTACAGAAGCTGTCAATATTTGTGGATATTTCAACACTGACTGCAAAGTTGGTAAATTCCAGTACGCTGGCTGGGGAACTGGTAGTGGGCGTCTTCCTACAGGCTCCCATGTTGGCCTCAGACACTCTGAAGGATTTCATCATATTCTGTTCCTTTTACATGTCTTGACCATGCTGCCTTCCTTGTCCAGAAGACATAATTAAACATTTTGCTTTTTGCTCCCAGGCATTTGAAGAACCTGTGGAGAGTTTGTAGAGGAAAGAGTCCTTGGAAATCTGTCGCTCTCTCAAAGTCTACGATGTGTTCATTCTGAGCAGATATGATCTATGTCTCCGGGGGCTTTGATGGAAGCAGGCGTCACACCAGTATGGAGCGATACGACCCAAACATTGACCAGTGGAGCATGCTGGGAGACATGCAGACAGCCCGGGAGGGTGCCGGCCTGGTAGTGGCCAGCGGAGTGATCTACTGTCTAGGTACGCAGCCTGGGGTGCAGGAGCGGGAGGGAGCTCCTGCTGCAGCCTCTGGCTGCGAGTTCCTTTTGGCCAGAATGAAGTTCATAGACTTCCTGCAGTGAAACCCTGGTCTGTGTCGGAATGCGTCCCCTCGGCTGGGCTTCTCTTTGCTTGTGAGCGGCAGTCCAGCTCTGTGTGTGTGCAGTGTATTAGAACTGTGGGAGTGCTGGAACCGTGAAAGAGCCGGCTGAAGCGCTCGAGAAAGGCCGGCTGGGAGAGGCTGCAGCACTTACAGTTCTTTCCGGAATGGTCTCCACTCTGTCTTCCAGGAGGATATGATGGCTTGAATATCTTAAATTCAGTTGAGAAATACGACCCTCATACAGGACACTGGACTAATGTCACACCAATGGCCACCAAGCGTTCTGGTAAGACCAGTGAGATCTGAGGACGGGTAGATGGTGCGCATGCAGTGGTGGTGTGGTCCCAGCACAGGGGGCAGCAAGGCAGGTTTCACCGCTGACCCCATGTACCTGACCCCGTGTAACAGTCAGCCGCCGGCTCCCTCTTGTCTCTGCTCTCTGGAGACCAGGACACCAGTGACTCTCACTTTCAACTAGATGATAAACTTGAGGGCAGCACCCCTCTTGTTTTATTCATCTTTTTTTTTTTTCCTTTATTCCTTCCCTGAACTACCAAGTACAGTTTTGTTTGTAACATGTGTTAAATACTATGTGCGAATTGCCTTCTCGGGGCCAGCGCTGTGGTGTAACGGGTAAAGCCGTCGCCGTGGTGCCAGCATCCCATATGGGTGCCAGTTCAAGCTCAGTTGCTCCACTTCCTATCCAGCTCTCTGCTATGGCCTGGGAAAGCAGTGGAAGATGGCCCAAGTCCTTGGGCCCCTGCACCTGCATGGGAGACCCGGAAGAAGCTCCTGGCCCCTGGCTTCGGATCGGTGCAGCTGTAGCCATTGCAGCCAATTGGGGAGTGAACCAGCTGATAGATCTCTCTCTCTCTCTCTCTCTCTCTCTCTCTCTTTCTCTCTCTCTCTCTCTCTGCCTCTCCTTCTCTCTGTGTAACTCTTTCAAATAAATAAATAAATCTTTAAAAAAAAAAAAAAAGAAATGCAGTCGCTAGTGCATAGGAACAGAAGAGTAGCTCTTCACCGAGAGCTTCTTGTTTGTTTATTTGAAAAGCAGGGTTATAGAGAGAGAGGGAGAGACAGACAGACAGAGCTCTTTCTTCTGCTGGTTCACTCCCCGAATGGCTGTAATGGCCAGTACTGGGCCAGACCAAAGCTGGGAGCTAAGAACTCCATCCAGGACTCCCATGTGGGTGGCAGGGGCCCGTGTTCTTGGGCCATCTGCTGCTGCTTTCCCAGGCACATTAGTAGGAAGCTGGATCAGAAGGGGGACAGCCAGGACGTGAACCGTTGTTCGTAGTGGATGCCGGCTTCACAGGTGGCAGCCTAACCTGCCGCACCGCCCCGCCGAGAGTTTGTTGGAGTGGAGGGCAGAGCTGCAGGAGGCACAGAACACTGAGCAGATCCTTGGTTCACTTCCGGGTAAAACGTGCTCCGCGGCCATTGTCACCGCTCCTTTGCCCCTGTCACCTCACTGCCTCCTTTTCCTGTCCCTTTCTCCGAATGAAGAGTGGGGTCCGACTTAATGCGAGTGAAGAAGGGGACCATTGCAGTTTCATCACTTCAGGTCCTGGCTGCAGAGTTTGCACACGGGATAACCTGTGCTGGACCAGATTATTCTAGGCCTGGCCGAACCTCCTCCGTGTCCCTCATCTACCCTAAAATTCACCCAGCCATGAGTGACCACGTTTTGTTTCTGAACCTCAGAGCCGAGGCTTCGTACCATTCATTTGCTAATACCGTCTTTTCCCCCAGGTGCTGGAGTAGCCCTGCTGAATGACCATATTTATGTGGTGGGGGGATTTGATGGTACAGCCCACCTTTCTTCTGTCGAAGCGTACAACATTCGTACGGATTCCTGGACAACTGTCACTAGTATGACCACCCCACGATGCTATGTAGGGGCCACGGTGCTTCGGGGGAGGCTCTATGCAATCGCAGGGTGAGGATTTAGAAAGCAGGCCAGAGTCGTCATCCATCCAGGGCAAGTCTGGGGGACCCGGTCATCAGTCGTTGGTGGATGGAGACAGGGTTTGGGCTGGGGGAGACAGCTCCAGTGACAACCTTTAAGGAACCATTTGCGTGGGGAGAGACAGAGAGTTCATTTCTTTCTCTCCTTTGTCCTCCTTAGATACGATGGGAATTCCCTGCTGAGCAGCATTGAGTGCTATGACCCCATCATCGACAGCTGGGAAGTCGTGACGTCCATGGGAACCCAGCGCTGTGACGCTGGTGTGTGTGTCCTCCGAGAGAAGTGACCACTGTTGGTGCTCCAGCCAGAGCCAGTGACTGGTCCGAGGGACAGTTGCGGAGAGTCAAGGATCCTTTCCAGAATGTCTGGTTCTCACTGTGTGAACAGGGTGACTACAGGCACCAGTGCCATGATGGTTGTGCTTATTTGACACACACTCCCCCTCGTGCTGGTAGTGGACCCTCAGCAGGTGGGTGACGGATAGTCAAGGGAAGACCACGCACAGTGTGTGGCTGTGAGACCAGATCACCTGCCCCTCTGGTCTGAGGAGCGCTTTCTTGTCGCTTCTAACTTACCGTGTGCTTGGGAGAATATATATATGTTTTGCCTCGGATATTGCAGAGTTGAGGTGCCTGTGGCCACCTAGACATGGACCGTATCCAGCCTGGGTGGTGGGAAGGATACGGGCTTTCTTCCTCCAGAAGCAGGTATCTTTGTAACCTACCGGTAGCTAGGGACAACGGAGCTCCATCCTGGAGGGAAGCAAAGGAGAGAACCCTGGCCAAACTGGGGGCCCCAGGAGAGAGGGATCTGACACGCTCTTAGCGCAGCAGGGTTGCTGTTTGAGAACCGAGTCAGAGACAGGGAGGCAGCAGAGCTCAGTGGACTGGGTGTGAGCCCAGGACACCGCTGAGGAAGGGCCGGGAAGCCTGGCAGGACGGATTGTCCTAGAAGGACCTTTTTGCTTGCCCAGGGTTTTTGTAGTGTTGTGCATCTCAGCACTGGAAACAGTAGCAGAGTGAACGCCTTGCTGGGCTGAGAGGAGCTGGCATCGATGTGGGAGTTTGGTGTACCCGGGGACCACTAGAGGTACCTGTGATTTCACAGTCTTCCTGCCGGGCGCACCTGGCCGCACCTGGCCGCGTTTGTCTTGAATGGGTGGAGTCAGGCCCTGCCACACTCTTACACTTCCACACTATTTATTTGGGGAGGGGCAGTCGCCTCGTCGTCCAGCAGCCGATCACTGCCCCGTTCTTTTAAGGGCACACTTCTCCCAGGGAGTGGACTTCACTGCTGTGTTGGGTACATTTACCTCTCCCTAGAGTGGACTTTATTCATCCCGGGACAAGGACAAGTTCTTTTCTTCGTTTCGGTACCTCTGTGGTCACCATCTCAGAGCCGCCTTCCAAGGCTCGCTGCGTCGTGCGGTGAAATTCTTGCTTTATGTATTGTGAGTGTGGGAACGTGAAAACCTAAGCCAGGGGGCCCTTGCCCTCCGCTTTGCAGCTCCATTTCCCCCCTCTTTTCCTGAGCTGTATTGACCTACAGAGTTTATTTCCTTTGTATTTTTTTAAGAAAACATTAAAAAGCAACTGTGTCAAATGACTTCACGAGAGTTCGTGGCTTATCAGCTGTGCCTTCAGCAGGCATTTTGGGGGACCGGGGGTAGGGATCAGCTGCAGGTCCCATCTCAGCGTGTTCACCTGGTGTGTTTGCCACCAGCTCTGCTGCTAGTCCCGGGTAAGAGGTAGCCACTGCCCCGGCAGGAGGTTCTCACCACATTTATCTGGATGTGCCGAATTCACTGGCTGCTCTCGCACGTGAAGTGGACTGGGAAACCAAAGGAAGTAAACAAGATGCAATCTTGAGCTCGTTTAGCGCCCACCTGAACTGCAGGGTTCCCATCGGCCTGGTCATTTTTCTGTGCCTCGATTTATGGCGTGTGATACACGCAGCTGTACGGGACAAGGCCCACAGAATCGCAAAACTGATGTTCCCAGGGCGGAAAGGAGGAAGGGCCCCAGAGGCGGTGATTTTCCCGGAAGAGGCCGCCGGCCTCAGCTGCCCCGAGAACCAGTGCCTGCACAGTGCGGCTCATTCCATCTCAAGAGGAGGGCCAGGGCCAGGCAGGGGAGGGGGAGGCAGTGAGGTGGAGATGGGAGGACTGACGGCGAGTTTCAGGCCACACTGAGAGGTGGTTCATAAACTGCAGCCGCAGGATTCTACAGCAAAGTCAGCATAGGAAGCTCACTGCCGCTGTCCACTCCTCCCTCTTGCTCACCTTCGTGTGTGTGTGCACACCCCTGGTTTGGTGCTTCCTCCTGTTTTCCCAGCTCCATAACAGGCAACCAGCCACTTAGTTACCTAACCTAGGAAAGCTGTCACTGTCTCGTGTCGTCCCTGTGACAGTACAGACATCCAGTCAGTTCCTGAGTTCCACGTGGTTTTCTCTCTATTTGTTCCGGTCCATTGGTATGCCTGCCTTCCCTCTGCTGGAGCCCTGTATCTGTCGGCTGGACTCACGAGAGCCTCCTATGCCTTACCTCCGCCCTTCTCCCCTCTTCCACTCTACCCTCCATTTTGTCATCAGTTACCCTCCTCAGGCAGATAGGACCATCGTGGTACTGAACGGCAGCAGGGGGGCAGGCACAGTGGGTTAAGCCCCTGCTTGGCCACCCACACCCCTTACCGGTGCCTGGAGTTAATTCCTGCCCCTGCTTCTAACGTGCACCCTGGGAGCTAGCAGGTGATGTTCAGTACTTGGGTCCCTGCCATGCACACGGGAGACCTGCACGGAGACCCAGGCGCCTGCCTTTGCCCTGGCTGAGCCCTGGCTCTGGAGCCATATGCACCATGGGTAAGCGGGGAGTGAATCAGTGGGCGGAAGATATTCTCATTCACTGTCACTTTGCCTTTCAAATAAACTTTTCAAAAAAGATTCTTTTGGGGCAGGTGGCATCATGACACAGCAAGCTAAACTGCCACCTGCCATGCCAGCATCCCAGGTTAGAGCACCAATTTGAGCCCTGGTTTCCAATTCAAGTCCCTGCTACTGTGCCTGGGAAAGCGGCGGAGGGCGGCCTGAGTGCCTGGGGCCCTGCCGTGCACAGAGGAGACCTGAGTGGAGCGCTGGGCCCCTGGCTTTGCTCTGGACCAGCCCTGGCTGTTGTGGGCGTTTGGGGAGTGCAGCAGCAGATGGAAGATAACCATATTTCTTTCTCTGTATTATCCCCCCCTTTCGAATGCTTATTCTTTTAGAAAAGTGCAATTTTCAGTAAAAATGAACAGTTACTTTTAGCCCGAAATTCCATGGATCTTCACTGCCCACATTATAAAGTTCAAACTAGCAAGACGTTGGCCCCACGGTGAGCTAAGCCCTTTCCACCTTTCTGGTCCTCACTCCTCCTGTACTTCCCCTTCGTTCGTGCATAGACTGCGCTTTCCTGACGGTCCTAGCCTTTTAAACCCTGCCCGATGGCACCTAGGTAAAGCGCTGCTTAGTTCCGCAGACAGAATTACTCGCGCGCTGGTTCTCTCACGTGGGCTGTGTCCTCAGGTACAAAGTGCCAGCCCTATCCTCCGTGCCTAGCGGGCTGCTAGCCATGGGAGTAACGAAGAGGCTGGAGGAGAAACATGCACATGGGGGTGACGGACCCATCAGACGTGGACCCTCGTAGTCGGCTTCCTCTGCCCCCTTGAGGAAACCCCCGGCGTGCTGCCGTGCAAGCCGGAGCGGGCAGACTGACCCGGAGGAACGAGAAAGCGTGGGGTCCTGACGTGACAGCACCTAGGGCCGTGGGCCTTCACCGCGTGCGCTGGGGACGGAAGAGGGCGGATGACTCGGCAAGCTCCTGACCACTTCAGCTCTGCGGCGCAGTCAGCGGCCACTATGACCGCCACAGACGCCAATCAAACCCCACGCCATCCTTCCCGTCCCGGAAAGGCACACGCCCCTCCAGTGGTTTGCTAACGCGGCTAAAACCTGCTGTTGACAGTGTCCCCATTCACTCCTGGACCCAAAGAACTCAGGAGTGAAGGGCATCCCGAACGCTTTCTCTAGGTCTTAAGGGAAGCCCACTGATCAGCTGGGCAGGGAGGGAGGACTTGTCGCTGGCCCCTGTCACAAAGCCAAGCCGACCCTCGGGCCCGACCGTGAATGAGCGCGCCTGCGCAGTAGCGTCCAGGGCGGCGCAGGGGACGCCGGCGCAGGGGGCGTGGCCGTCCGCTCCTCGCCCCGCCTCTACCCAGCCGCGCCCGCGCAGTCCGGAAAAGCGAGCGGAGACAGCGCCTGCGCAATCGTGGCCGAGGAGGCTGTGGCGGCAGCGGCAATGGAACCCGCGGAGCAGCTGAGCGAGTTAGTGTCAGCCGAGGGCCGAAACCGGAAGGCGGTGCTGTGCCAGCGTTGCGGCTCCCGGGTGCTGCAGCCAGGAACCGCTCTCTTCTCCCGCCGACAGGTAGGGAGGCACGTTAGAGGCGCCGACGCCCGCACCCTTTCCCACAGGGGCCGAAGCCGCCGGCGGCTTAGTCCCGGCTCTCCGACTTCCGGAGACCGCGCCCCTCCTCGCGCTGCCCTTAGGCCCCGCCCCCAGGCTCGAGGCCCCGCCTCTCGCAGAGGCTCCGCCCCTGGGTTGCCGCCGCGCGCTGGCTGCAGAGCGCACGTTCCTGTGCGCTGCCCCCTGCCCAGCGGTGGCCATCGCAGCCCTCCGTCCGAGCCTTGACCCCGGGTCTGCTGCCCCGGTCCTGCCTGGCCCTGGTGCGTGGCCCGCAGGGGCCCCGCTGCAGCCGCGACGGTGCCATGCGGTTCCATCCCGCGTCAGCGCCACCCGCCGGACCTTACCGCCCGGTCCCCTTCCTGACCGGCGACTGCCGGCTCCGCAGCTGCCCGAGAAGGTGACGGAGCCGCCGCTGCGGCCGAACGCCTTCCACGGCCAGGAGCAAGCGCGTCCCGCGGGCCCTGCGTCCGTGGGGTGCGGGCTGGCATCCTGGCGCGTCCGTGGGGTGCCGGGCTGCCGAACTGGAAGTGGGTCTCGAAGACGGACTTGTTTTTCATTCCACCACCATCACCCCAAGGGAGGAAAATGGGAAAAGATAACTAAGGTAGATTTTTTTTATTGAAGACCAGCATAGTCGCAGGAAAGTGCAAAGGGTAGTCTAAGTGAGCCATGTGCATGTCTTGTCCCTTAGAATGATCTTTTGTGAGATCTGTTTATTCGAAAGACAGGGTGATGGAGATCTTCCATCCTGTTCACTCCCCAGACGGCCGCCATGCCGGGGCTGGGCCGGGCCACAGCCAGAAGCCTGGAACTCCACCCGGGTCTCCCACGTGGGAGGCAGGGCCCGAGCCCTTGAGTTGTCACCTGCTGCGGCCTCCCAGGAGCAGTGACTCCCCTTAGGCTGTCAGTCCAGTTTGAAAATTATTTTTGAAATTGTGCCTCATCCGGATTGCCAGACTAGCACACTGAGCCCTGGAGATGATTCCATTAGCATTTGGGAGGCACAGAAGGGGGGGTGGGCAGGGACAGCAGCGGCCAGGTGAGGAGCGAGGCAATGACACCCGGGGCAGCTGTGCGTGTCCCCTGCCCCTGTGGGGACAAAGCTGTTGTGTGTGACAGAGGCTTTCTCCTGATGATTGGGAAGATGTAGATGGAGGGCGGGGCCAGGATCCTGGGGCTAACTCTCCACATTCCGGACAGAGGTGTTCTGTATTCCTTAGGAATGTGATGAACTAGATCAAAGTTAGGGGCCTGCACTTGTTCTCTCGACAGATATTTGAATTTCTGCCAATGGGTTCAGACCCAGGTTCGTTCTTATTTATTATTTATTTACTTATTGGATTTATTTACTTCTTTGAAAAACGGAGTTACAGAGACAGAGAGAAAGGTCTTCCATCTGCTGGTTCACTCCCCAAAAGGCCACAATGGCTGGAGCTGGGCGGATCTGAAGCCAGGAGCTTCTTCCAGGTCTCCCACGCAGTGCAGGGGCCCAAGGACTAAGGCCATCTTCTGCTGCTTTTCCAGTCCATAGCAGAGAGCTGGATCGGACGCGGAGCAGCTGGGACTCAAATCGACGCCCATATGGGATGCCGGCACTGCGGGTGGCGGCTTTACCTGCTTCGCCACAGCGCCAGCCCTGACCCAGGTTCTAGTCTGAGCCCTGGTGATGCGGGAATGAGCCGGGAAGGGAAGCTCCCTGCCTCCGGAAGCTGAGGTTCCAGTGGAGGGAGACCCCTGGCGGGGAAGCCGGGTCACTGAGGTCATTTCAGACAGTACTAAACGTCAGGGGCTGCGGGAAGAACCTGTTAGGGGAGCACTGTGTGCGCTCCCCGATGGGTGCTGGTTTCAGCAGTGTACACATGAGCCGCCATGGACCAGGCTGCGCAGCTTAAACAGCAGGAAAGCCCTTTAGGGGGCGGACATGCAGTGTGAAAAGTTTACCCCAACGCTTCGGTTAGAGAAGCCCTCTGATAACCCAGGAGTTGGTCGTGCCAAGAGCTGAGGCAGGGACTGTAACCGTAGTGGAGTGGGTTAACTGCTGCTTGTGACCCCAGCATCCCACATTAGAGTGCCAGTTTGAGCCCTGGATGCTCCACTTCTGATCCAGCTCCCTGCTAATGCACCTGGGAAAGCAGTGGAGGATGGCCCAAGTGCTTGGGCCCCTGCCACCCCCATGGGAGACCCAGATGGAGTTCCTGGCTGCTGGTGCTGGCCTGGCTCAGCCCCGGCTGTTACAGCTATTTGGGGAGTGAGCCAGCAGATGGAAGACCTCTTTCTGAAGGCCAAGTGGACTTGTGCTGATGGAGGAAGAAAAGGTGGTGTGGTTGATGCATAATGGGTCGGGGGACACCAGAACCAGTGAGGGCAGCCGGGAGCCACTCACCCTGCAGGTTTGTAACTTAGTAAGAGGGCCCCTCTCCCTGCCCCCTTGCAGATGGCCGCTAGGGGGCAGCGCAGCAGCGAGGGGCCAGCCCAGCTCTGTTCTCCTCGTTCTCTGCCTGCAGCTCTTCCTACCCTCCATGAGAAAGAAGCCGGCGCTGGCGGACGGCAGCAGCCCCGAGGGCGACCTCCTACAGGAGCACTGGCTGGTCGAGGACATGTTCATCTTTGAGAACGTGGGCTTCACCAAGGACGTGGGCAACATCAAGTTTCTGGTCTGCGCAGACTGTGAAATTGGACCAATTGGCTGGCACTGCCTAGATGACAAGAACAGCTTCTATGTGGCCTTGGAACGGGTTTCCCATGAGTGATGGCGGGGCGGGGCCTCAGCCCCACCCCGGCTATAAAAGCTGCTCCCCACAAGAACTGGCGGTTGACCCGTGCGTCGTCTGCCGCCTTCTGGGTAGGGGTCCCCGCTTCCCCAGGCCTCAGGTGCATGCCTCCTGCTTCCTGTCCCCTCCCCCGCCCGTCCTGACGCTGTCCCGCCCCCTGCTTTCTCCTCGGCTCTGCTTTACCCTGGGCTGCCTGCTTGCTGTCGAAGAGCAGCCTTCAACCCACGCGACAAAAGGTGCTCAGGGGCCGGTGGTCTGAGCTCCACCTTTCTCTGCTCATTCAGGAAGCCCCGCCCACACGGGCCCCAGAGTGACTTTGTCGGATGCCTGACTGTGTCGCTAGGGCAGCTCTCTAGGGCATTCACAGACTTGTGCATTGAAGCCTCTGACAGGCAGACATGGCTGCTTCCCTTCAGCTCTTGGGCTTCTCAGCCTGGCAGGCACCCTCAGGAGAGCTCGGCCCTGCAGTTGGCTCAGTGTCTGGGCGTGGGGTTGGGGGTGGGGTGGAGGACTTGAAAGGAGCAGGCCTGTGCCAACGCCGTGGGCTGTGTCATCCGCAGAGGCGCCGCCCTTGTGCGCTCCTCATTTACTGAGCCCACGGGGCACCATACTCAGACTTTGAGGGCCGCTGACTGCCGGCCCAGGATCCACGCTCGCCGTCAGCCTGCCCCTGCTGGCGCAGCCATGGGGCTCCTCCCTTCACCCCGGAGCTGCCTCCGCTCCCCACGGGAGGCAGAGCCTGGGCAGGGGGCAGCCAGCCCGCTCCCCTGGAGCCGGAGTGAGCTGAGATGCCCGTTCCAGCAGCTGCAGGGAGCGGCCCCTCGGGGCACAGAACCAAGCAGCAAAACCCAGTCGGTGCTTCCTGTGCCCCCGCCTCACAAGCCGAGCGTTTCTTAACTGTAGGCTTTAGCTTTTCTTTTATAGTCACAGGAGTGGCACCGGTTCATTGAGGTGACATTTAGAACCGGTGTGCAGTTTCGCCTGCAGTTCCGCCACGCCGCGGCGGCCGCGTCCTTCCCCGGGCTTTTCTCTGTGTGCGTGTACAGGAACGTGTCCAGTGTTTCTGAAAGCAGACAGGAAACCAGGCTGTAGTCTTCTGTAACTTGCCTTTAATAGCAGAGGGCGGAACTCTCCCCATGTCAGCAGGCAGTCGCCGTGTACCCCAGCGCTGCTGGTGTTCCTGTGAGCTCTGTCATGTATGTAGACAACCCGCCAGGTTGATTTCACGTGCGGCCTTGTAGCTGGATCTGCCCCCGCCCTGGGCTGCTCCCCGCGTGTGTGTGCGGTGGGAGGTGGAGCTGCAGGGCTCCCTGTTGGTGGCTGCGCCCTGGCTGGCACACGGTCCTCGGCGGGCCTGTGCCCACCTCCAGCAGCGTCGATGAGCTCTCGTTTCTCTGAACCCCTTACTAACATGGGGTATTTATTATCCTTAGAATACTTGGCCACTTTACCCAGAGGGAAGAAATGGTAACTCATTATTTTAATTTGCATTTATTTTCTTTCTAATGAAGTTTTATATACACTTAATCAGTTTGTATTTCCTTTTTTGAGAATTGCCAAACATGTTGTCTCAGTACCCAAAAACACCGAGTGGCTCTTCTGCCACTTTGGTTGGATTTGAGGGCAAATAAAGGGGTTGCAGCAGCGGAGAATCGCCCTGCGCGTCTTTGGGAAGAAAGCGGAGCCTTGGGCTCTGGGTCTGTGGGCTAGGAACAGTGACAGCGCGCTGAGGACAGTGTCAGCTCTTCACTCTTCCCCGTGCAGGCCTCGGCGATGTGCGTGCGTTTGCTCCCTGTGCCACGGTGGGCACGGATCCCTCAGGCTTGCTGCTCTGAGCATGGAAACCTGCAGTTGCTATCAAGGAGAGCAACTGATTTTAGCCAAGGCCAACTCTACAAAACTGACTTGGCTTAACACAAAAGCAGAGGTGGCCAGGGGTGTGCAGACGTCTCTCATATCATTAGCACATCGTGTGTGAGGCTGCTCCCAGAAATGGGGGGGTGGGTAATTGGCACTGACCATCCCACTGAGGACAGAGAGAAAGGCTGGACAAAATATGTTAAAAATCTGTTTGGGAAACTGGCACTGTGGCTCACTTGGCTAATCTTCCGCCTGTTGTGGCTGCACTCGGGGTTCTAGTCCTGGTTGGGGCACCGGTTCTGTCCCGGTTGCTCCTCTCCCAGTCCAGCTCTCTACTGTGGCCCGGGAAGGCAGTGGAGGATGCCCCAAGTGCTTGGGCCCTGCACCTGCGTGGGAGACCAGGAGGAAGCACCTGGCTCCTGGCTTCAGATCGGCCATAGCAGCCATTTGGGGAGTGAACCAACAGAGGGAAGACCTTTCTTTCTGTCTCTCTCACTGTCTAACTCTGCTTGTCAAAAAAAAAAAAATCTGGTGCCTGGTGTTGGGGCATAGTAGGTAGTAAAGTCACTGCTGACAACACTGGCATCCCGTTTGGGCACCAGTTCTAGTCCCGGCTGCACCACTTCAATCCAGCTCCCTGCTAATGGCCTGGGAAAGCAGTGGAAGATGGCCCAAGCATTTAGGTTCTTACTACCAGCGTGGGAGATCCAGATGAAGCTCCTGGCTCCTGGCTCCTGGCTTCGGCCTGGCTCGGCCTTGGCTGTTGCAGCCACTTGGAAAGTGAGCCAGCAATGGAAAATCTCTCTCTCCCCCCTTCTCTGTAACTCTGCCTTTCAAATAAATAAATAAATCTTTAAAATAAAAAGATCTGTTGGAAGGCATCAGAAAACTGATGTGATATTAGGGATTCCTAGGCCAGGATCCTGAAGAGATGGAGGCCCTGGGAGGTGGGCCCAGCGTGGGGCCCCCTGTGCTTCTGGGGGCACTTGCAGCCGGGGAACCGGTTCAGGGGCTCAGGAGTGACTTAGCAGCCTCCCACGTGGGCAGAATGTCAGGTCAAAGGTTAGCCCTGACCTTGGCTGCAGCCCTTGGTCCTTTGCACCCCAGGGACAGGGTGGCTGAGAAGGTGGAAATAGGTTCTTACAGGGAACTACAGCTCAGCTTCCCGGTACCTCACTCACTGAAGTCAGATTAAGGGGACCCCAGAGCAGTAGCTGCCCCAAACCCTTGGCATAAGGAAGCATAAACCCATTCTAGAGGAAAATACTGTCCTATTGTGTTATTGCTGCAGACCACTTTGGTAATATGATATCCCATATGCCGTGAAATGTAACCAGCTGTTACATACTGTACACCTGTATCAAATTATGCTCCTCCAGGTGTTCAGTGGTGTATCTATTTAAAACAATCTAGTACCTCCCTTAAAATTTGTAAAAGTGTAACCACACCTATGAGACAGGATAATACGAAAACTAGCAGGGCCGGCCCTGTGGTGTATTAGATTAAGCCTCCACCTGCAGCACCGGCATCCCATCTGGGTGCCCGTTTGAGTCCTGGCTGCTCCACTTCTGATCCAGCTCCCTGCTAATGGCCTGGGAAAGCAGCAGAGGATGGCCCAAGTCCTTGGGTCCCTGCACCCATGTGGGAGACCCAGAGGAAGCTCCTGGTTCCTGGCTTTGGATCAGCCCAGCTCTGGCCATTGAGGCCATTTGAGGAGTGAACCAACAGATGAAAGACCTCTCTTTCTGCCTCTGTCTCTCAAATAAGTAAATAAACCTTTAAAAAAAAAAAAAAAGCTAGTAAAACACACAATAGAGATGTCAGAGTTTTCAAACACAGGTTTCAGAATAACTGCTTTCTCTGTTCAAGGAGAGAGGTAAGTTTGGGAATTACAGCAGATACCTAGACATAAAGAAATAGTGACTTCTCAGGCCAGCATTGTGGCATAGCAGGTTAAGCTGCCACTTGCAGTGTTGGCATCCCAGCTACATTGCTTCTGATCCAGCTCCCTGATAACACAGCTGGGAAAGCAGATGGTGGCCTGAGTACTTGGGCCCATGTCACCCCCCAGGGAGACGGACAGGGAGACGGACATGGAGTTCCGAGTTCCTGGATTCTGGCTGGCTGGGCTCCAGCTGTTGTGGCTTTCTGGGCAGTGAACCTGCACGTGGGCCATTCATTCTCTAGTAAATCCTTTTTTTTTTTTTCTTTTAAAGATTTTATTTTTGAAAGACAGTTACAGAGAGAGGTAGAGACAGAGAGGTCTTCCATCCACCGGTTCACTCCCCAGATGGCTGCAATGGTTGGAGCTGTGCCGATCTGAAGCCAGGAGCCAGGAACTTCTGGGTCTCCCATGTGGGTGCAGGGGCCCAAGGACTCGGGCCATCTTCTGCTGTTTTCCCAGGCTGTAGCAGAGAGCTGGATCGAAGAGAAGCATCCTGGTCTCGAACCAGCGCCCATATGGGATGCTGGCGCCTCAGGCCAGGGCGTTAACTCACTGCGCCACAGTGCCAGCCCCTAATAAATCCTTTAAAAAAAAAAAAAAAAAAAAAAACTTTAAAAAATAGTGAATTTTAGAGTTTAGAAAAATCCCATGACCAAAATGAGTTCAGTGGAAGGCTGTAACAGCAGAGGAGCCACAGGTGAGCAGTAGAGAACCAGGAGCCAGCTGAGCTGGCAGCCTGAAACCTGGACAACACTACTGAGAGAGAGTAAGAGGGAACGGATCTCTGGGGCAGAAAACTGCTGCCCGTGGGCCAGACCCAGTCAGCCAGCACCTGCTTGACCAGGTTCAGGAGCCTGTGGCTAGGACGCTGATAGAAGCATCTGTATATTTTCAATTCTATCGAACCCCACAAAGCCTAAAGTACCTGCTATTGAGAAGTTTTTTTGGAAAGTGAGAGAGTGAGCACCCACTCCCTTTTTCACTCCCCGCAAATGCCTGCAACGGCAAGCAGGGACCCCACAGCTCAATCCAGGTCTCCCTCGCAGCTGGCAGAGACCGGAGCCATCGCCTGCTGCCTCCCAGGGTCCGCACTAGCAGGAAGCAAGACTCAGGAGCAGTGCTGGCACTCAAACCCAGGGACTGTAATGTGGGATGCAGGTGCCTTAACCAGCGTCTCTAACCACCAGGCCAAACACCCCGGCCCCCTTGGGTAGTGGTCATGTAATAAACTGAGCTGTACATCTGTGCATTTTTCTGAATCATTTTTACAATAAAAGTTTTCTAACAGTCCTAGGCAAAGCACTCTTTCCGAACATCAGTTCTTCAAAGTCAGGTGACATTTTACTCCCAGTATCTCCTAAACCTGTGCACATTTAAAAATTAAACCATGACCCTAAGGATGAAAACTGAGTTAGAAGTTAAAATGAGGGGCTGGCACTGTGGCATAGTAGGTAAAGCTGCTACCTGCAGCGCCGGCATCCATATGGGCACCAGTTCAAGTCCCAGCTGCTCCACTTCCCAGCCAGCTCTCTGCAATGGCCTGGGAAAGCAGTAGAAGATGGCCCAAGTGCTTGGGCCCCTGCATCTGTGTGGGAGACCTGGAAGAAGCTCCTTTCTCCTGGCTTTCATTGCAGCCATTTAGGGAGTGAACCAGTGGATGGAAGACCCCCCCCCCCCGACCTCTCTCTCTCTCACTCTCTCTCTCTCTCTGCCGCTGTGCCTTTCAAATAAATAATAAATTTCTTAAAAAAAATTATTTCTGAAGCAGAAATAGTTAAACCTTAGAATAGGAATTTGCATGTGTTTCAATACTGTTTGACAAAGACAACGAACAGATGCCAAGGTCCGCAAATGGGACACCCGCGTGGCCCTGATGGGGCATAGTCTTTGGAGGATGAGGGAACACAGCTGCTAACTTCATCAGTGCCGACCTTCCCGTTGTGACCACGAGTTCCTGGTGTTTGGGAAATTAAATTCCTGGAATTTAGAGGCAAGTGTCAGAAGTGTCCCCAGATGTCCTGGAAGACCACTGAAACTTGGACTCCCTTTGGCCATGGAAACAAGGTTAGGTATGAGGAGTGTGTAAACTGCACCCAAAGCACAGCAACAGTGTTACAGACGAATCCTGTGTGTCCGAGGCAGAGTAACAATGTTCCATGTGCATAGCGTGTAAACTGTGTAGCCAGGGGCCAGTGCTGTGGCGTAGCAGCATCCCAGATGGGCGCCAGCTCAAGTCCCAGCTGCTCCATTTCAGATCTAGCTCCCTATTGATGCACCTGGGGAAGCAGTAGAACATGGTCCAAGTCCTTGGGCCCCAGCACCCACTCGGGAGACCTGGAGGAAGCTCCTGGCTCCTGGCTTTGGATTGGCCTAGCTCCATCTATTGTGGCCACTTGGAGAGTGAAAAAGACGATGGAAGATTCTCTCTCTCTCTCTCTCTCTCTCTCTCTCTCTCTCTAACTCTGCCTTTCAAATAAATAAATCTTTAAAAAAAAAAAACACTATCTGATATGGCAACTGGCAGCCACATATAGCTAATCATATAAATATATATGTAGCCAAAGCATAATGCTATAATAAGCAATTCTAATTTTGGACGCCAGAAACAAGTCCTCTGCTGCAATAGAGCGGGTTTCTCCTAAATCCAAACCTGGTGGTCTCAGTGGACTTCAGGTTGGGGACCTGGATAAACTGTGATCCAGTAATGAGGCGGGCAGGGCTGGTGGGCTGGGAACACTCGTGGCCCCACAGAGCTAAGAAGAGGCTGAGTGACTCCCGTGGGTCTACACACTAGCCCTTCTGCCTTGACCTGAAGAGGCTGTGGCACGAGATTGAGGAGTAGGGATTGGCTGGGTCCTGGGGGTTCCATCCTGGCCGGCAATCACTGCCAGCACAGGGGTGACAGATCTCAAGCTAAGACAACAGGACAAGGTGAGCTCCTATCAGCACCAGTTTGAGTATGCGTAATTCAGCCATGTGAAAGCCAGGTACGGCCTGCACGGTCCTGGCTCTGGCTCCAGGATGACGATGGAAGCCCCAGATTCTCCAGCACCCGGTGAGCAGGACAGTCTTGTTCCCACAAAACCTCTGCCTTTGCCCTCCCGCCTGTGATTGTCATTGCAATTCAGTGTCGTGTCATTGCTCCAGGGGGGAGGATGGGGCGGGAGAACATGCAGGCTTAGCAGGATCCCTTAGGCTGCTTGAAAACTGGAGCCCACCGTGGGACCCTCTGAACTTCGGAAACGTTTCTTTCCTAAGGAGGTGTGAAAATGGTGTGTGTGCGCTGGCTCAGGAGTTGTACCAGTGAGGTGAGAAGACAGAAGGGCGGGCAAGGGAGATAGGAAGCAAAAGCTTGGAAGCAGTCTAGGTAATAGCAAAAACCCAGATGCTTTCCAGGAGGGATGGATTCGATCAGTGTGATGTGTGGACACAGCACAGAGGATGTCACTGTTGCCTGTGTATTCACAGCCCCTGGGGTGGGGTCAAACATTGATCTATTTAAAAGGCAAAGTGACAGAGAGATCTTCCCAAATGACCACCACAGCCAGGTCTGGGCCAGGCCAAAGCCAGGAACCCCGTCCTTGTGTCTCACGTGAGTGTCAGAGACCCAAGCTCGTGGGCCATCTTCTGCTCCTGGAAGGACGTCTTTAACTGCAGGTGACCAGTAGGTGAAATGGATGCTTAATGAGCCGAGGCAAGGAAGAGATGATTCTGAGTTTATGATTCATGTTAAAGAAAATTTCCTTAGACCAATAAAGTTTAGTAGAGTTTATCTGAACAACAACAACAACAACAACAAAAAAAACACGACTCAAAAGCTTGGGGTTGACATTGTGGCATAGCAGATAAAGCAGCCACCTGCAGTGCCAGCATCCCATGCGGGTGCCAGTTAGTGTCCCGGCTGCTCCACCTCCCATCCAGCTCCCTGATAGTAGCCTGAGAAAGCAGTGGAGGATGGCCCAAGTGCTTGGGCCCCTGCACCCACATGAGAGACCCAGAAGAAGCTCCTGGCTCCTGGCTTTGGATCAGCCCAGCTGTGGCCATTTGGGGAGTGAACCAGCGGATGGAAGTGCTCGCTCTCTCGCGCGCTCTCTCTCTGTAACTCTGCCTTTCAAATAAATAAGTAAATCTTAAAAAGAAGAAGACAACTTTGGGAGAAGAGTACACCAGAAAGTCTGTAACGACTATTGGGATAAAGGCAAGAGAACGAGGCTAGCGCTGTGGCGCAGCGAGTTAATGCCCTGGCCTGAAGTGCCGGCATCCCATATGGGCACCGGTTCTAGTCCCAGCTGCTCCTCTTCCAATCCGGCTCTCTGCTATGGCCTGGGAAAGCAGTAGAAGATGGCCCAAGTCCTTGGGCCCGTGCACCCACATGGGAGACCTGGAAGAAGCTCCTGGCTTCGGCTCGGCACAGCTCCGACCATTGTAGCCATCTGGGGAGTGAACCATCGGACAAAGGACCTCTCTGTCTCTCTGCCTCTCCTCTTTCTCTGTGTAACTCTGACTTTCAAACAAATAAATAAATATTTTTAAAAAAAATTCAGCAAGAGTTTGATGCATGTTTCTTAGCCATGGTTCTCAGAAACCAAACCAAAATTAAATTAGCAAAGTATGTGCTAGGAAGGTGAGAAGTTCATTTTAATCAAATAGCTTGTTTGCTGATTTCCTGGAACTAAATATAATACTCGATGCATTTATCCAGATGCAACAGCAAGTATTAGCAACTGCAGACTTCCCTTTCAGCTAATCGCTAATCCAGCACCCATAACTGGGTTAAATTAAAACAGCAAGAGCAGGCCGGCGCCGCGGCTCACTAGGCTAATCCTCCGTCTTGCGGCGCCGGCACACCAGGTTCTAGTCCCGGTCGGGGCACCGATCCTGTCCCGGTTGCCCCTCTTCCAGGCCAGCTCTCTGCTGTGGCCAGGGAGTGCAGTGGAGGATGGCCCAAGTCCTTGGGCCCTGCACCCCATGGGAGACCAGGAGAAGCACCTGGCTCCTGCCATCGGATCAGTGCGGTGTGCCGGCCGCAGCGTGCTACCGCGGCGGCCATTGGAGGGTGAACCAACGGCAAAAGGAAGACCTTTCTCTCTGTCTCTCTCTCACTGTCCACTCTGCCTGTCAAAAAAAAAAAAAAAAAAAAAGCAAGAGCAAACGCCTGTAAGCGGTCGCTAGTCCAGCCCCGTCAGGTGGAAAAGGCAGGCACAAGGAGACATTGGGGGGCAGGAGTCCCATGACTGTCCCCAGCGTGCTGCCCGCTCCTCAGGGAGCTCTTCCCTTTCAGCTTTACCTTGAAGTCTCCACAGGTGCACAGTTGCAGGGGTCCAGACAGAGGGGTCCTCTGAAGCAGTACGACACATGGGGAGGAAGGGAGGTCTTCAAAAAGTTCGTGGAAAAGGCATGAAAACCCCCTGCATGGGGCTGGTGTTGTGGCAACCCCTACATGCCTTGTGCGCACCAGTTTGAGTGCCAGGTGCTCCATTCGCATCCAGCTCCCTGCTGATGCACTTGGGAAAGCAGCAGAGGATGGGCCAAGTACTTGGGTCCCTGCCACCCTCGTGGGAGACGCAGGTTAAGCTCCAGGCTCTGGTCTGGCCCAGCCCTGGTCATCGCAGCCATTTTGGGAGTGAACCAGCAGATGGAAGTTTTCTCTCTCTCTTCCCGTCCCCCTTCCCCCTGTAACTCTGCCTTTCAAATAAATAAATCAATCTTTTTACAAGATTCCTTTTAAAATGCATGGATTTCAAACACTTTTTTTTTTTTTTTTTTTTGGACAGGCAGAGTGGACAGTAGAGGGAGACAGAGAGAAAGGTCTTCCTTTTGCCGTTGGTTCACCCTCCAATGGCCGCCGCGGTAGGCGTTCTGCGGCCGGCGCACCGCGCTGTTCCGATGGCAGGAGCCAGGTGCTTCTCCTGGTCTCCCATGGGGTGCAGGGCCCAAGCACTTGGGCCATCCTCCACTGCACTCCCGGGCCATAGCAGAGAGCTGGCCTGGAAGAGGGGCAACCGGGACAGGATCGGTGCCCCGACTGGGACTAGAACCCGGTGTGCCGGCGCCGCAAGGCGGAGGATTAGCCTGGTAAGCCACGGCGCCGGCTTCAAACACTTATTTTGGTATTAAAAATTATGTTTTGGGCCGGCGCCATGGCTTAACAGGCTAATCCTCCGCCTTGCGGCGCCGGCACACCGGGTTCTAGTCCCGGTCGGGGCACCAGATTCTATCCCGGTTGCCCCTCTTCCAGGCCAGCTCTCTGCTATGGCCCAGGAAGGCAGTGGAGGATGGCCCAAGTCCTTGGGCTCTGCACCCGCATGGGAGACTGGGAGAAGCGCCTGGCTCCTGGCTTCGGATCAGCACGATGCGCTGGCCGCAGCAGCCATTGGAGGGTGAACCAACGGAAAAGGAAGACCTTTCTGTCTCTCTCTCTCACTATCCACTCTGCCTGTCAAAAAAAAAAAAAATTATGTTTTAGGGATCAGCACTGTGGTGTAGCAGGCTAAGCCTCCACCTGTGGTGCTGGCGTCCCATATGGGAGTGAGCCCCTGGCACACTCGTGGGAGATACGGATAGAATTATGGGCTCCTGGCTTCAGCCTGGCCCAGGCCTCGCTGTTGTAGCCATTTGACGAGTGAACCAGTGGAGAATCAATCAGTCAATCTGTCAGTTAAAAATAATTTAAAATAAACATTTTTAATTATCATGTATTTATTTTTAGTTTTATTTCTTTGAAAGGCAGAGTAAGAGAGAGCGAGAGAGATATCTTCTGGGCCAGGCCAAAGCCAGGGGCCAGGAAGTCCATCCAGGAGTGGCAGAGGCCCAGGTACCCACATCATCTTCTACTTCCTTTCCAGGCACATCCGCAGGAAGCTGGATGGGAAGCGGAGCAGCCAGGACTCGAACCGTTGCTCTGATCAGATGTGCCCGCACTGCAGGCGCCGGCTTACCCGGCAGGGCCACAATGACAGCCTCTAAATTTACCTTTCTGTTCCATTTCCCTGTGAACTTGTTGGAACCTCCTTGTAGACGCAAATTTCAAGACCCTGCAGCTTTACTGCACCGAGTATGGTGAGACCTCAGCGCAGAGGCCACACGTGTTTTTCCGTGGCTTGTATCACGTGTTCCCTGATGACAGGTGTAGAACGCAAATCTCTTAGCAGTGAAAACACCGAGGACTTAGAAGTCCAGGCCAAGTTCTGCACGAATCCATGCTTAGCGTGGGATTTACCGCCCTCCCCAATATCAGCTTAGTTTCTGCAAAACAGGTGCAGAACAGTGACCACCAACAGCGCACGGCAGGCGGTCTCCATGGGAGCCCACGGCAGGTGGTCTCAGTGGACTTCATGGACAACCAGTCCCCCCTGGAGCTCAGTCCAGTGCTGATCTCAGTTCTCACAAGCCTGTTTGTCAGGGAGCTTCCCACGAGAGAGGAAGCCCTTTAGGAATGTGCCACAGTCATGATGCAAGGACAGGAAGGCACAGCTCAGATGTATTCCTCGGAAGTCTACAGTCTGCATCATGTTCGCATGAATACAACGCCGGGGTCCAGCATTAAGGCCGCCTGTTGGGAGTTCAGCCGGAGACACTGCTGCAGGTGACCACCGCGTTACAGTGCGTGCTGGAAAGGGCACAGCGCAAGGCTTGCCGAGTGCCTGCGGTTTAAAGACAGACCCTCCAGGAGCCTCGCCGCGCTCTGAGGATGCTACCCCCTCCATCATGGGGCCGAGGTCGCACCACATCTGGACAGGCCTGGTTGTCAGCCGTTTTCTGTTCTGCCTGGGGCCGGTTGTCTCCCCCAGAACCATTTACTCTGAGGATATCTTCACCCCGTGACCATTCTGCGCGTTTCAGCCAGGGGGTAAGGGGCCTTGCCCTTTTCCTGGTTGACTTGCCTAATTATCAGACTAAATGAGATTTCATACCTGAATGCCATTATCTGAAAGGTGTAAGGAGGAAGCCCAGGTAAGCCAAAGTGGCCAAAGCCAAGCACACACCACACACCTGCGTCTGTCTGCCTTCACCATGGTAACAGCTGCTGGCGGGGGTCATCGCCCTGTGCTCTAGGCACAGGAGTTGAGGGGCGGGGAGACAGGTCCACAGATGCAGGCTTCTCCACAAGCGTGAGCTTCCCTCACTCAAACCAGGTCACAAAGTAACAGCCAGGGCAGTTCCCACCCCAGCCTGGCAGTCTCCAAAGGATGAGTTCCAGGCAGCCCCTCAAGAACAGGCAGATAAAGCAGCTGCCGTGCCTTGTGTTCTTATTCTGGGCTTCAGACTTTAACCGAGGCACTAAGTGGTTTAAGAAGCAAACCACATTGATCTAAGGGTTTGAATCCTATAGACAGTTCCCACCCTCCCCGCCCCTGCCGCCATTTTTGTCTTTTAAAAGTCTCTATGTACTAATTTAAAGATACATCCCATTATTTCCCAGGAGTTTTAGATGCTTCATTTTCTACTGTAGCCTACAAATATACAATTTTATCCAAATTAAGACTTCCTAGGCCGGCACCCCAGCTCACTAGGCTAATCCTCCATTTGCGGCACCGGCACCCCGGGTTCTAGTCCCGGTCGGGGTGCCGGATTCTGTCCTGGTTGCCCCTCTTCCAGTCCAGCTCTCTGCTGTGGCCCGAGCGTGCAGTGGAGGATGGCCCAAGTGCTTGGGCCCTGCACCCCATGGGAGACTAGAGAAGCACCTGGCTCCTGGCTTCGGATCAGCGCGGTGCGCCAGCCGCAGCAGCCATTGGAGGGTGAACCAATGGTAAAGACCTTTCTCTCTGTCTCTCTCTCACTGTCCACTCTGCCTGTCAAAAAAAAAAAAGAAAGAAAGAAAGAAAGAAAGAAAGAAAGAAAGAAAGAAAGAAAGAGAAGAGAAGAGAAGAGAAAAGAAAAAACCTCTAGGGCAAGAGTTTGGCTCGGCAGTTAAAATACCACTCGGGGTCCAGCACTGTGGCACAGTGGGTAAAGTCGCCACCTGCAGTGCCAGGATCCCATATGGGCACCAGTTCAAGTCTCAGCTGCTCCACTTCCAATCCAGCTCTCTGCTATGGCCCAGGGAAGCAGTGGAAGATGGCCCAGGTCCTTGGGCCCCTGCACCTACGTGGGAGACCCGGAAGAAGCTCCTGACATCCATCGACCCAGCTCCAGCCATTTGGCCATCTGAGGAGTGAACCAGCAAATGGAAGACCTCTCTTTCTCTTTCTGCCTCTGCCTCTTGTAACTCTCTGCCTTTAAAATAAATAAACAAAATATAAACAAATAAAATATAAAATAGCACTTGGGCATGTGAATTCCATATCTGTATGCCTGTGTTCAGGTCCCAGCTCCACTTCTTTTTTTTTTTTTTTTTTTTGACAGGCAGAGTGGATAGTGAGAGAGACAGAGAGAAAGGTCTTCCTTTGCCGTTGGTTCACCCTCCAATGGCCGCCGTGGCTGGTGCGCTGCAGCCGGCGCACCGCACTGATCCCAAGGCAGGAGCCAGGTGCTTCTCCTGGTCTCCCATGCAGGTGCAGGGCCCAAGCACTTGGGCCATCCTCCACTGCACTCCCGGGCCACAGCAGAGAGCTGGCCTGGAAGAGGGGCAACCGGGACAGAATCCGGCGCCCCAACCGGGACTAGAACCCACTGTGCCAGTGCCGCAGGAGGAGGATTAGCCTAGTGAGCCGCGGCGCTGGCCCAGCTCCGCTTCTGATTCCAGCTTCTTGCTAAGGCGCACCCTGGGAAGCAGCAGATGATGGCTTAAGTGCCTGGGCTCCTGCCACCCACATAGGAGACTCGGATTGAGTTCCAGGCTCCTGGCTTCAGCCTGGCCCAGCCCCTGCTGTTGCCAGGTATTTGGGGAGTGAACCAGCAGATGGAAGATCTGTGTTCTCTCCAGCTCACTCTCAATCTCTCAGCATCTCTCTCTCTCTCTTCTCCCCGCACTACAAAGAAAAAAAATTTTTTAAAATATTTATTTATGGGGCCGGCGCCATGGCTCACTTGGTTAATCCTCTGCCTGTGGCACCAGCATCCCATATGGGCCCCAGGTTCTAGTCCCAGTTGCTCCTCTTCCAGTCCAGCTCTCTGCTGTGGCTCGGGAGGGCAGTGGAGGATGGCCCAAGTGCTTGGGCCCCTGCACCCGCATGGGAGACCAGGAGGAAGCACCTGGCTCCTGGCTTCAAATCAGCACAGTGCGGGCCGTAGCGCCCATTTGGGGAGTGAACCAGTGGAAGGAAGACCTTTCTCTCTGTCTCTCACTGTCTATAACTCTACCTGTCAAAAAAAAATTTATTTATTTATCTGAAAGTCAGAGTTACAAAGAGAGAGGAGAGGCAGAGACAGAGAGAGAGTCTTCCATCCGCTGGTTCACTCCCCAGTTGGCCGCAATGGCCAGAGCTGCGCTGATCTGAAGTTGGGAGCGAGGAGCTTCATCTGGGTCTTCCCACATGGGCGCAGGAACCCAAGCACTTGGGCCATCTTCTGCTTTCCCAGGCCATATCAGAGAGGTGGATTGGAAGTGGAGTAGCTGGGACTTGAACTGGCGCCCATATGAGATGCTGGTGCTGCAAGTGGTAGCTTTACCTGCTATGCCACAGTGCCGGCCCTCAAAGAAAAAAATTTTAAAAGACACTTCTCTTTTGTGGCCACTGTACTTCCAAATTATGTTCAGTAAGGGCCACCCATTTCTCTAAGCACAGGTTCTGAGAATTCTTCCACGTGAAATTGGCTGACCTTCCAAATAGAGAAATTCCACAGCTGGGCCTGGTCCAGCCTCTGCCTGACTTGGGCAGTCACCGTAAACTCCAGAAAGGTCAGATGCCCTCTCACAGCACAGACTGACCCTTGGTACTCCCCCGCCCACCAAGGGCTCCAGACTCTGGCTCCAGATGGACCCATCATTTCATCCTCCAGCTGCCCTACCGACCTACTGAACCAGTTCAGTTTCTGTCTGCCCCAGATACCTGGTGCCTCTCACCTGACCCAGTCCTGTTCCTGTTACAACTTCCAAACCCGGTCTGGGGGAAAAATTATTCAGAGAAGCTCACAGGGCTCAAAACAGGTCCACAGGGGCTGGTGCTGTGGCTTAGCAGGCAAAGCCACTGCCTTTGATGCCAGCATCCCATGTGGGTGCCAGTTCATGTCCTGGCTGCTCCATTTCCCATCCAGCTCCCTGCTAATGCACCTGGGAAAGCAGCAGAGGATGACCCAAGTGTTTGGGCCACTGCACCCACATGGGAGACCCAGATGGAGCTCCTGGCTCCTGGCTTCGGCCTGGCCTAGCCCTGGCTGTTGCAGCCGGTTGGTGAGTAAACCAGCAGATGGGAAGATTCTCTCTCTCTCTCTCTCTCTGTGTGTGTGTGTGTGTGTGTGTCTTTCTTTCTCTGTAACTCTACTTTTCAAATAAATGAATCTTTTTAAACAAAACAGGTCCACGGAGCTTTGGGACTCAAAGAATTCAGCCAAGAGTCCTCAGATGCAGCGAAACAGCGAGCCCTAGAGGGGCTCAGCGGCTCGACTCCTGCTTACCCGATGCCCCGGTGCTCTGCTCCGGACTCTGCCAACTGCGCCAGAGCTGCCCAGAGGAATTCCTTAGTGAAATCTCACAGAGTTTTTCTGAGCAAAACAAAAACACAATGCATGAATCAAGCAGCCCCTAGAACCAGAGTGGGTTCTGAAAACTGACAATTTGATTAGACGGTGTTCACAGACCTAGTAAACAAGCCGGCTGGGCTCCAGCCCGATTGAGCAGCCCAGCGGTTACAGCTGAGCCTCTGCTAACAGACGACCAGCTCACTGCTTTCCGCAGCCGGCGAAAGCCAAGCTGCTGCGATTAAATTCTACACTGGTTGGTCTGTTTGGCCCAGTGCAGGAGCCCAGTCCAAATGGTCTCCCATAAAATATCACTTCTCACTAGATAGCTTTATGAAAAAAAAATTGAGAGAGACGTACACAAAGACGGGGAGACAGACATTTTCCATCCGCTTGTTCACCCCCCAGATACTGTGAATGGTTGGGCCAGGCCAGGCCAAAGCCAGGAGCTGGGAACTTACTCTGGGTCTCCCATGTGGGAGTCAGGGACCCAGCTACTTCGGTCGGTCGTCATCACTACTGCCTCCCAGGGTGCAGCACCAGCAGGAAGCTGGAATCAGGGCTGGAGCCAGGACTTGAACCGGGCACCGCAGTGTGGCACATGGGCACCCCCATGGCATCCTAACACCGCCCCAGCAGCCTCGCTTCAGTCACTGACGCGCCTGCCTGGGTGGGATACAACATCTGAGCTGTTTCGCTGGGGGCAGCAGCAGGCAGCGAACAGCCGGACTCGGCGGTGCCCTCAACACGCCCATCTGAAGGTTCCGTCTCCTTATCTGTGAACCAGAGCCCTGCACTTGAGAGCCGGCAGCCGCCTAAAACCCACTCCAAAGAACACTTTCCAGAATGTGAAGGGAACCTTTTTGCCCCTGGACTTAAAAACTTCCGTCCGTCACCGGAACAGGAGTCTAGTGTCAATGCCAGGACAGTTTTGAATGGCAGGAGCTAGATACTGTCTCATGAGAAAATGGATGCAGGCGTCCAGGGGGCAGCTCGTCGGCCATCACACTGGCCAGTGACCTAGTAACTCGGAGTGTTCCAGAGTTAGAGCAGCAAAAAGTCGTCAGGAGAGCCCCTCTGCCTCAGGCGGTGCAAACCACGCCTGACTCAGCCAGCCGCGGGCAGGAAGGAATGACTCAGAGGCGGGATGCCTGGGGCTCCTGGGGCACGGGCTGCACAGATCCCAAGCGTAATCGCTGTGCGGTGGGGGTGGGGAGGGCGTCCGTCATTTGATGAAACCAAACATCAACCCTCCCAAGGTAGGAAAGGAGCTGCTTGGTTAGGCTGGAGTATTTAGAAGTAAAACATCTCAGCTTGGCGAGAGGGGAAACGCACGCATGCCGTTCGGCAGGGAGCAACAGGAAGCCGGCGCACGGGTCTACGTCGCTGCCCGAGACGCCGCGTCGCTCCGGTCTTCAAAGCCCCTCCGTGGAGCCCGAGCCAGGGGAATTATATAAGTGCCAGCTCCTCTCCGTCTTCACCCAAACCCTCTCCACTCTCTGCGCTGAGCAACCTGGACCTCTTGCGCCTCCAGGAAGCGGAGTCACCCGAACCAGAGCCGCCACCGCGATTCCAGCCGCCGGCACCTGCGAGGTGCACCCGCACACCTCAGACGCGCGAACACCTTCGCTTCTGCAGGGCCCCACCGGCATCGCGCTCCGAGGACCACGCACTTCTGCACCAGGTCCTCGGCGTTTCTGGTAGACAAAACCTGAACGAGTCAGCCGCCCACTCCCAGCCCACGCGCGCGCAAAGGCCGGGGTGGGGCTGCCTGGAGGGCGCGGACCCTCGCGGCCTTCCCTCCCTTCGTCTTTACAAACTGGCCAATGACCGCTCCGGCATGGCTCTCCCGCATGCGGCCGGCCAATAGCGGGGAGAGGGGCGGGCCTCGGCGGGGACCTGGCCCAGTGAGGGGCGCGTAGGGTGTGGCCCTGACCGGCCGGCGCCTCCGCGTGAGTACTTAAGCCCCGGGGACTGCGGGGCGCAGGGATGCGTGGCATCGCTGGAGACTCCTGGTGCGTCTGCGGTCCCTGCCCGCTAGAATTTCGCCTGCCGGAGCCACCATGGTAAAGACGCGCGGGAAGAAGGGGAGCCCGGGCGGCCCTGGCTGTTGGGGGATGCGCGGGGTGCCAGGGATACTTGGGGAGCCGCGCGGAAGGGCCGGGACGCCCGGGGAGGCCGGGCCAGCACTGCCCCTCTCCGCGCCTGCCCAGCGGGAGGCTGATGTTGAAGAGCGGTGCGCGCCCCGAGGGTGCTGTGGGCGGGCGGAGCGCGCGCTGGCGCCTGGAGCCGACCGAGGGAGCCCGGGGGACAAAGATGTGTGGGGTCTGTCCGCCTCCCTCCGAGGCCGGGAGTGCAGGCAGGTTTTCCGGTTCGGAGTCCGTTCCCGGGTGCCTTTAGAGCGGCCAGCTCCGCCAGAGGTCAGAGATCCGCGCCTTTGGCCCGGTGCTTGACCAGGGGGTTCTTAGGCACCAGGAGCCCGCAGGAAGGCCCTCTGGCTCCTTCTCTCGAGTTCGCGCCTCACAGCAGCCTCTTGGTCGCTCCTGGGCTCTTTCTCTGCTGCCCTCCCCCCCCCCTCCTGGGAGGTGCTTGACCCTAAAGGGATCTTTGGACATTGGCTTGGGTGGAAAGGACCTGCATATGGGAAGGCCTGCTTGTCCCAGGGTTTGGCTGGGTGAGGGGGCTTGAACAGTGGGTGTTAGGCCTGGGCTGTGACCCTGTGTGCTACCTGCCTAGGTAACCCCTGCTACAGCAGCAGGCTGGGACAGGTGTCCAGGGCAAGGCTGTGGGTGAGTTTTCAAAAGCCTGGCTCTGGCTCCTGGGCTGCTTCCTCAACTCATCCACAGGCCTGAGCTTGGCCTTCTGCCCCTTCAGGGCATGGGGGAGACAGAGCAGCTGCCATGGGACCCTCTTCTCCGAGGCCCCAGGTCGGGGGACAGAAGCCCCTGGCTGACCTGTCTTAGCACAAGCCACCCCAGCCAGCAGAGGGCTTCTGGCACCCGTAGGTTCGGCTCTCTATTTCCTGTTCTGAACTTCCAAAGCCTGGTGTCAAGGTCGGGGGATGAGGGCCTGGGGTGGGTGGGAAGGCTTGGAGTAGGCAACACTGCGAAGCCTCAGCTTTGGGGAAGGAGAGCTGTTCTCGGGGAAGCCCCCTCCACGCTGCCTGCCTGCTGCCCACGCTGCTCCAGCCTGTGGCTCTGTCTGCCCCTCCTCCGCCCCCCCCACCCCCCAGCGCGAGTGCATCTCCATCCACGTGGGCCAGGCCGGGGTGCAGATGGGCAATGCCTGCTGGGAGCTCTACTGCATGGAGCACAGCATCCAGCCCAACGGCACCATGCTCGGCGACAAGGCCCCGGCGAGCGGCGACGACTCCTTCAACACCTTCTTCAGCGAGACGAGGGCTGGCCGGCACGTGCCCCGGGCTGTCTTTGTGGACCTGGAGCCTGCCGTCATAGGTGAGTGGAGAGCCTTGCCCCTGGGCAGGGGGGTGGAGGGGACACTCAGAATGCAGGCTGACCTGGCCGAGGACAGCACCGAAGCCTGCGGCCCGTGGCGTGTGCCGATGTGGTGTTCAGGAGGGGTCTCAGAGACCCCTGTGCTGAGTGGCCCAGCTCTGTCCGGAAACTGCCCGGCGCCTGGGTCAGGGGTCAGCTCTGGTGTGGTGAATGTGGCAAGGATCAGATCCAGCAGGAAGGGTTAGGGCCACTCCCTGCCCTCAGAGGACGCCTGAGGACCTGGGAGTGGAGCAATATCGGCCATGGCCCCCTACCGGGAGGGGGCCTGTGTGAGCCTGCCCGCCTCCTGCAGGCTGTTCTGCTTCCTCCCTCCTGCATTTGGGTCTCCTCCTCTTCCTGTCCCTGGAAATCCGGCCCCTCCCCCGTCTTCCTAAAGAGTGTGGTTTTAGGCCTTAAACTGTGGTGGGGGTGGTTTGCATCCGGCTGCCTTCTAAACCCATCAGGAGGGAGTCCCTGCCTAGCCCTTCCAGCGGGTGGCCTTCCGAGCCCTCACCCAGCAGAATGAAGAGGGGGCACTGCTGAGGGCACCCTGGACTGCCTCAGGGGCCCGGGAGGAGCTGGGTTAGGAGGGGCCTGGGCAGGGCCCTGTGTCCATCACTGGCTGTTGTGGGTCACACTCAGGGGAGCCCACCGCAGAGGTCCCAGTGCCTGCCTGTGTTGGCCTCTGACCTCTGCCCTCTCTCTTCCCCTCAAGATGGGGTAAGAACTGGCATTTATAGACAGCTCTTCCACCCTGAGCAGCTAATATCTGGCAAGGAGGACGCGGCCAACAACTACGCCCGTGGCCACTACACCGTGGGGAAGGAGATCATTGACCTGGTGCTGGAGCGGATCCGGAAACAGGTGAGCGGGACCAGGGAGCGGGACCTGGCACCTGCAGGAGCTGACTGTGTCCTCAGCTTCCTCCCTGGGAGGCTGAGCTTGTGCACCACGAAAGGGCAGCCTCAGCCTGTGGCTGGTACCCAAGGCTGTCTTCTGGCCTGTGTGTCCACTCGGCTCCCTCTAGGGGGAGCTGTCGTGTACCAGGTGCAGATCTGGCTTGGAAGCCTGAACAGGGCTCCCCTGTGGGCTCAGCATGCTGTTCTTAGACTCCTATGCGGAAATCTCCACCTGGGGAGAGGCTTCTCCAGTTCACCCATCCCCTGCCCAAGGCACTGAGCGCCAGGGGCAAGGTCGCCTGGAAGCAAGGACTTTGGCACTGTTGCTTGGTCTTTTTTTTTTTTTTTTTAAGATTTTATTTATCTGAGAGGCAAAGGTACAGAGAGAAGGAGAGAGAGAGAGAAAGGTCCTCCATCCTCTGGTTCACTCCCCAAATGACTACAATGGCTGGAGCTTGGCTGAACCAAAGCCAGGAGCCAGGAGCTTCTCCTGGGTCTCCCACGCAGGTGCAGGGGCCCAAGCACTTGGGCCATCTTCTACTGCCTTCCCAGGCTATAGCAGAGAGCTGGATAGGAAGAGGAGCAGCCGGGACCAGAACCAGCACCCATACAGGATGCCAGCACTGCAGACAGAGGCTTAGCCCTCTATGCCACAGCACTGGCCCCAACTTGGCCCTGTCTTGATGAGAGCTCTGTGCCCAGCAGGGACCGAGGACATGGGAGTGACCCCAGGGATGGGATTCTTTGCTCCCCCCCGCCCCCCAAGAATGAAAAGAAAACAAAGTACCTTAAACTGACATGACCCTTCTGGTGCAGGGAGCCTCGGATACTTGTTAAACCTGCAGGCTCCTGGCTTCCGGTCTGAGATATGGTCCTGGGGTCTGTTCAGCAGGGCAGCACGGCCACCCCCAGGCTGCTGCAATTGCATGGCGAAGCAGTGAGGTCGAGAGGGCCCAGCTCCCGACTGCAAATCCTGTGCCCTCCATCCCCCAGCGCTGCACACACAGCCCAGTCTTTCTGGGTCATCTGTCCCCCAAGAACTCTAAGCCTCCCACCTCCTTTTCTCACCTGTTCAGAGGAGCAGCAAGAGGATGTGAGGCAGCTCTGGGGGCAGTGGGAGTCTTCGCATATTGATGGGTTCAGTTCTATGTGTGAGTGTACAAGAGAATTCAGCAAGTGCCTAGAAGAGGGAATTTTGTTTATTATTATTATTATCACGACTCTTTTAAGATTTATTTATTTTTTACTTGAGAGTCAGAGTTACGAAGAGAGAGAGAGAGGTCTTCCATCTGATGGTTCACTCCCCAGTTGGCCGCAACGGCTGGAGCTGCACTGATCCGGAGCCAGGAGATTCTTCCAGGTCTCCCACATGGGTGCAGGGGCCCAAGGACTTGGGCCATCTTCTGCTGCTTTCCCAGGCCATAGCAGAGAGCTGGATTGGAAGTGGAGCAGCCAGGACTAGAACCAGCGCTCATATGGGATGCAGGCACTGCAGGCCAGAGTGTTAACCCGCTGTGCCACAGCACCGGCCCCAGAAGAGGGAATTAAGAGATAAGCTTATTTTTGGTGCAGAAAAGATTTTGAAATCTTGGCATAGGTTTTTTTTTTTTCATTTATACATTTTATTTGTAAATGCTTACACCAGAACAGTGCAAGTAAAGTTTAGAGACAATGGGTGTCATTGTTTTAGGTAGCATTGGTTTGTTATAAAAGAGACGTGGGAATTATTTCATGATGAAAGATTTCAGAACTTCAGTGGGATGGGAAGCTTCGTGGGATGCCACTTCAGAGATTTCCGTCTACATAATGTGTTTTCCAAGAATGCCACCATCTCTAAGTAGAAAATAACCCTTGTCGTCCAGAACTACGTTAGCGCCTCCGTGTTCTGGAAGAAGAACTTTACCCTCCGCTTTCACACTAACTGCTTGAAGCTCTCCACCCTTTCCCTTAGAGCCTGGTCCAACAGCTGCTACAGTTGCCTGCAATACTTTTCCTTGAGATTTTTTAGGGAGCCTGATGCCTCCTTTGGTTACCATTTCCGTGGCGCTCCTCACAACCAAGGCCTGGTCAAAGAGCGGAAGAAACTTCCTAAATGCCCGTCCGGCCGTGGCTCCAGCGCCACAGCTCCTGTTCTCCCTTGCCGCCACAAACCATAGTTTTTTCATAACACATTTCCACAAACTTCTTTTTTTATTTTTTTATTTTTATTTTTTGACAGGCAGAGTTAGACAGTGAGAGAGAGAAAGGTCTTCCTTCCGTTGGTTCACCCCCAAAGTGGCCGCTATGGCCGGCGCATTGCGGCCAGCACACTGCGCTGATCCGAAACCAGGAGCCAGGTGCTTCCTCCTGGTCTCCCATGCGGGTGCAGGGCCCAAGGATGTGGGCCATCCTCCACTGCCTTCCCGGGCCACAGCAGAGAGCTGGACTGGAAGAGGAGCAACCGGGACAGAATCCGGCGCCCCAACCAGGATTAGAACCTGGGGTGCCGGCGCCGCAGGCGGAGGATTAGCCTAGTGAGCCACGGCGCTGGCTCCACAAACTTCTTAAAGGCCCCTTGTATATGCTCGCCACTTAAAACACACACACTTAGGTATAAATTATATGTCCAGGTCTTTTTTTTAAAAAAAAGATTTATTTTATTTATCTGAAAGAGTTACAGAGAGAGGTAGAGAGAGACAAAGAGAGGTCTTCCATCTACTGGTTCACTCCCCAAATGGCCTCAATGGCCAGAGCTGTGCCTATCCAAAGCCAGGAGCCAAGAGCTTCTTCAGTGTTTTCCACATGGGTGCAGGGGCCCAAGCACTTGGGCCATCTTCCACTGCTTTCCCAGGCACGTTAGCAGGGAGCTAGATGGGAAGTGGAGCAGCCAGGACTTGAACCAGTGCCCATATGGGATGCCGGTGCTGCAGGCTGGGGTTTTAACCCAAGTCCAGGTCTTTTCAAAACCAGAAGCAAATACACCTATAGGTGGGGAAAAGTCTGTTGGGGGGGGGGGGGGGAGGGCAGGCACCGTGGCCAGGCTCTCCGTGTCCTGACAGCGTCCCATCCTCCTCTAGACGGATCAGTGCACCGGGCTCCAGGGCTTCCTGGTCTTCCACAGCTTCGGGGGTGGCACCGGCTCGGGCTTTACCTCTCTGCTGATGGAGCGGCTCTCTGTGGACTACGGCAAGAAGTCCAAGTTGGAGTTTGCCATCTACCCAGCCCCCCAAGTGTCCACAGCGGTGGTGGAACCCTATAACTCCGTCCTGACCACCCACACCACCCTGGAGCACTCGGACTGCGCCTTCATGGTGGACAATGAGGCCATCTACGACATCTGCCGTCGCAGCCTGGACATCGAGTGCCCCACCTACACCAACCTCAACCGGCTCATCGGCCAGATCGTGTCCTCCATCACTGCCTCCCTGCGTTTCGAAGGCGCCCTCAACGTGGACCTCACGGAGTTCCAGACCAACCTGGTGCCCTACCCCCGCATCCACTTCCCGCTGGTGACCTACTCGCCCATCATCTCGGCGGAGAAGGCCTCCCACGAGCAGTTGTCAGTTTCGGAGATCACCAACGCCTGCTTCGACCCTGCCAATCAGATGGTCAAGTGTGACCCCCGGCACGGCAAGTACATGGCCTGCTGCGTGCTCTATCGTGGAGACGTGGTGCCCAAGGACGTGAACGCGGCTATCGCCACCATCAAGACCAAGCGCACCGTCCAGTTTGTGGACTGGTGTCCCACAGGTTTCAAGGCAAGTTGGGGGAAAGGGAGGGATTGGCCTGTGTGGCCTGCGCGCCCATGGACAGGGAGGGTCCTGTAGCATCACAGGCACGAAGAATGCGTGCCCCGGGGTGGGAGGAACAGGAGAAAGGCGGCTGTAGAGGTTGCCTTGAACTTGATCCATCTCAGCCCACCAGGCCTGGGGACTGTGAAGCCAGGGGGGACTGTCCTTGGAAGATTGCCTTTGTGAAAGGAAAAGTATCAGCCTCGTGTCACCTAACTGGACGCAAAGACATTCCACAGGCGTGACAGCCGGGGCGGGGGTCACAGCTTCATCTCTGTGTGCCAGGACCCAGCCTGTGACGGGGCCCCTGCCCAGAGGGGACACTTCAGGCAGTACAGAGGGTCAGCCATCAGGTCGTGGGGAGAACGGGAGTGGGAAGGGCCCCTGTGAGCACAGCCACTTCCTTCCACAGTTGGGAGAAGCGAGAACTCAGTTACGCTCTTGCCAGTGCCCACTGCCAAAATGCAAGGCTTATGACCTCGTTTGAGTCATGAGGGTTCGCTCTGGGGTGACAGCTGTGGCTGCAGTGGCTGTGGCCGTCATGGGAGGGGCGGCAGAGCCGGGAGAGCAGATCTGGCAATGAGGGCAGGTGGCAGTCCCGGCCTCGGCGCAGGGAGAAGCCGGAGCCATGCAGAGGATGCCCCTGGCTGTGTTGAGGAGGAGTAAGCGCCGTGAACTTGAGGTGTCAGTGGGAAACTTCCCTTACTTTAAGGAAGATAAAACCACTGAATCTGAAATACATTTATTCATTCAGGATAGACCAGTATTTAAAGTCAGTCAGGTTTAGATCCGGTTGGAGATATTCACAGTTCCTTATATATATATTTTAAGATGTATTTATCTGAAAGTCAGAGTTACACAGAGAGAGAAGGAGAGGCAGAGAGAGAGAGAGAGAGGTCTTCCATCTGCTGGTTCACTCCCCAGTTGGCCACAATAGCCGGAGCCATGCCGATCCAAAGCCAAGAGCCAGGAGTGTCTTCCTGGTCTCCCACGTGGGTGCAGGGGCCCAAAGGCTTGGGCCATCTTCCACTGCTTTCCCAGGCCACAGCAGAGAGCTGAATCAGAAGTGGAGCAGCCAGGACTTGAACCAGCGCCCATATGGGATGCTGGCACTGCAGGCAGTATCTTTACCCACTATGCCACAGTGCCAGCCCCCACCTTATACTTTTTTTTTTTTTGACAGGCAGAGTGGACAGTGAGACAGAGAGAGACAGAGAGAAAGGTCTTCCTTTACCGTTGGTTCACCCTCCAATGGCCGCTGCGGCTGCTTATACTTTTTTTTTTTTTTAAGGTTTATTTTTTTTTTATTTATTGCAAGACAGAGTTACAGAGAGAGCTGGAGACAGATCGAGTGGTCTTCCATCCTCTGGTTCACTCCCCAGATGGCTGCAATGACCAGAGCAGAGCCAATCCAAAGCCAGGAGCCAGGAGCTTCTTCCAGGTCTCCCATGTGGGTGCAGGGCCCAAGGACTTGGGCCATCTTCTACTGCTTTCCCAGGCCATAGCAGAGAGCTAGATCGGAAGAGGAGCAGCCGGGACTAGAACCAGTGCCCGTATGGGATACCGGTGCTTCAGGCCAGGGCTTTAACCTACTGCACCACAGCGCTGCCCCCCCTTATACTTTTTTAAACTGTTAATTTTCTAAACTACAGGGAACTAGAGAAATGGGTATGAGGAGGCTTCAGGAAATTCATGGAAAAATGGAATTAAAAGCTAAGTTTAGAGGCTGGCATGTGGTGCAGCCAGTTAAGTTGCCACTTCCAACACTGGCATCTTGTATCAGAGCCTGGTCAAGTCCAGGCTGCCCTGCTGCCATCCAGCTCCCTACCAGTGTGCCTGGGAAAGCAGCAGAGGACGGTCCAGGGACATGAGCCCCTACTACTCACGTGGGAGACATGCATGGAGCTCCTGGCTTTGGCGTGGCCCAGCCCTGGCGGTTGCAGCCATTTAGAGAGTCAGTCGGTGAGTGGAAAACTCTGTCTCTCCCTCCCTTTCTCTCTCTCTGACTATTTCTTTCAAATAACTCATTTTTTCAAAGTTTATTTTGGTACAAAACATTTCAAAACCTGTACATGATTCTATAATACACAATTTCTTGCAATTTCTGTATTTTCATTTCTTTGAAAGGCAGAGATCTTACATATGCTGATTCATGCATCAGATGCCTGCAACAGCCGGGGTTGGGCCAAGCCGGTGCCAGGAACCCAGCATTCAGTGTAGGTCTCCAGCCTGGGTGGCAGGGACACAGGTTAAGCCACCTGTTACCCAGGCTGTGCTGTAGTAGGGAGCTAGAAACAGAGGTGCAGCTGGGACTCGAACCCAGGTACTCTGTTATGGGGTGCCAGCACCCCCAATGGTGTCTTTTTTTTTTTTTTGACAGGCAGAGTGGATAGTGAGAGAAAGAGAGACAGAGAGAAAGGTCTTCCTTTGCCGTTGGTTCACCCTCCAATGGCTGGCGCAGCCAGCGCGCTGCGGCCGGCGCACCGCGCTGATCCGAAGCCAGGAGCCAGATGCTTATCCTGGTCTCCCATGGGGTGCAGGGCCCAAGCATTTGGGCCATCCTCCACTGCACTCCCTGGCCACAGCAGAGAGCTGGCCTGGAAGAGGGGCAACCAGGACAGAATCCGGCACCCTGACCAGGACTAGAACCCGGTGTGCCGGCACCGCAAGGCGGAGGATTAGCCTGTTGAGCCATGGCGCCGGCAAATGGTGTCTTAACCCTTGTGCCGAATGCCTGCCCATAATACAGCTTCTGTGAACATTCTGAAGCCCCTGGGCCCAGTTAGCACCCACCTCCCTGCCACCTAGACTGAACATTTGAATCTGTGCTCACCTACCTAGCTGTATCTCACACACACACACACACACTTTTCTGCCTAACAAGATTAACAGTACTTCCCCCAGCGCTGGGTTCTGTGGCACAGCAGGTTAAGCCACTGATGGGGACACCCACAGCCCATATCAGAGTGCCCGGCTTCAAGTCCCAGCTCCACTTCTGATTCCAGCTCCCTGCTCACGCACCTGGGAAGGCAACAGATGATGGCCCACCCTTGTGGGCCACCTGGATGGAGTTTCGGGCACCTGATTTTGGCCTGGCCCACCTCTGGCCCTTGTGGGCATTTAGGGAGTGAACCAGCAAATGGAAGGTCTCTCTGTCACTTTGCCTTTCAAATAAAAATATTTTTTTAAGTTGTACTTTCCCCAAGTAAAATTATATTCAAATTTTCCCAGTTGCCATAAATACTGTTTGTAGCATGTCTTTCAAAGTCAGGATCTAATCAAGGTGAAGGACTATCTGCTAAGTCTCAATGTAAAACAGCTCAAGCTTTTTCTTATAAATCATTTTAAGTGTTTTTTTTTTTTTTTAAGATTTTATTTATTTATTTGAAACAGTAATGAGGAGAGGCAGAGAGAGAGAGAGAGAGAAAATGGCCCCAACTACCAGGGCTGGGCCAGGCCAGAGCCAGGAGCCTCATCCGGGTCTCCCACATGGGTACAAGGGCCCAAGGGTTCAGGCCATCCTCTGCTGCCCTCCCAGGAGCATCAGCAGGGACCTGGATCAGAAGTGGAGCAGGGGCCGGCGCAGTGGCTCACATGGTTAATCCTCTGCCTGTGGTGCCGGCATCCCATGCGGGTGCCGGGTTCTAGTTCCAGTTACTCCTCTAACAGTCCAGCTCTCTGCTGTGGCCTGGGAGGGCAGTGGAGGATGGCCCAAGTGCTGGGGCCCCTGCAACCGTATGGAAGACCAGGAAGAGGCACCTGGCTCCTGGCTTTGGATCGGAGCAGTTCCAGCCATGGCGGCCGTTTAGGGAGTGAACCAATAGAAGGAAGACCTTTCTCTTTGTCTCTCTCTCTCACTGTCTATAACTCTACCTGTCAAAAAAAAGTGGAGCAGCAGGGACTCGAACTGGCACCCATATGAGATGCCTGCACTGCAGGCTGCAGCTTTACCCACCATGCCACAGCACCAGCACCAGGATTGATTTATTTTGAAAGGCAGAGTTACATGGTGTGGGGTGGAGATGGGGAGAGAGATCGCCCATCTACTGGTTCATTCCCCAAGTGGCTGCAACGACCAGCGCTAGGCCAGACTGAAGCCAGGAGCCAAGAACTCCATCCAGGTTTCCTAAGTAGTGGCAGAGGCCCAAGCACTTGGACTGTCATCCACTGCTTTCCCAGGCGCATTAGCATAGAGCTGGCTCAGAGGTGGAGCAGCTGGGACTCCAGCCAGCGGTCACGTGGGATGCCTGTGTCGCATCAAGTGGCCTGAGCCACTGTGCCGCAGCGCCGGCCCCGCGCCCTTTCTCTTGACGGCAACTTGGAGGGGACTGGCCCTGCCGGATGCCCCGCGTTCAAGGCCTGTCTATCGCCCTGCAGTTCTGACCTCCCTCTGCATATTTCTCCCAGGCTGGCAAATGCCACAGCCCAGCCACCGCCCCTTCCCAGCTACACAGGTCCTCGGGCAGACCCCCTCCTGGCAACGTGAAGTCAGGCGCTTGGACTTCTGTTTCTTTTTAGGTTGGCATCAACTACCAGCCCCCCACCGTGGTGCCTGGGAGCGACCTGGCCAGGACACAGCGGGCAGTCTGCATGCTGAGCAACACGACCGCCATCGCCGAGGCCTGGGCCCGCCTCAACCACAAGTTTGACCTCATGTACGCCAAGCGTGCCTTCGTGCACTGGTACGTGGGCGAGGGCATGGAGGAGGGCGAGTTCTCCGAGGCCCGAGAAGACCTGGCCGCCTTGGAGAAGGATTACGAGGAGGTGGGCACAGAGTCTGCGGCCGGCGAGGATGACGCTGAAGATTTCTGAGGGGTCTCTGCCCCCGCACTCCAGCTCTGTGTGTCTCCCTCCACTGCTTCCCTGACCCCTTGCAAATACAATCAATGTATGGCGTGACGAAGGCCTCTGTGGCGTGAGGTTCTGTCGGGGCAGTGCGCCTTCCCGGCTCCCTTTGCACTAAGGGCAGGGTGGCCTCTGCCTACAGGGATTCTGGCCAGGCAGTGTCCGGTGGAGGCCCATCAGACCACCCCGATCTCGGTAGCCCAGCTCAGCAGCTAGGCCATGGTGCTTGACCGCAGGTGTGCCCCTGTGCGTGCCCTGGTCCCCAGCCCGCCTTCCAGAGGCTCCAGCTGCTGGCCTGCCCCTTGGCATTCTGGGACACAAACTGCTCAGTTTCAGTGCCTGGAAAAAAGCAGCATTTTTTATTCTGTGCGCACTCCTTGTGGCCAACAGAGGGCAGTAGAGGCCGACCTCGCAGGCCTGTGGGTGGCAGCCATCTTACCTTTCGGGCTTCTGCCCGCCACCTGAGGAAGGCACCGGGTCCAACAACGAGGCATCAGCCGGGGCGCAGCATGCACAGAGAGCAGGAGAGCATTTCAGGCAGGAAGTCTCTTCTCCTGCAGGAGTGCTGAGGAGGAAGTTAGGAGCCGTGGTGCAGGGGCCGTGTCTGGTCCCATCTGGTCTTGAGATGAGCGAGAGGTTCTGCCAGCAGCTGAGGGTGGCACAGATGGCCCCTCCTCGCACAGCCCGAGCTCAAGATGGCTTCGGGCCCCGCAGCCAGGAGAGGTGGCAGGCTGGTGCGCGCCACGGGGCGGGCTCTGTTCCCGGAGAGGCCCTGGATCTAGCATGGGCTCGGGCCTGGTCTCTGCCTTCTTAAAGTAGCCGTGAGTGGTGAGTGTCAGCCGGAGCCCTGCTTCGGGTCGGGGCTGCTTGCCGGTGTTAACGCTGCAGGCTGTTTCCCGGCCCCTTTACATCTGGCCTGGCCGGTCCTGGGAGGGCCATGCTGAAAGAGCACCGTCCACAGCCCAGGCCCTCACACTGCGGTCCCCCATCCCACAGCAACACACTGGGCAGGCACTGGGGGTCTCGGGGGTCTCGGCTCTCCGTCTCCCTCATCACTGCAGTTCTGAGTGTAGACATCTCGGGCTGGGCGCGTGTCTCTTTTCCCAGAGTCCACGAGGCCCCTGGAGACGAAGCCCCCAGACCACTGCCCATGCAGCCTGACCCGGCCCTGGCCGCGTCTCCCATGCTTGTGCCCTGTCCTCCATCAGAAGCCGCTCGCGTCTTCCTGCTCCGGCTGTCGCCTTTCGACTTCAGAATCCTTTTCTGCAGGGCCGCTCCTGGCAAACACTAAACCTCCTGGCTCCTCTGGTGCTCGGAGGGCTGGGCTTGGAGGGGAATCAGCCGCAGAAGGAAGAGAAAGAGGCTGGGAAAGCCAGCTCTCCCGGGAGACCAGGCCCTGCCCTTCGTTCAGCCTACAGCCTGCTCGGTCGTGCTTGCCTCCCAGAGTCCGGTGAGCTGCCACTTCCTCTGCCTTCTTCCCTCCTGGCCCCATGAAGTCATACATGTCAGCTCCTCCCCGTGTGCTCTGCCCATTAGCGAGACCAACAGTAAGGAGGATGTCCATGCGACGGGACCTCCGGCCCTCAGCATTCGCTGCGATTTGATAGTAGCTGAGCGAGCCAGCTGCAAGCCAGATTATGCATTTGGGTAAGCCAGCAGCTGCCAGGCCTCCTCTCGTGGCTCTGAGGTAGAATGACTCTAAGTTACATTTCTCTTGTTCGGGGCACCCCCTTGTTTGAAAGGCAGGGTGACACAGAGAGAGAGCTCTTCCATCCACTGGTTCTTTCCTTGAATGGCCTCAACTGTGGATGGGCCAGGCCAGAGCCAGGAGGCTGGAAGTCTGTTGGTGTCTTGTGCACGGGTGGCAGGGTCCTACGTGCTCAGGCCATCCTCCGCTGCCCTCCCAGGCACATTAGGGAGCCGGATCAGAACCGGAGCAGCCGGGACTTGAACCAGTGCCCCAATTTGGGATGCTGGAGTCACATGCAGCTGCTTAACCAGCTGCACCACGATGCTGGCCCCCGTTTGAGCTTTTCAAACATGCAGGGAAGACCTGCGGCAAATCTGTGCCTGCCCTTCACACACCATGGTCAAACCCCCGGTAGACCAAGTCCCTGGCACAGTCTCGCCTGGGCTCCTTGCAAACTCTGCCAGAGTGGGCATGGAGGAGAGAGAGTGTTGTCCTGGGAGTTGTGATCCGAAGCCAGAGACGCTTGAAGTCTTAAAGGGGCCACACTTGAAGCGCGAGCGCGGAGGAAGGTTGGCCCTTGGCAGAGACCTTGCTCACAGATGGAGCCAGCAGCAGACACACTTGACGCTAGTCCTGGCCAAAGCAAGAACCGAGCCACTTGCAGCTACCCTAGGACATAGCGCCCCAGGCACTTGGCTCCATGGGGTCCTTGGGGGTGGGGCAGTTAGTCAGCGGGTGGGCCAGGACCAAAGACCAAGGAGAACTGGCCTCGGTGAGAGGGAAGCAGGAGCCACTGCCGAAGAACCGGGCTCTTAAGAGGCTTCACGGAAGGGCAGGCATTTGGCTTAGCAGTTCAGACTCGCTGGGACATCCATGTCTCATATTGGAGTGCCTGGGTTTGAGTCCTTGTTCTACTCCCAATTCCAGTTCCCTGATAACTCACACCCTGGGGGGGCAGCAGGTGATGGCTCATGTACTTGGGTCCCTGTCACCCACGTGGGAGACCTGGGTTGAATTTCTAGCTTTCTTTGGCCTGGCCCAGCCTCTGCTGTTGGAAGTATTTGGGGAGTGAACCATCAGATGGTAGCTCTGTCTGTCCGCCTCTATTTCAAAATTTTAAAAATCTAACGAAGGACAGCTCCTTATAAAGTGTTTGTTTTCATTTGAAAGGCAGGGAAAGCTTCCATCTGCTGGTTCACTCCCCAGATGTCTGTAACAGCTGTGGCTGAGCCAGGCTGAAGCCAGGAGCCAGGAGCCCCATCCAGGTCTCCCACATGGGTGAGAGACTCAACCACTTGGGCCATCTTCTGCTGCCTCCCAGGTACATTAGCAGGAAGCTGGATCAGCAGCAGAGACAGGACTTGAACCCGGGCACTCCAAAACGGGACGCTGGTGTCCCGAGGAGCAGTTTAACCCACTGAGCCACAGTGCCCACCCTGCTTTATGGACCTGTCTCACCAGGCTTCCTGTTCTCGGCTCCGCCCTCGGAATGTCCCAGGGCTTGCAGTTCCTCAGCCTGCTCCAGCTTCCGTGCCGCCAGCCCCTTTCCTGCAGGCACATGGCCTTGTGTGCTCGTCCTCTCGCCGGCGACGAGGAACCGGCTGCTGGTCTTCTGTCTTCCGGTTTCCTTCAAGCTCGGTGGAATCGGGTGGGATCCAGGCACAGTGTGCCTCCAGAGCACAGGCGGCCCCTGCCCAGAGGGAGGCTTCTAGGAGGACTGGCACTTGAACCGGATCCTGAAGATGGGCTGGGTGTGGGCAGGGTGTTGAGGGCAGAGGGCGGTGTGGAGGACATGTGCACCTTTGTTTGGGTGACCTTGAGCCGTTTGCAGCTGGACTGGAGGAAGCAGCTGGAGAAAAAGGTGCAAAACTGGATCAATTGAACCATTCACATTATGGAACTGAAGAATTTGTCCCTGGATCTTTGTACTAAAAACACACCAGAGCTCAGAGTGAAGACACCACAATACCTAACAGGAAACTTCTGAAATAGTCAGTGAAGGGAGTGAAGCCATTTCCAAGTCACCTGCACCTCAAATCCGGCCAAATGCAAGTCCAGGTTGTAACAGCCCCTCTCCTGGTTGTGCACCCTGTGTTACGTTTGTCCCAGAGGGACTCGATGTTTGGGGTCTGCATGCCAAGCAGCTGAGTTGGGATTCTAGCTGACCTTGGACATCCAGGAGAGGCGAGGTGTTACACATGGCCCAGGGGTGGAGCGTGGGTGGTAGAACCAGGCTGACCTGCACATTGTGAAACAGGCAGCGACACTTGGGTGGAAGGATCATCCCATTCCAACAACAGCCAGATCACTTACAGTTGGTGGATTGGTAGTGTCTCCAATACCCAAAGCCCTGACTCCCCTCCCTGCAGTGTGGCTGCCCTGGAACTTGATTTTGTGGCTGCAAAAGGACTTGCTGATTTGCAAGTAATGACCTAGAGCACTAAGCTGAGCTGGACACAGTTCAAAGTAACACTCGCAGACTCCAGGGAAAAATTTAGATGTCAAATAGATGGAAGAATTTGACTCACGGGGACAAGGTATTGATCACACAACTGAATGATCTGGGTTTTGGATTTATTCAAATATTTATTGAGCACCTGCTCTGTGCCATTTATTCTCTTTTTAAAGATTTTTTATTTATTTGAGAGAGAGGTCTTCCATCTACTCCCCACATGACTGCAACAGCTGGAGCTGGGCCCATCCAAAGCCAGGAGCCTGGTGCTTCTTCCAGGTCTGCCACGTGGGTGCAGGGGCCCAAGCACTTGGGCCATCTTCCACTGCTTTCCCAGGCCATAGCAGAGAGCTGGATCAGAAGTGGAGCAGCCAGGACTTGAACCGGTGCCCATATGGGATGCTGGCATTGCAGACGCCAGCTTTACCCACTAAACCACCACACCAGCCCTGCCATTTATTCTTCTAGATGCTAGGGAGCTGCTGGGAACAGAAGAGAGTGAACACTCTCCTCTATAGAATCTTCCAGAACTGTCCTTAAGGCAGTTCTCAACCTAGACCACTTTTGCCCTGCAGGGCCAACATCTGGAGACATGGGTGGGGTGGGGTGGCCCAGGGAAACCAGTGCAACCAGTGCTGCAGGGCACACAACAGCCCCCCCCCCCCAATATGCCCTGACGTCATGCCCTGCGGTCAAGAAGCGCTCAGACTTGCTTGGGGCATGGCTGTTGCTGTGATCAAGGGACAAGATAAAGCTGTGAGAGGTACTGGGAAGAGAGCCGCTCCTGCCTGGACAGCATGAGACGTCCTCCCTCCCATGGTTCCCTCTGGGCTGGAGAGGGATCCAGACTAAGACCCTGTAGGGGCCCGGAGGCTGCCCTAACAGGGGACCACAGACTGGTGGCTTCAACCACAGAAATGCCTGTCCTCGCCATTCTAGAGACGGGAAGCGGAAGATGGAGGTGTGGGCGGGCCTGGTGTGTCTGAGGTCTCTCCATGCCTCTGGTCCTGCCTTCCCACAGTGTCTCTGTGCCTGCCCCCATGACCTCATCTTAATCATCTCGGTAAATGCACTGTCTCTCAGAGGTCCAGGGAGCGAGAGCTTCAGTTTGGGGGCGGGGAGGGGGGACGAGGAGCAGACCTGGATGTCCTGGAGCTGCCCAGAGCACATCGAATCCCCAGAGGTGCTGCTCTGGAGCCCACAGGTCGGAAGTTGAGTCGGTGTCCAGGGGTGGCTAGCGCTGGCCGACATGAGAGCACGTGGGGTCACCTGGGGAGGGTCAGGTAGAGGAGACACTTTGGCGTGCTGCTGGCAGCCCGAGAGAGGATAGGAGGCCTAGGGGAAGGGGCTGTCCCCGGTGTTCAGGCCTCGTGTCACCAAATGCGGCTGCGTCAGGGGACAGGCACCTGTCCAGGTCTGTCTGTAGGTGGGAAGTTAGGACTCCCACCTTCTATTTTTTTCCAGTAGAATTCACCTTTATTCATTCCCTTCAGCGGTCAGAAAGGGGGTCAGCGGCTCTTCAAGACCTCTTCCCTCTAGCAGAGTGGAAACAGTGGCTGAGGCCCCCGCCCCTGCCTAAGTGGCCACTCCAGTGGCACTGCACGCTTCCCCACCCGTGCCCGAGCCCTGGCAGGGCAGCTTCCAAGGAGCACTGGGCCTCTGGGCCGTGGAACCCACCATGACAAGTCGAAGCCCAGAGGGAGCTAAGAGGAACAGGAAGCTCTGTGAACAAACCGCAGTGCGACGTGGTGTATGCCGACTCGAGCACAGAAGCAGGGTGGACAGTGCGGGGGATGACAGTGGCCAGGCAGGTCAGGAGGGAGCCAGGCAGGGGCCCACCCACCGACTAGAACTAAACCTGTTCCTCCCTGGTGCAGGGACTTGGGTGCGAGGCAGAGTGTGGGCACACGGCTGAGAAGGGCCAGGCTGTGTGTGTGCATCGGCATCTCCTGACCAAAATGGAAGTGGGAAGAAAGCACTCCTGTTGGGAGCCTTCAAGGGCAGGGCTGGAGGTTTTTGTTCTGTTTTTTAAGAGACAAACTTTCCAGCTACTGGTTGGTTCACTTCCCAAATGACCACAATTGCTGGGGCTGGGCCAGGCCGAAGCCAAGAGCTCCATCCGGGTCTCCCACATTAGAGACCTAAGCATTTGGGCCATCTTGCACTGCATTCCCAGGTGTGTTGGCAGGGAGGTGCATCTGAAACCAGCATCCCAATATGGGATGCCCGCATCAGAAGCTGGCACTTAACCTGCTGACCACACTGGCCCCAGGGCCCAAGTTTCACTGGGTTATGCCCACAGGGTGCTGTCCACCTGCTACCTACGTGGGCAGGGAGCAAGGTGGAGCTGGTGTGTGGCAGAAAGCTTAAAGTTGGAGTCAGGAGTTATGGTCACAGAAGGGGCCCCTGTTATGGCATAGGGGGTAAAAGCCAGCATCTCATATGGGTGCTGGTTCGAGTCCCAGCTGCTCCACTTCCAATCCAGCTCCCTACTAATGTGCCTGGGAAAGCAGCAACAGACAGCCCAAGTGCTTGGGCCCCCTGTACCCAACGTGGGAGACCCAGAAGAAGTTCCTGGCTCCTGGCTTCAGTCTGACCCAGCCCTGGCTGTTGCAACCATTTGGAGAGTGAACTAATGGATGGAAGATCTCTCTCTTTCTAACTCTGCCTTTCAAATAAATAAATCTTTTTTTAAGATGGGTGTTTAAGAAGGCAAGTTTAGGGGCTGGTGATCCATGGAGGCGACTCCAGCTCCTGGGCACCTTACAGCACAATGAACCTGGCACTCCCCTCGCTGCTCGGGGAGACAGGGAACAAAGTTAGAGACCAAACCGTGAGCAGATCCTGGGCCTCAGCCTCCCACTGAGACTGCCTCTGTGCCACTCCCTGCGCTCTCCAGCCTCCTTGAGAGCAGGCATGGGGGTGCTGGTGCTGGGCTTGAGCACCTGCTGGGGGGGGAGAGGGTGTGCGGGGCGGGGGCTCCCCTCATTAGCAGAGGTCAGAGGAGGCCGGCAGTGAGCCAGTGCTTCCTTCACCTCCCCTCCCATCCGGGAAGAAAGACCCAGCTCCCCCTCTGGGGCAGGGATGGAGCCTTGTCACTGAATTCTCTCCTGTGGATGCCTTGTCTCTAAGCTGGGGGGCCTTGGGCTAGACTCCCAGTTGGGCACACACCTGCATCTCCATGGACAGACACAGAATGCGGCCCTAAGAGGAACTGCAGGCTGAGGGTGGCTGGGGCCCAGGTCCTGGAGTCTGGGCAGGCTCCTCCCCTTGGGGACTGTGGCTTCCTCTCTGGGAGGGGCTGTCTTCAGCTGTCACAAAGGCCAGGTCGGTCCCATGAGGGGTTTATGCAACAGGGCCCTCACTTCTGTGCCTAGAGCCCTGCAGGGGAGTAAGGGTCTGCGTGGAGCTCCTCTCCCTGGCCAGAAACAACGGAACTAGTGACAGCTCTGTGGCCAGCATCGCTGGGTCTGTACCCGGGCTTTGCCTGGCTCTGGTCTCGTTGCAGGGCCTGGTTTCCTGATCTATAAAATGAGAGAACATGGGCCGACACCGTGGCTCAACAGGCTAATCCTCCGCCTTGCAGCGCCGGCACACCGGGTTCTAGTCCCAGTCAGGGCGCCGGATTCTATCCCGGTTGCCCCTCTTCCAGGCCAGCTCTCTGCTATGGCTCGGGAAGGCAGTGGAGGATGGCCCAAGTCTTTGGGCCCTGCACCCCATGGGAGACCAGGAGAGGCACCTGGCTCCTGGCTTCGTATCAGCGAGATGCGCCAACTGCAGCGGCCATTGGAGGGTGAACCAAAGGCAAAAAGGAAGACATTTCTCTCTGTCTCTCTCTCTCACTATCCACTCTGCCTGTCAAAAAAAAAAAAAAAAAAAAGAGAGAGAGAGAGAGAGAACACGGACTCCCACCGCAGGGCGGCCGTGAGGATTAAGTGTATGCCCCGTGCTGGGACCAGTTCTGGGACCCAGAGGTGTTCATTAGCGCTAGCCATTGTCAATGCTTGTGACCGTGTGTGTTCAAGCACTTCCTCTCCATCGCTGGTCCCCTGTAATCACCCTCAGTCCCCACTCAACGCAATCAGTCCTTTGTGCCTCTCTGTAGCTCTGCATTTCCCCAAAATTAAGCTCTTTTGAAGACGCTCATTCTCAGTGGTTAATTATCCCAATTTCCCCCTCGCCAAGGCCTCTCAGGACTTGCAGCCCTCCTCCGACCCTCCGGGGCTCCCGTGCCCTGGAGCGCACACAATCGGCTCTGTGCGGCCCAGCCCTGGCCACCAGCCCACCAGCACAAAGCGCCCCTCAGTACCTCCCGGCCCCTCACCCGCACTCCCAGCAGCTTTGAGGTAGGTCAGAGGGTGGCATTCATTCTGCACAAGCATAACCTTGTCCTGTTGCCCAGCCACTTAGCCCGCAGTGGGACCCGGACATTTCATCTGCGAGGCGGGCCCTGGCTCTGGCTCTGGCTGCCCGCAGAAGGAAGCCAGCATTACCCACAAAGGCTCGCGGTGTCGGCTTGTTGCCATCAGCCCCAGCTACCTAAGGAAGGACCCCAACACCTCCGGGCATAGAACGGCCACTCTGCACTCTCAGGGTCCTGCAGCCTGTGTGTGCAGAGCTCACTGGCCGTGGCTCTATGGGGGTGGGGCCAGGGCACCCTGGAGGACCCTGGAGGGCCTCTGGGGCATGGCTGGGGGTGGGCCAGGCACCCCCCCCCCCCAGTGCTTTTCTGTCCAACAGGGTCTTGGAACTCGGACACAACAGCCAGCGTCCAGGGAGCTGGACACTGTGGGGCCTCTGAGACCCCGGCCCTGAGGCTCGGGGTGCTTGGGAGGTGTTTTGGGTTGGACGGTGTCCCCCTCAGACTCACGCATTGAAGTCCGAATCCTCAGTCCTTTAGAATGTGGCCCTGTTTGGAGATAAGCTTGTTGTGGAAGTGAAGAGAAGGTGCGGTGGGTTCCATGCCTGAGTGCCTGGGTTCGAGTCCTGGCTCCACTCCCAACTTCAACTTCCTGCTAACGCCTACCCTTGGGCATGTCGGAGGCCGACTGAGTTCTGGGCTCTGGCCTCAGACTGGCCCATCCCGGCTGTTGTGGGCATTCGTATCTGAGGCATGAACCGACACAGGAGAAGTCTCTCTCTCTCTCTCTCTGGACTTCAAATAATGAATTAAAAAATTAATTTCAGGGGATGGCATTGTGGCTGGTTCTAATCCAGCTGCCCTGCTTCTGATGTAGCTCCAGCTAATGCAGCTGGACAGGCAGCAGATTTTGCCCCAAGTGTTTGGGACCCCGCCACCCTGTGGGAGACCTGGATGGAGTTCTTGGCTCCTGGTTTGGTCCTGGCCCAGACCTGGCTGTTGCAACCATTTGGGAGTCTCTCCCCCACCCTCTCACTGTTGCTCCATCCTTAAAATAAATACATGAAAAAAAAAAAAAAAACCTGCAAGATGGGGCTGGCTCTGTGCTGTAGAGGTTAAACCTCCACCTGTGACGCCAGCTTCCCATTTGGGTGCCAGTTCAAGACCCAGCTGCTCCACTTGCAATGCAACTCCCTGCTAATGCACCTGGAAAGTAGTGGCAGTTGGCCCCAGTGTTTGGGCCCCTGCACCCAAGTGGGACACCCAGAAGAAGCTCCTGGCTCCTAGCTTCCACCTGGCCTAGCCCCTGTCATTGCAGCCATTTGGACAGTGGACCAGTGGATGGAAAATATATATATATATATATATATATATCTCCATATATATATAATTCTGCCTTTCAAGTAAATAAAAAATACATCTTAAAAAAAAAAAAAGCCAGCCGGCGCCATGGCTTAACAGGCTAATCTTCCACCTTGTGGCGCTGGCACACCGGGTTCTAGTCCCGGTTGGGGCGCCGGATTCTATCCCGGTTGCCCCTCTTCCAGGCCAGCTCTCTGCTATGGCCCGGGAAGGCAGTGGAGGATGGCCCAAGTCCTTGGGCCCTGCACCCGCATGGGAGACCAGGAGAAGCACCTGGCTCCTGGCTTCGGATCGGATCAGCGAGATGCGCTGGCCGCAGCGGCCATTGGAGGGTGAACCAGCGGCAAAAAGGAAGACCTTTCTCTCTGTCTCTCTCTTTCACTATCCACTCTGCCTGTCAAAAAAAAAAAAAAAAAAAAAAAAAAGATAGAAAAAAAAAAAAAAAAGCCTGGAAGAATGGTGTGGCTCTGTTGGGAGGTGAGACCCTGAGTCACCGTAGGCTGTATTAATGCCCCGACCCGGGATGAATGTTTGAATCAGTGGTTCAGAGGCCACTTGGATGCTCACATCTCACATCAGAGTGCCTGGTGTGAGTCCTGGCTACTCCACTCCCAACCCAGCCTTCCTGCAAATGTGCACCCTGGGAGGCAGCAGGTGAGGGCTAAGTACTGGGTCTCTGCTACCCACGTGGGTGACCTGGAGGGAGTTCCCGGTTCCTGGTTTCAGCCTGGCTCAGTTCCTGCTGTTGAGGGTGTTTAGGGAGTGAGCCAGCAGATGGAAGAACTTCTCTCTCTCAGTCTTGCTCTCGCTCTGCTCTCTCCCTTTCAAATAAAATGAAAATAAACTAAAAATGTTTACGTGTGGTTACTCCAACAGCTATGGGAAGCCATTCAAAGACTTTAATCTGGGTCATGTCAGAACCCGACATGACATTTCTAGCGTTACGATTCCGAGTCTTGCTCAGTACACGCGTTCACCTTGTGTGATTGCCACAGTGGCCCTATGGAGAACATGGGGGTCCCAGTGGTCCATGGGCGGAGCCACATATCCAGGCCACACCCCTCATCCTGGCGCCTTCTCGCTGGGTGGATGCTACCCACAGCCAAGTGAACTGAGGGAGGTGGTGACAGCCAAGGGAGACCCGGGGAGCCTGGATTTCTGTCCTGCCTCCTAGCCCTCCTGTTGTGTCCAGTGCTCCTGAAGACGCCCACCCGGAAGGGGAGGATCATGCTCTGGAGCCTCGTGCTGGGAAAAGCCTGCCCATCCACACCCACACGGGGCAGGGCTGGTGACTGGAGAAGCCCTGCTTGCCCGGGCCTGCCGGAGGCTCCCAGGCAGAACGAGGCCCCGGGAGCCCGGGCCGGAGCGCACCTTGTCCCAGAGCCCCCGGTGGGGGCCACAGCCTCAGACCCTCTTTGCAGAGGGGGAGCAGTGGGCAGCAGGAGTGCCTGCTTGACCAGCACTGAGGGCTGGGCCCCTGCACCTCCCCGGAGAGGGGAGAGCCAGGCTGGTGCCCTCTGACCTCCACTGGGATTTCTTTCCATTCGCATGGCAGTTCAGTGTGGTAGGTGGATGCCTGTTTTACAGGCTGGGAAACCGGCTCCGGTAGCACGTTAAAATCCCTGAGCCAGCAAATCCAGCTGGGGTTAAAATCTGGGTTTGAGTGACACCGAAGCCTATGCACTGAGCCTTAATCACCAGAGAAGAGTTTGTGTATTCCCAGAAGCTTCAGAGGCTTCCTGGAGGAGGTGACACTAGCACCCTGCCCCCACCCTCCTGCAGGTGCTCAGCACCCAGTAGGGAGTCAATACAGGTTTCAGATGCAGGAGGAACCTGGAAGAAAGCAGGTTGCTGGGGGGTGCGGGGGAGGGGGACAGAGACCTGATCCACATCAGCCTGTGGGTCCCCTGCTCCAGCTATGACGAGCTGTCATGGTCTCTCCTCACCTGGCAGCCGGAGCCTGTCCTGCCTGGCCATGCCTCTCTCAGCAGGAACTGGCTACCAAAAGACACAATGCCATTCCTCCAACAGGCAATTAGCTGCTTTTTTTAAAAAAGAAAAAAGATTTATATATTTATTTGAAAGTCAGAGTTACACAGAGAGAAGGAGAGGCAGAGAGAGAGAGGTCTTCCATCTGCTGGTTCACTCCCCAATTGGCTACAATGGCCAGAGCTGTGCCCATCTGAAGCTAGGAGCCAGGAACTTCTTCTGGGTCTCCCACGTGAGTGCAGGGGCCTGAGGGATTGGGCCATCTTCTACTGCTTTCCCAGGCCATAGCAGAGAGCTGGATCAGAAGTGGAGCAGCTGAGACTCGAACCGGTGCCCATATGGAATGCTGGCACTGTAGGCGATGGCTTTACCTGCTTTGCCACAGTGCCAGCCCCAATTCGCTGCTTTTGAAAGAGGAAGGAGGTCAGTGCAGAAGCAGCCCCTGGAGCTGCCTGGCCTGAGAGGATTCCCCAGAGGCTACATGGGCCCCTACAGAGAGGACTTGTGGGGAGGAGTGTTGCTCCCCACTTGTCCGTCCCCCATCCCAGCCCACTTTTCAGCTTGACCACAGCCACGTTGCTGGTCATGGAGACAAAAGGACACCCACGCCCCACACTTCAGCCTGAGACACCTCAGCCTCTCCCCTGGGCCACTGGAAGCCACGTTCTGGGAGGGCTGGGACTGGGGACAGGTGTTTGGGTGACTCGGATTCCTGGGGCTGGGTGTCCAGTCAGAGGTGGCGGCACGGGGACCACAGTCGGAAAGGGCTGGGTGCTGCTGGCAGAGGGTGGGGACCTCAGGGAGTTTTCTCAGAAGCCACCTCCCCATAGCTGGCAGCAGAAGCATAGTGCGCTGGGCCCTCAGCTGCACGAGGTAAGCAGGTGCCAAGCCTCAGGCAGAATCCAGGCTGTAGCCATCTGAGAACCCGTGCGGACTCCAGGGGCTTCCAGAGGTGAAACTAGATGACGAAGTCCCATGAGCATGATGAATCAGAGAGACACACAAAGCAAGGGATCATTCGCTCATTCAACAATACCCACTGAGCTTGAGCGATGGAGTCGGAGGTAAAACAGGAGCTCACCCCCCAGAGAGCTCAGAGGAAGGAGCAGGAGAGCAGCGGTACTAGTACAGGAAGGGGGGTGCCGAGGTGCCGAGGGGGGGGGGGGGTCTCAGTTCCACCCTGGATGGGAGCAGCATGATTTTTTCCTCCATTTCTCCATTGGATGAGCCTCATGGTGGCCAATATTTGCTCAGTTCGAAGTACCAAGCAGTGTTCTAACCCCTGTGCACAATGCTGGCCTCAAGCCACAGTTTCAACCTCTTTTTTATAAATGGCCCCCTTACTTTTAACCCTCCTCAAATCTTTCCATAGCAAGACTTGATAACATCACCCCTCGAGCAAAACTCCCAATTCCTTTCATTTTCTGAGGCCCACTTGCCAGGTAGGACCCCTTGCTGCTGGCTTCAGACACCTGGCCTGCCCAGCCATCCCCGTTTACCTAAGCCCCTGCACCCATGGGAAGGAGGCCTGAGCCACTGTGGGAGTCACAGGGAGACCCCATACAATCTCAATCCCTAAAGAAACAGAAAGGATGTAGGAAGAGCTGGGGTTGACGCAACTGGTAAGCGGCAGGCGCTGAGACGGGCACCGTGTGTTTGTCTTGTTTAACTCCAGTTGGCTTCCCCATCTTGACACCTTTTGATCTGGGGTCCAGACGACAGCTACAGTGAGTTCCAAAGCACCATGTGAGTCCTTTGGGTCTCCTAAAAATTGCTCAGTGATTTCTTTTTTTAAATATTGAGGTCTCAGGGGCTGGCACTGTGGTGCAGTGGGTTAAAGCCCTGGCCTGCAATGCTGGCATCCCATATGGGTGCCGGTTGGGTCCCAGCTGCTCCACTTCCGATCCAGCTCTTTGCTATGGCCTGGGAAAGCAGTGGAGGATGACCCAAGTCCTCGGGGCCCTGCACCCACATGGGAGACCCGGAAGAAGCTCCTGGCTCCTGGCTTCGGCCATTGTAGTCATTTAGGAAGTGTACTGGCAGATGGAAGACCTCTCTCTCTCTCTGGCTCTACCTCTCTCTGTAACTGTAAATAAATCTTAAAATAAATATATAAATAAAAATATTGAGGTCTTATGCTACTACAATTTGTGGATGTATTTGAATGACTTCATTAAAGATTTATTTGCAAGGCAGAGAGAGAGAGAGAGAGTGAGAGATCGTTCATCAACTAGTTCACTCCCCAAATGGCTGCAACAGCTGGGGCTGGGCCAGGCCAAAACCAGAAGCCAGGGACTCCATCCAGGTCTTCCACACGGGTGACAGAGGGCCAAGCACTTGGGCTGTCTTATTCTGCCTTTCTGGGTACGTTAGCAGGGAGCTGGATCAGAGGCAGAGCAGCTGGCACTCAAACCATGCTCCAATATGGAATGCTGGTGTCCAGAGAGTGGCTTACCCGACACCACGACACCAGCCCCTGGGCAATGATTCCCTATAGTCATCAGAAAAGTCCAAATCTTCTAACTCGCTTCTAAAGTCTTTTTTTTTTTTTCCTTAGGATGTATTTATTTATTTGAAAGTCAGAAAGAGAAGAGGCAGAGAGAGACAGACTGAGAGAGAGAGAGAGAGAGAGAGAGAGAGAGAGAGAGAAAGAGGGAGAGAGAGGTCTTCCATCCGCTGGTTCACTCCCCAATTGGCTGCAACGGCTGGAGCTGCACCGATCTGAAGCCAGGTACCAGGAGCTTCCTTGGGGTCTCCCACACGGGTCCAGGGGTCCAAGACTTGGGCCAGCTTCCACTGCTTTCCCAGGTCATGGCAGAAGGCTGGATCAGAAGTGAAGCAGCCGGGACTTGAACCAGCGCTCATATGGGATGCCAGCACTGTAGGCGGTGGTGGCTTTACCTACTACACCACAGCGCCGGCTCCAACTTCTGAAGTCTTTTTAAACATTTTTAAAATAATGGCTTTATTAAGATATAATTCATGGCCGGCGCAGTGGCTTAACAGGCTAATCCTCCGCCTTGCGGCGCCGGCACACCGGGTTCTAGTCCCGGTTGGGGCGCCGGATTCTATCCCAGTTGCCCCTCTTCCAGACCAGCTCTCTGCTATGGCCCGGGAAGGCAGTGGAGGATGGCCCAAGTCTTTGGGCCCTGCACCCCATGGGAGACCAGGAGAAGCACCTGGCTCCTGGCTTCGGATCAGCACTATGCGCCGGCCGCAGCAGCCATTGGAGGGTGAACCAATGGCCAAAAGGAAGACCTTTCTCTCTGTCTCTCTCTCTATCCACTCTGCCTGTCCAAAAAAAAAAAAAAAGATTGGTTTCCTTCATGGCTCATGTGTGCTTTAGCATGTATCCGTTTCATCCATTTTTAGTGTTGAATCGAAGTTCATGCAGGGATTCGCCACTCACTTCCACTCCCATGACTGTGACGCTGCCATGAACATCTGTGCACAACATAAGCATCTGTGTGGGCACGGTTTTCATTTCCTCAGTAGGCGCTCAGGGCATGAAACGCTTGATCATGGGTAACTCTGCCTGCCACAGTGGGGACCCACTGAACAGTCTTCCAGAGCTGCCGCACGGTGTCACAGCCCACCAGCAACACAGGAGCCACTTCCACATCCATGCCAACACCTCCTCCCTTTTTGTTAATCACTGTCATCCTGATAGGTGTGAAGTAGTATTTCACTGTGTTTATTTATTTCTTTATATATTTGAGAGGCAGAGCTACAGAGAGAGGGAGACAAAAAGGCCTTCCACCCACTGGTTCACTCTCCAAATGGCCAAAACAGCTGGAGCTGCATCGATCCAAAGCCAGGAGCCAGGAGTTTCTTCTGGATCTCCCACACAGGTACAGGGGTCCAAGAACTTGGGCCATCTTCTACTGCCTTCCCAGGCCATAGCAGAGAGCTGGATTGGAAGTGGAGCAGCCTGGACCAGAACCCGCCGCACCCTTATGGGATGCCGGCACAGCAATGCAGAGGCTTAGCCCACTACACTGGGGGGGGGGGGGGGGGGGCTCCTTGTGGTTTTGATTTGCATTTCCCGAAGAGCCAGTGATGATGAAAACACAATGTCTTGGCGTGTTGATTGATTATGGTTTTTTTGTTTTTGTTTTTGTTTTTTTGACAGGCAGAGTGGACAGTGAGAGAGAGAGAGAGACAGAGAGAAAGGTCTTCCTTTTTGCCATTGGTTCACCCTCCAATGGCCCCTGCGGCCGGCGCATCTCGCTGATCCGAAGCCAGGAGCCAGGTGCTTCTCCTGGTCTCCCATGCGGGTGCAGGGCCCAAGGACTTGGGCCATCCTCCACTGCCTTCCCGGGCCATAGCAGAGAGCTGGCCTGGAAGAGGGGCAACCGGGATAGAATCCGGCGCCCCAACAGGGACTAGAACCCGGTGTACCGGCGCCGCAAGGAGGAGAATTGGCGAGTTAAGCCACGGCGCCGGCAATGGTTATGGCTTTAATCCTTACATTTAGACCTATACTGCATTTTGTGTTACTTATTTTGTGTGCAGTGAGGTAGGGATCCAACTCCATTCTATTGCACGTGGATTCCCAGCTATTCCAATACCAGTTGTGACATTGGCTGGGCTTTCAGTGGGCTTATGGGAGAACAAAATTGGCTTCAACTAGTGATTTCTATCTGCGCTGCTACACAGAGCATAAGGCAAGTTTGGGCATGCGTTTCTGGAGTTAGAGTTTAGGCCAGACAAAAAGCTTAGATGTGACAACAGCCATTACCAAAATGATGTCATGATGAGAAAACGCTCTTGTACCCAAGAGCTCAATGGAAGAACTGAAGAGAATCACTGGTGACGGTGAAATAATAAAAGATAGCAACGCTTCGCGGCCTCCCTGGCAGGCTTGGCCACTGGGAGAGTGACCTTGTAAGTGGAGATGAACACACTGCTCTTACCACATCAGAAAGAGGTTCTCTTAGTCACAGACATTGCTCAAAGGATCTGAAGGCCTTGGAGTATCTCACTATTTGGTACAGGATCTGAAATGTTCAGTTGCCAGCCTCATTGGATTATACTTCAAGATTGAACCTATTACAGCATGTATTTTGAAGCTATGTACTTAATTAAGGGAAAATTATTTGTAATTTACAATATTAGGATTTGGCAGAGACAGCAAGGCCTTCCATCTGCTGGTTCACTCCCCAAGTGGCCACAATGGCTAGATAGAGCTGGACCAATCTGAAGCCAGCAGCCTGGAGCCTGGAGCTTCTTCTGGGTCTCCCACATGGGTACAGGGACCCAAGCACTTGGGCCATCTTCTACTGCTTTCCCAGGCTCATTAGCGGGGAGCTGGATCAGACGTGGAGCTGCTGGGACTTGAACCAGCGCCCATATGGGATGTCGGTGTTAGGAAAATGGCTGCAGTCTTATCTATGGTGCGATCCACACCCTGATTTACATCCTAGGCTGTAGCCCCCACCGCCATTGCTGGAAGCCAGGTGGCCACATGGCCAACCACCGGTGTCAAGCTCTACCCCCATCCTAATGGGATTTGCTGCTCCTGCTTCCCTGCCGGCCCGCCCTCCGGCAAAGTTTCAAAAGGACTTGTTCTTGAACACATGGCTCTCTCTAGCCTTCTCTTCTCCTCTCTCACTCCCCTCTCTCCTCTTTCTCTCTTACTCTCCTTTTCCCCCTTTACCCCTTCCCTCCAGCCTGCTGGGTTTTCCCCAATAAACCCTTTCTCTTACTCTGGTGTTTGGTGTGTTTTGTGATGGCTTATGAATATGAAACTAAGTTTTTTGCATGTAAATCGAAAATAAGAAAAATACACGAGGAGCCAGTGTTATGGTGCAGTAGGTAAAGCTGCCGCCTGTGACTCCAACATCCCGTATGAGTGCTGGATCGAGCCCCGGCTGATCCACTTCTGATCCAGCTCCCTGCTAATGCACCTGGGGAAGGAGATCCAGACAGATAGAACTCCGGATTCTGGCCATTGTGGCCACTTGGAGAGTGAACCAGTGGATGGAAAATTGATCTGTCTCTCCCCCTCTCCTTCTGTCCCTCTGCCTTTCAAATAAATAAATCTTCTGAAAAAGAAAAGGAAATACATGAACAAGCTTAATAGTTAGCCTCACTTGAGTCCAAGTGAGTTAGCTGGATAGTTCCCACAAACATTCAGTCTGTAATAAAAACCATCTGTTGCTGAAATTCCGCTCCAATAAAGCACATTAAAGCCTGGAAAATTAAAAAAAAAAATACTATTCTTTCCCCTTTGAATGATCTATGGCCCATTTTTCTTTTTTTTTTTTTTAAGATTATATAATTAGGTATTTGATCCCATATGTGCTGCCCACATTGCAAGCAGCAGCCATTTGGGGAGAGAACCAGCAAATAGATCTCTGTGTGTGTGTGTGTGTGTCTTCCTCTCACTGTCACTACCTTTCACAAATAAATCTTTATTTTAAAAAAAAAAAAAGAGGAAGAAGACGACAGAGGAAGAGGAGGAGGAGGAGGAGGAGGAGATAATTGGACTTCTGGGTTTTACCTTTTTTTTTTTTCATTTACAAATGGGAAAGAGTTTCTGTATTGTTGTGGATACAGGAGCCAGTGGGGGAGCTAAGGAGTGAATTCCTGACAGTGAATGGAGCTTTAGTTACAAACTATTTATGCTCAGGTTTGCTGGTGAGGGAAGGAGGGAATTAGCCAACACTAGGAAATAGCTTAAAAGCACGGGCCTGAAGTCATTTTCTTGCTGTGAGGCCACCTGTTTTCCTGAGCTTGAGACAGACTCCTAAAGACACTCCCGTTCTCGGTGTCTGTGGGTCTCAATGTCATGAAGCCCCACGATCCCTCCACTCACCCTCCTATAACCCACATTACACTTCACCCCACCTCTGCCTACGCTGGAGCGCACGCACACACACTCACACACCACGCACTCTGTATTTTGGGCTGAGTCAGCATCCCAGGAATCTAAAGATCCTAGGAGTCACCAAGTCCTTCCTTGTTTGGGTAGCAAACAGAAGGCACACGTCTGCTGATATCCTGGTGGCCCAGAGAATCTACTTTCTCTCTGCCTGCCCCCAGTGCCCTTGGGTCTCCCCTGTGCCACTCACATAGGCCAGAATGATGGACCCAAGGTTTTAATTGCTCATATGCTTACTGATTTGTCATCGCCTGTCAGCGTCTTTGCATTTGGGGCTTCTCCTCCCAGAGGTAGATATGCCTGATCATGAGACCACCCACCTGGTTGCTTTTTGCCACCAGCCTCACACAGCTCACGTGGTACCCCATACTTTTCATAAATATCCTCTGGTCCAACTGCCCCTCCAGGAGGTGGCCCAGCAGGGTGAAGGTGGTGCAGAGCTGAGGTGTCCCCTGGGGGTTGTAACCCAGCTCCACCTGCCCCTTCTCCAGGACATTCGCCCCGTCCACGATGGAGCCCGTCAGCACCTGCACCCTGCTCAGGTTTGCAGGATGGTTCAAAATCACGGTCAGGTGGTTCTCGATGCTAATGTTGTAGGTCCAGAAGAAGGACTCGTCCAGAGTGTAGGCCTCCCAGGGGAAGTGGACGTTGAACACGTGCATGTTCGTGTAGACGGAGGCGGGCGGGTTGTCAGGGCTGCCAGGGCTCTGCCTGTGACCTGGTCTGCCCTTGTCCTCAGAGACCGGGTAGGACCTCCTGTGGTAGAAGAGGAACGGCTGGCAGAGGATCGGGCTCTCCTGGGTGAGGAGGGTGCGGAAGTGGGGGATCATCCTGGCCAGGGGCTTCTCCTTGTGGAAGAGCAGGAGGAAGTGGGCCATGAGGGGGAGGTCCCTGCTGTGGAAGAGCTTGCCCAGAAAGCCCATGTTGGAGAACTCCAGCAGCGCCCAGGGATGCGCCTTCATGGCGGCCACCTTGGACTGAATGTGGGTGATGAAGTTGGGCGCGCAGAAGACATTGTCCTCCAGCAACAGGAAGTAATCCGAGAGGTTCCTGGCGAAGCTCATGAGGAAGGCGTGGTCTATGTTCTGCTTGGAGTACACTTTCCCGCCACGGGCCTGGTCCTGCTCGTCCACCATGGGGTAGGTGTCGGCCGGGGCGTGGATCACCAACAGCTGCCCCGCCAAGATCTGCGGGCTGAAGAGTCTGGAGAGGTGGGCCATGGTTTCGCTGAGCCAGGCGAGGTCGGAGTCGGCCAGGTGCACAAGCACCGTGAGGCGTTTGCGCTCGGCTTTGGAGGACGATCGGAACAGGGAGAAGAGCGTGTACAGGAGGCTCTTCCTGTCCTGCTGCGACGCTGCGGTCAGCCCCACCGTCAGCCATGCTAGGGGCCGGGAAAGGGAGATGACTGTCAGTGCTCCCTGGTAGTGCGGGCTACGAAAGGCAGTGGAGGGCGGGATGCGGCGTGGGACCCTCTCTCTGTACCCCTCTCCTGTCTCTCCTCCCCCCACCCCCACCCCCACTCTGTTCTGAGGCTGAGAGGATGTGTACATCCTAGCTACTTCTAGTGTGGTCCTTAGCAAGGTCAAGGTCGGCCTTATCTACAAGCTCCTGAGAAATGCAGACTCCGCCCCTCCCTGGAATCTAATAGCTCAGAATCTGCATTTGAACAGCAGTGGGGAGGGGGGGCTGTTTGTGATGCACTTGAGGGTGTGGGCCCTCTGAGTCTTGGAGCTGTGAACTTTTAACAGCACACGCTCTAAGTGCCCAGCCATCAGTAGCTATTACTATGGTTGTTGCGATTCTTTTTGTTTTTCTCCAGCTCTTCTTCCGCCAGCTCTCCTGTGAAGACCATGTATTTGGAAAGGGACTGCTCTTGGGAGTCAGGAGCCCGAGGTTCTGGTCCCACCTTAGCCACTGATGGCGTGATCGTGAGCAAGCCTTTCACCCCAGAGTTTACAAACCCGAGGGAGCTGGCCTATGTGATCCTGAGACTCCGTCTAAGACAATGTTTTCTCTCTCTATTTTTAAGATTTATTTAAGATTTTTTTTTTTTTTTTGACAGGCAGAGTGGACAGTGAGAGAGACAGAGAGAAAGGTCTTCCTTTTTTGCCATTGGTTCACCCTCCAATGGCCGCTGCGGTAGGCGCGCTGCGGCCGGCACACCGCGCTGTTCCGATGGCAGGAGCCAGGTGCTTCTCCTGGTCTCCCATGGGGTGCAGGGCCCAAGCACTTGGGCCATCCTCCACTGCACTCCCTGGCCACAGCAGAGAGCTGGCCTGGAAGAGGGGCAACTGGGACAGGATTGGTGCCCCGACCGGGACTAGAACCCGGTGTGCCGGCGCCGCAAGGCGGAGGATTAGCCTGTTAAGCCACGGTGCCGGCCGAGATTTATTTAAGAAATTTATCTAAGAAAGGTAAAACAGGGGCCAGCACTATGGTGTAGTGGGTAAAGCTGCTGCCTGCAGTGCCGGTATCCCACATGGGCGCCAGTTCGAGTTCCGGCTGCTCCACTTCTGATCCAGCTTTTTGCTATAGCCTGGGAAAGTAGTGGAAGATGGCCCAAGTCCTTGGGCCCCTGCACCTACATGGAAGACCCGGAAGAAGCTCCTGGCTCCTGGCTTCAGATTGGCCCAACTAACTGGGGAGTGAACCAATAGATGGAAGACCTCTCTCTCTCTCTCTGCCTCTCCTTCTCTCTCTGTATAACTCTGACTTTGAAATAAATAAATAAATAAATAAATAAATCTATTAAAAAAAGAAAGGTAAAACAGACAGAGAGAGTGAGAGAAATTCTACCCACTGGTTCATTCTCCAGCTCCAACTACCGGGGCTGGGCTAGGCCAGAACCTGGAGCCAGGAACTCCATCCAGGTCTCCCAGGTGGGTGCAGGGGCCCAAGCAGCCATCCTTTGCTGTTTTCCCAGGCACATTAGCAGGGAGCATCATGGGAAGTGGAGCTGCCAGGACTTGAACCTGCACACGTAGGGGATGAAGGCTGTGCCCCAGGCAATGTTTTCTAGTCAGAAATCCCATCTTCTCTAACAGCTTCACTGCAGCTTTCCCCTCCAGTGACTCCGCCCCGCCCCCACCCTCCGGCCTAGGCTGCACTTACTTTTGGTTTGGGAACCCTGCCCTCCGCTCCCCTCCCACCCGCGGGCTCACTCTTTCTTCTGCGCTGCATCCTCTCTGTGTATTTCAGGGAGATCGTCTCCCAGTCTTCCAGCGGTTTCTGGCTCTTGCTGCTGCCATAATCGCCTCCCTGGGGTACGGACAAGGAAAACATGTCTCCTTTCCTAACAGGAGCGGGTCTTGTCCCCCGGTGGCTTCCCGATGCTTCTCTAGGGAACTAGGGGCAGAGCGGGGCACTGGATCTGCAGTGAGCCCCGCTGCTCTCAGGATGCCTGGCCATTGTCCAAGAATGCACGGCCCAAGCAGGGCTGGCTCTTCCCCTTGCCTCAACAAATACAAGCAATGAAAGCAGCTCCGCTCCATTATGGACTAATGGGTTCCCTCTGGAGCTTCCTGCTCTCAGATGGGAAGGTTCCAGAAGGAAGAAAGCCCAGGTGCTGATCCTCACAAGCCCCTCCCCACCCCTATACAACCCCAATTCCCAAATGAGAGTAAGGGCTGCTACTTGGCCTTCAACAAGCATGGCTATTTGGGCATCTTCAATTTCCCTGGGGAATTCCACGGTGATGCAGAGCCACAGGAATGCGATGCCTGCCCAGGTTATGACGCAGTGCTTGATGGGATGCCGCATCAGGGCGCCTCGGGGTATGGTTCCTAGAACAAGAAGGCCCTGTGAGCCGAGGGAGGACGCCACACCTGCAGCTTCCCTCTGTCCTCTGCCCACCCATCCCAGCCATCCACCCGCCTCGTCATCACTACCACTGTTTTCCATCATACCCTCTTATCAGATCTAACAAACTGGGAAGGCAGCTCAGTCTCCCTTAGACAATCAATCACCTCCAGGTCCCCCCTACTCAAAGTGATGGAGGCCAGCTAGGCACTTTAGTGATGCGTCCAGTTTATCTGAGAAAACAGGTGGTCATTGTGCCCTTCGCCCCTTTTCTAAACGAAAGTTGATTAGAGCAGGTGAACTTGAGTGCTGTCCCAATCTGGTGGCTTTCTGTTTAGAATAAAACATACCCTTTATTTCAAACTTCAATCTTTCTGCACAGAGCTTGATGGGAAATGATGCTGCTAACCGGGAGGAGAAAGGAACCCTTGGGTGAGTGTGGGTTCCTGGAACTCGGGCTGTCTCTCTCTGTTGGTGCGCCTTCCGCCTTCCGGTGAGAACGTGTTTCTCTGTTGCTGCTGGGTCAGCACGGGAGAGGCTTTAGTCTGGTGGCCGCCTCCTGACTCCCTGCAAGTTCAGTACACAAAACAAAGCAAAGAGCAGTCAGTGCTTCCTGGGCTCCTGGGGCTGTCCGGTAATCCTGTAATCCCCCCCCCCCCACCCTGTGCTCACGGGAGGCGCCCCATTTAGTATTTTAGTAGAGATTAATGTATATCTCCTGCTTTGCCAGTTAGCTTTATGAGAAAAATGAAAAAAGTACTACTTGGGGTTTGCACTGTTGTGTAGCGGATAAAGCTGCCGCCTGCAGTGGCAGTATCCTATATGGGTGCCAGTTCAGTCCTAGCTGCTCCACTTCTGATCCTGCTCTCTGCTATGGCCTGGGAAAGCAGTAGAAGATGGCCCAAGTGCTTGGGCCCCTGCACCCACGTGGGAGACCCGGAAGAAACTCCTGCCTCCTGGCTTTGGATGGGTCCAGTTTCAGCCGTTGTGGCCATCTGGGGAGTGAACCAATAGATGGAAGACCTCTCTCTCTTTCTGCCTCTGTCTCTGCCTCTCTGTAACCCTGCCTTTCAAATAAATAAATCACTCTTTAAAAAAAGAAAAAAGTAATATTTACTTATATATGTGGAGGTGAGGCTTTACAAATTAAGCTTCTCTTACCTGGTTTCTTAAGTGGAGACCCCCAGTCCCATAGCTGGTCTTCACGTGAGGAAACAGACTGCTCCAGACTGTCTCTGGGCTTCGTAGACGCCTTGAAGAGGTAAGAGGGATGGGCAGAAGATGGCCAGACACAGCACACTGAGGTCTCCCCAGGTTGCTGCCCTTGACCTAAGCCCCTCTGTGATGTTACTCTTGTGTCCTGCCCACCTACTGCCCTCTCAACAGAGGTGCACAGGGACAGGACTGACAGGCGACCTGTGCATGCCTCCTAATGGAGTGATTCCTTAGCCTTCTTCCTAAAGCCCAGTGCTGCTACCGTGTTTCTGTATTTATGCATGTGAGGAGGGTGGGGAGCACTCTTCCAGCCAGAGGTTCATTTCTCAAATGCCCACAACAGCTAGAGCTGGGCTAGGCTGAAGCCATGAGCCAGGACCTGCATCTGGGTCTCCTACCTGAGTGGCAGGAACTCAAGTACTCAGCCATCATCTGCTGCCTCCCAGGTGTGCTAGCAGAAAGAGGAAGCTGGATCAGAAGTGGAGGGGAGGTGGGAATCCATCCCAGGCACTCCGATATGGGATGCAGGCACCCCAAGTGGTAGGTTTACCCACTGTGCCATAATGTCAGCTCCCAGTGTGGCCTTTTTCTCCTCCTATTTTGAGAGGTTCTTCTTCCCTTACTCCTAACGCCCCCCCCCCCCCCTTTTAATTTTTGGATTCTCAAGCAGGTGCACCTTTCTGTATTTTACCATCTGATTCCAACTTCCCTGGAGGACTGAAGAGGAAGAAAGAGTGGGAGAGGAGACAACAAATACTGAAAAGCCTGACATGCCCCAGGTTCCTTGTCAGCATCGCACACAAAGTGCCTCCTGCCACTGTGTGCTCTGGGTGTGGGCTCTGGGCTGAGCTGGGAGTCAGCGTTCTCTAAGCCTCCTGAGGACACGGACCAGACCCAAAGGGTAGGGAAGGGGCAGGCGCTTACCTCCATCTCCAGCATTTCTCTTTGGGGGCCTCCACATGCTCCCTTGGCAACCATTGTTTTCCTAAAGGGAGCAAGCCCTTTCACTCTGCTATGTGGAGCCACCGCTGGGCAGGTGGAGAAGGGAGGTGGCCCTCACAGAATGAAGTCTGATCGCAAGCAGTTTCTATTGTCTTTTTTTTTTTTTTTAAATTCTGATTAAATATTTAAACACTGAGGGAGCTTATCTAGAAACCTAAACAGTTGGAACTGGCTGCCATCCTGTTAGGAGCAGTGACAGCCCCCGGGGCACTTCACCCACTCACTCCGGAGGGTCGGGTCTCCTCAGACTTGCGGGCTGTCTGCTGGCACTCGTTCTTATAGTTGGCACCTGTTTGGCACAGGGCACTAAAAAGAGGGGGCACCCAGTGAACCCTGGGTTGAAGGGCTGTGGCCTCAGGTAGGAAAACCAGCAGAAGCGGCAGACAAGTGAACAATGAGGAGCAGAAGTCAGATGAGGAGGTAAGACGTGTGGATTCCTTACGTGATGTAGTTCTGGGCACTTACAAGGACCAGAGGGCAGAGGGCAGTGGCTAAAACAGACAGATATGAGGAGGGAACACTCACTGGACACGCGGACTTGAAAAAGTTCATGGAAAAGGGAATTGAAGATTGATGCAACAAAAAATTTAAGGTTTAATTATTATTTATTTGAAAGCCAGAGCAAAAGAGAGGTGGAGGGGGGGGAGAGGGAGAAGGAGAAAGCTCTTCCATCTGTGGGCCACAACAGCCAAGGCTGGGCCAGGCCAAAAGCAGGAGCCAGGAATGCCTTCTGGGTCTCCCACATGGGTGGCAGGGGCCCAAGGACTTGAGCTTTGATCCCTTGTCTTCCCAGGTGCACTAGCAGGGAGCTGGGTTGGAAGCTGAGTAGAGCTGGGACTCAAACCAGCACCCTGATATGGGATGCTGATACCACAAGCAGTAGCCTAACCTGCTGCACACAACTCTGGCCTCTGTGGAAAAAAAGAAAACAAACAAACAAAAAAACAAACCTAGGTCCATGCACGGTTTGTTCCTCATATTAACCAGGGTGCCCCAGGGAAGCAGAGGCAAGAGGGCGAGTGTATAACTGGAAAGGTGATCCTGGCACCTGTCTGTGATCTCCCCCAAGTGCTGAGCCAACTTTCCGACCGAAGCCTGCTCCCAGGTCTCACCAGCAGCTGCCCTCATGTTGCCCACATGGACACACACAGGTGCACACAGACACACGGACTGTTGCCAAGTCCTGAGGCTGCAAGTCCAGGATCAAGGCGTCGGAGGGTTGCTTTTCTTCGGGGGTCTGCCCCCAAATGCCCTTCTTCCCGTATCTTAATGTAATCTCCCTCTCTCTGTGTGTGTCTTCTTCCTGGAAGCTGCCCAGAGAGCAGCAAAAACTAAACTCAAAGTGCTGTCTTTTCTCACAGTCTACGATAGGTTTCAAAAAGGAACTCACTGGGTCTCAACAAGTGCATCTCTGTATACAGCTAAGTCCTGCGTCATACAAGTTGTTTTGCTGTTGCTGTGTAACCAAAGTACTGGAGAGCAGAATCTGCGTGTGGAGCCCTGTGTGTGGCCTTCGGGGGAGGGAACGGGGGGAGGGGCTGCTGGTAGATGCTAGGAGCACCATTCTAGTCCTAGCTCTGCTGTTAGCAGAGACACACAGAAACAGTGCTCTCCCATCCATGTCCACTGGTTCGCTCCCCAAATGCCTGCAACAGCCAGGGCTGGGCCAGGCTGAAGCTAGGAGCTGGGAACCCAACCCACATCTCCCAAGTGGGTGGCAGGGACCCAGCTACTCGAACCATTCTTGCTGTCTCTCAGGGTGCGTATTAGCAGGAAGCTGGAATGGAAGTGCAGCCAAGACTTGAACCCAGACTCTGAAATGAGACAGGAGTGTCCTAACCACTGTGCCAAATGCCCTTTACTAATTAACCCAAGTCTCAGCTTCTCCATCCGAAAAATGGTGACAGCAGCACCTACTGTACAGGGTGCACAGACTGAATTCCTCCTGCCCAGTGGTCCTGTCTTATTCACAGTAGTACGCTGTTCCTACTTGTTCACATATGGCCCCTTCCCACCAGGGAAGAGAAAAAAGCGGATCAGCATTGACCCTCTGATGTGTCAGCTCCCTGTCCTGCGTAAGCTGGTGTCACTCGATTTCCACGGGATCGTGGCAGGTGTCCTGCAGAGCTCTGACACACCGTGCTGCTTCAATGTGCTGGAGGCTTTCCTCCCAGTTAGGGGCAATTCCAAGCAGCCCAGCCGGCCAAGGCCACCAGCAGGCTGAGGAGCCCCCGGCCCAGACGCTGGCCCCTCGACTGGCTGCGGGAGCAGGAGGCATGGGCTTCCCTCTTGGCCTGTCAGCTCCCACGCTGCTCCTTGGGAGTCTACCGCTGCTGAAGCGGCCCAACTGGAATGGGAAGAAACTGTTCCTGAAGCCCTGGTGTGGGTGGCTCTGCCCCTCCCACCCCCTGGGCAGGGCTGGCAGCACCGTGGGAACGGGAACCTCCCACTGGCTGGCGCCCCACGGGACCAGGGCCTAGCCCTTTGGGCACCACACCCAGGTAAGCCAGAGCTTAGGGCTGAGCGTGCAGGACCCGGACCTTGGTGAGGCTGAGTCAGCACAGAAGGGATTCCAGGACCAGAGAGGAAGAGGGAATGCGGGGGAGGAAGAGGTCTTTGCTCTCCACGGATCCCGCCCAGGCAGGACCCAGGCCCAGCTTCCATGGACCAAAGCCCCGAGATGAGACCCCTGCCTGCAGTGACACCAGGACCAGTGGGCCGCCAGGAAGCACAGGGGTGCCACACGAGGGGACAGGACCTGTGTGGCCCAGGTGGCAGCACAGGAGGGCGGGCAGCCTGGGAGGACGGGCTTGTCCAGTGGTGGGGAGCACTCAAACGCCCCACCCGAGGTCCGCTGTGAGCTCCCCGCGCCCGCCCCGCTGTCCTGCGGACAACCAGATTCTCTCCATCCCCGTCCCCGGAGCGCCCGCGGCAGGATCCTGCGGGAGAGGCACGGGCAGAAGGCAGGGCGGGGACCCCGGTGGGAAAGTCGAGTACCACGCGCAGGTGCAGCGACAGCCGACACGAAGACACCAGGGGCCCGATCCCACGGGCTTTGGGGTCTTCTGGGCGGACACCTGGCCCCACACATCCCAGAGCGGAGGCCTGCGCCAGGAGGGCAGGGTGGCCGGGCACGCGAGCCGGGAGTGGTCAGCGCCGCGGGGGGGCGCACGGGCCGCGCAGGTCGTGCCAGCGGGGGCGGGAGCCGGCCGCACACGTGCGCTACGTGCCGCGCGGCCGCCGCCCCCTCCCGGCGTGGGGAGCCGCCCCCTCCTGCGGAGCCGAGTCCGGGCGGCAGGGGAACGGCGCTTCCCGGACTGGGTCTCCGAGGCTGAGGCCCGCAGGAGCGCGGGGGGCGGCTCTTCCCAGCCGCGGGGAATGGGGCGCAGGCCGGACTTGGGGTTCAGCGGGCAGGGGGCTGACGGCGATCCAACCCTCCGCTGGGTCGGAGGGATCCACAGCGGCTTAGGGGGCGGCTGGAGAGCGGGGCCCCCGCGCGGGGGCGGAGTGCGCCCCCGCGGAAGGAGGGGGTTCCTGGAGACGTGGCACTCGCAGCGGCCTCGGATCCCCTCCTGCCGCCCGCGCCGCAGCCTGCGCTTCCTCGGGAGCCGGACCTGGCCACGCCTGGGCCCCGCACCCAGCCCTCCGGGAGCCCAGGCCCAGTACCCCCAGGCCTGGGTGGCCCGGGTCCGGCCCCTGGGGCGTCTGGCCGGCCCCAGACCAGACAATGCGGCCCAGGCCCCGCCCCCGGGGGCTGATGCGGCCGGGCCGTAGCCAATCAGCGCCTGCGGCTGGGCTCTTTAAAAAAAGAAGCGCCGGCTGCCGTGCGGCTGTCAGCTGGCACGGATCCCTCCGCGCATGTAAACACGCATCACAGAGGGCACGGCGGCGCCGGGGGAGGGGCGCGCGGGGCGGGGGTCGCTGCCGGGGGCCGTGCGGGGGCGGCCTCGCGGCCAGGCGGGCGCCTGCTCGCGTTGCAGCCGCAGTTCGTGTGTCCAGAGTTTTTCTCCAAGTTCGGGTTCCCTGGCTGTCGGGGGATGCCCGCGTTAGGGGTGGACGTGAACACGGCCAAGAGCCACAATGGTTTTTCTCCCGCACGTTTTGTCGAGACCCGGTTCCAGGGTGCCGAGGTGGCTGTGCGCCCGCCCCCAGGTCCCCCCCCGGCAGGACCAGGCTTGGGGCCGAACCCGGAGCTCTCCAAGGCTGGGTCCCCGAGAAGGGGCGGCCAGCGCCTTCCTGGGCTGGGTCTGGACTCGGCCGCGGCTCCCCGGCCCTTCCCCTCCCCGGGGCCGCCGGCCAAGTCCTCTCCCGCGTTTGGCTGCTTTCTGGATAAAGTGCTCACGGTCTGCCTTTCGGACGCCCTCGCCGTCCGTGCTGAGGCCGGATGAAGGCCCCCGTCCGCCCCCAGGCACGGGACCGCGCGCTCTGCAAACTGGGGGTGATGGCGGCGCCCCCGAAGCCGGGCCGTCGGCAGTGCGCCGACCCCTCCCTGCGGACGCGCTCCTCGGCCCTCGGGCCGTCGTGTCCGGGGCGCTCGGCTCCTGCAGGGCAGAGGGGCCAGCGCCCCGGGCAGCCGCGACGCACGCCCGGGACTGGGCCCTGGTTCTGCTGCCTGCACGGCGGCCCATCCTCCGCGTGGGGCCGCATCCGGCCCGGTGTGGGGGCCGTGTCGGGGGTCTTGGGGCTGGGCCACAGTGATGGTGGGCTCTCCCCGCATCGCCCGTCCACGGTCCCCGCACGCCCTCGCCCCGCGTGTCGGGGCCGGCTCTGCCTGGCCTAGGACGGACGCGGGCGCACCGAGCCCGCGAGCCGCTCGAGGGCTGCAAGCGCTGGACGGAGTGCCCGCGGCGCAGCTGCCCACCCGGCCCCGCTGCTCGGGGGTCGCGCTCGGCCCTCTCCCAAGCTCCTCCTGCTCTCCCGGGTCTCTAGGTGGGCACCCCGGCCGCGGCCCCCGGCGCCCAGCTCTGACCCAGCTTCTCGAGGGCAGCGGCTCGGACGCGTGGGAACGGGCCACGCTCACCGGCCCCACTGACCCTCGGGCTTCGGCGCGCCCCCGCCGGAGGCCCGGCCGCGCCCGAGTTGGGGCGGGCGGGGGCGGGGAGGGACTCCTTTTTCTCGCCGTGGCGGCGGATGCGCACGGCGTGCGGTGGCGGCGGACGTCGTCGTTAGAGGAGGAGGAGGAGGAGGAGGAGGAGGAAGGCTGAGAAAGCCCCGGTGCTGCCGCTGCCGGTACGAGTCGCACTCGCTGACCCAGCCGCGTCTGCACGGCCTTCGGCCCGGGCGCAGCTCGCAGCCCGGCCCCGGAGAGCGCCTGGCGATGGAGGCGGCCACCGCGCTGTGCCCCGGCCCGCGCCCGGCGCTGCCCCTCGGGGGCCCCGGCCCGCTGGGCGAGTTCTTGCCTCCCCCCGAGTGTCCAGTCTTCGAGCCCAGTTGGGAAGAGTTCGCGGACCCCTTCGCGTTCATCCACAAGATCCGGCCCATCGCCGAGCAGACGGGGATCTGCAAGGTGCGGCCGCCTCCGGTGAGTTCCTGGGAGCCGGCCGGTGCTCTCTCGCGGCCGGGACCGAGCGCGAATGGGCGGCCCGGAGGCTGCGACGCGGGGCGGCCGAGTTCAGTTTGGGGCTGTTTGGGCGCCGGGGTGCGGGCTGGTGCGGGAGGACGCGGGCCTCTCCGGGCCGGGAGGCGGGGGCGCGGGGGGACCCCGGGGCCCCGGCCGGGGTGCGGAGCCGGCTCCGGGCGCAGGAGGGCAGGAGCCGGGGGGCCGCGGCGGCGGCGGCGGGGTCTCCTGCGAGCCCGGCCGGGGCGCGGCGCTGGAAGGGCCCGGGCGGCGGAGGCGGTGCGGTGCGGGCGCGGGCGGCGGGGGCCGGGGCGCGGGGGTGGCGGACTTGGAGTTGGAGGCGAGGAGGAAAGTTTTCAATATGGCGGCGGGAGCCCCTGGTCCTTTGTGTGGCGGCGGCGGCGGCCCGGAGCGGCCCTCACCTGGGCGCCCCACCCTCCAGACCGGGGCACCCCCCGATCCCGGGCCCCGGGCCCCCGAGGGCCCCCCGGGCCGGGGTCAGCAGGGGGCGAGCGGGGGGCGCCGAGGAGCCGCGCGGGCCGGGCCCGGGAGCTGGCGGGTCGTGGGGGGCGTGAGTGTCCGGGGGCCCTTGGGTCCGAGGGGGCCCGGGACCTGCGCTCCCCGACGCGCGGCTCGTGGGCGGCCGCCCGGGGCCCGCGGCGGTGGGCACGGGCAGGGGCCGAGGCTGTGTTTGGGGAGGGAGGGAGACGTCAGGCGCCGCCGCGGCCGCGGGCGCTTGGGGGCCGGCTTTCCCGGGCCCCTGCCCGGGGGCGGAAAGACCACGGGAGCCCGCGGACGGCCCGGCGCGCGCGTGGCCGGAGCCTGCGCCCCGGGGCTCTGCCCACTTCGGGGCGGCCGAGCCCGGGGCGGCCCGAGCGGCGGTTGGCGGGCCAGGGCCGTTGAGGGAGCGGTTTAACCGTCGCCCGCGCGGGCGGCCCCCGGAGTGACCTTGGCGTTGGCCGGGCGCGGGGGGAGGGGGCCGCGGCCGCAGGGAGGCGCCGGCCCCGCGCCCGGGTGCCCCGGACAAGTTTGTGACGGGAGCCGAGTGAGGGCGGCTGTGTGGGAGCCGCTCTGTCAGCCGGGGGAGGCCCGCAGAAGTTAGGGGCGGCGCGGGTGCGGGCGGGCCGTGGGCAACTTGAGGAAGTTGCTGGCAGCCCCGATGTGAGGAGCCGGGTTCCTGGGAGCCGTCCTCCATGTTGGCATTGTGGGCTCCCGGGGCTGGGGTCGGCCTTCATGTCGGGCTCGGCCTGGAGCCCCTGGCCCCGCACGCCCGTGCTGTCCTGAGGGGGGTCGGCCTCCCGGGCCCCCCGCGGGCCTGCCGCGGCCGTGGCAGAGGCGAGATGCGCGCTCAGGCCGCCTCCCCGCACCCCGAGGGGCACACGGGCGCGATGGCCACCATTTTGCCTTGCCAGGGCGCCATGCCACGGCCCGAGGAAGGGGACCGCCGAGGCACGAGTGGGCCCGCGGTGGGTCTGGGAGCCCTCCTTTGTGTGGAGGGGCTGGCGCCTCCTTTGTCTGACAAACTCCTAGGCCAAGTGGGGAGAGTTTGGGAGGGAGTGTTGTTGACAGAACCTCAGGCCGGGAAGCCTGTGCGGGAGTTGTCGCTCCTGAAGAAGGGTCTTGTTGGAACAAAGGCTTCTGAAGAGACGTAAACAGTCTTTGTTTTAGAAACTATTGTTGTAGGAGAGCTGTGAACAAGTGGTCCCATGGAATGGACGCAAGAGGTAGGAGATATTTTCCATGGGTGTAGCTATACGTCTGTAATGCCTGTGTTTCTGTGTGGTTTTTGTTCACGGGCTTTTTGGAACACAGGTGGCTGTATTCAAAGAGGAATTGGGGCTGTTGGCTTTGACTTGTTAGGTGCGGGAGAGAATCAGAAAGCGGCCGTCTCCTTTTGTTCCTACTTGTGTCTCTTTAATGGTACTTAGCTTCCCTCCCTGGCTACTTTGTCAGGGAGGGTCCAGAGCTGCTGTAGGGTGCTTCTTTTGCATGTTGAGGCATACGGGTTCATAGACGTTTGTGAAAATGTAACAAATGCTATAAAAGGAACTATGCTAAGAAGACTAAAGTCAACTGGGATTTGAAAGAGAAACTTTTGTTTCAAATTAAGTTTATAGGATAAGCAGGCTTGTTTTCTGAGCTAAGACCTTTCAAAATTTACAATTAATCTGGTTTTGTTAGTTTTAAAATGCAATTTAGAAAATTGAGAGGCAGAGAGAGAGAGAGAGATCTTGAGATCCGGATCAGTTTGTCCCGTCCCACGGGTTTACTCCAGTGCCTGTGAAGCTGGAGCTGGGCCGGGCCAAAGCTAGGAGTCAGGAATTCGGGCCTCCCATAGGGGTGGCAGGGACCCAGCTGCTTGGGCCATCTCAGCGTGCACATTAGCAGGAAGCTGTAGCTGAAGCAGAGGAGGTACCCGGATGTGGGATGTGGGCATTCCGAGCAGCATCTTGACCCCTAGGCCAACCACCTCCAAATGCAACTTTTAATTTCCCCTTTGATAGACTCAGATGTCTGTTTAAGGACAAGTGATATTTTCATATTACTTTGTTATTCGATGATTCACTTTAGGGGTCTGACTGTTAGGTAAAAAGTAGTCGACTGCTCGTAAATACTTCACTGAATCTCCCGAGTTGGATAGAAATACATTCGATGATTTTAATAACTCACTTTCTCACTTTCAGACATCTAGCATTTGGCCATAGATAGGCAGATTCCACAAATTTTTCCTTGGCAGTATCCAAAAGTCAGGAGATTTAAATCAAACCCCAGATGGCACAGAAGACACATATTTTTGAGCTTAAACTTCCTGTGGTCGCTGGTTTGATCCCTTCATCTTTATGGCCAGAGTGTAAAGCTGCCTTGTTTTAATATAGTCAGCATCTTTAAGGGAGCCTATTGGTTCCACCCTTTGAGAACAGGGAGGAACTTAAAATACACATTTCTTTGTCTGGTCGGAGTGAACTGTGAATCCCGCCCACTCCTGTCGCAGACTGACATCCCCCCCAACCCATGTTAGGTATGATCAACTTTGGCCTCCCCTCTGTTTTCCCAATTTCTTTAGTGTCACAAGATCTCTCTAGTGGTTAGTTATTCTTTGGCCACTTTAAAGTGTTAACATTTGGAGACGAGACGAGGTCTAGCGATAGACATAGTGCAGTGAAGGGAGGACTTGGACGGCTTTGCAGGAATGATGTCTTTATTGTGGTAGGATTCACACATGTACGGTGCGTGCAGGTCAGTGGTTTTTAGTTTTTCACAGCTATCCTCACAGTCAGTTTTAGAACATCTTCATCTCCCCCAAAAGAAGCCCTGTATACACATTTGTAATTGCTTTTCAATGCAAATTTCAGACTCTGCTGCTCCGGAGGAGAACTCGGTTGGGATTTGGATTAAGTCCTTTAGTGGAGCTCACAAGTGTCTGCCTTAAACGAAGCAGAAACAGACTTGATATTTTTGCAATCTGAAAGGCTATTTAGCTAAATTTGACTTTACCAGTGGTAAATTGGGCCCACGACGAGCCACAACATACCCATCTAGTCGATTGGTGGTGAACTAATCAACAAAAGACTTTAAGAATGGAATGTGAATGGTATTGCAAATGCAAGTCAGCTAATGATTCCAGTCCCCACCCCCCACTGGAAAAATTCCCCTTCCCTTTTTATACTATATGTAATCCAGATCTTTTTAAAGAGCAAAATACATAGAGAATTGCCTTTGAAAAGTGTTAATAAATTAATAAGTAGCACTCTATTAAAAGCAGAGTTTGAATTCTTTTATTGACACCAATAAAAGAAAATTATTAACTGTTTCATTCTTTGTCTTTAAGGTACTCTTTCATGATCTGTTGGCCTAGAGTTACAGTATGTTTGATAGATTAATGGAAAAACTATATTTTAAAATATTGATTTATTTGAAAGGCATAGTGACGGAGAAGGAGAGATCTTTCATCTTCTGAGTCACTCCCCAAATGATTACAGCAGCCAGGTCTGAGCCAGCCCAAATCCAGAATTCCATCTGAACCTTCGACATGGGTGGCAGGGGTCCAGATGTTTGTCCCATCGCCTGCTGCTTCCCCAGTCACATTAGCAGGAAGCTGGATTGAGAGCAGATAAAGCAGGGTGTATGTGTGTCAAGTCTTGAGCAGGCACTTCGATTTAGGGTGCCGGTGTTACAAGAGACGTCTTAACCTGCTGGGCCTCAACTCCATCCCTTGTTTTTTTATTTTGGGGACTACAATAGAAGTCCGAGATATGTGAGATAACTTGAATGTAGGCTGGCAGAAGTCAGTTGAGAATTTTCTTGTAGAAAGTAAAAGGATATCCTAGTACACTTCTTTAAAATTTGAACTGGGTTTATGTTATGTAATGGGATCTTTCTGTAGACTTTTGTAACCTCTCCTTGTTGTCTTGATTGGACCAATTAAGGTTTTCTATAGAAAGGGTAAGGGAAAGCTCACACCCTCCAGATGGAAGTGCTAATTGGGTTCCTAGTTAAGTTCCTGCAATCTACTTGGTGTCTCTTTCCAAAAGCCATACATAGGTTTGACAAATCACCCAAGAAGACCTTGCTTTTGTCCTTTCAGCTTGGTTTGTGTTGGGGTTGTGTGTGATTTTCCTAGGAGAATTAGGTACTGTGTAGACACTGCTAATCTGCCTGTTTAAAGTGCGGAGGATCACTACCAACCTCAGGAGAAAAAAAAAAAAAAATCAGGCAGAATACATGTTGGGAACCCGGGGACTGCACTTTCTGAAATTTCTCATTTGGGCCCGGTGTAGGGAAATCACCAGAAGCATACTGACAGTGAGGGGTGGGTGGGGGATGCCTGGGGACAGCTCCTGCCGTTCAAGTTTGCAAAACTGGTAACTGGATGTTAAAAATCTGAGTTGTGAGAAACTTGTTGTAGACATGAAAATTGTATTTACTGTTATGTCCTAGCATGAGATGAAAGGGGAAAATGAGATGTCCCTTGTACACCCCCAGGAAGTCTTCCAAAAATGTTGCTTTTTCTACTCTTACCTATTAGATGAGTCAGTTTGCATTTTACAACCAAGTTTTCAAGCAGACTCATATAGAAAAGCTGTTTCTAGGACAATGAGGCATTTCAATCCCATGATTGTAAACAATCATGTAGAATTTGACTAAGTACATTCCCCTCCCCCACTACTTAAAACATTCAAGACTTGAGTTGTAGACCCAGTGTTCTTCCCTTTACCACCCCGGTATCATCTGCCAGAAGGGTATGAGTTAACTTGTTTCCAATTGTGAAAAAATTCAAGTCTACACAAAAGTGTAGAGAGAGCATTGTCCCCTTGGTTGTTTCCTGGGGGTTAGAGTAGAAAGCAGAGTAGCAGTGCTGGGACTGAGAGGGGATTGGTGACCTTCAGTTGCAGGGAACAGAATGGTTTAGCTTTTGTCCTGTCCAGGTTATAGGTGACATTGGATGACAGCCTCTTCAGCCTTGAGTGAGCGGTGGTCACTTTGCCCAATTAGTTTGGGAATTGTATTCCTCAATGCTGGCCAGTGAGTGTTGTTTGGTTTGCTGGAACCTGTGGAGAAACTTGACCGTTTTCAAGCAAACTCCTGGAACACAGAGGTGTGGGGGTGGGGAATGGGGAGAGTCACTCTGTCCCAGTATTATTCCTTCTCTGCCCTCTGTCCGTCTTTGTGTTGACCAGACTTGAGTCTCCACTCTCCTCTTAGGAAGGGACCTTCTTTCTGGCCAGAGCGGTAGTTAGCGAGATCCAATCAGGAGTAACCAAGATACTGAATAGAGTGCCTTTCTGAAGAGTTGTCTTGGGGAAATGAGAAGTGGAAGAGTCGGTTGGGTTGTTGGTTGGGTTGCTAAGTTTGCTCTCCTACTTTGAGCAGGGATGCTGCAGTTTGTTTCATTAGGGCCTGGGTGGGCATTCGCAGCAGTTAAGAAGCTCACATCCCATGCCGGAGGGCCTGAGTCCCTGTTCCATTTCAGATTCCAGCTTTCTGGAAGGCAGCAGATTATGGCTCAAATGCTTGTGTTCCTGCCACCCACATGGGAGACTGGAATTGAGTTCCAATTTTCTAGCTTTAGCCTGTCCCAGCCCTGGTTGTTATTTGGAGAGTGAACCAGTGGATAGAAGATTCCTGTCTCTGTCCCTCTGCTTTTCAATAAATATTTTTTTTAAAAATTAGCATTAAAATATTTTCTATCAATTTTTTGGCATCCAACAGCTTCTTCCTCCCTTCCTGAAAAAAAACTTCATTTCTCAAATAGGAGACGCCATCAGAAGATCACACGTAGAGTAACCCTTTAGAACTCGTTGATTCCGTCTCATTTGGTAATCTCTTCTGGAACGCCGTGTTATCGAGGAAAGTGTTTTTTCAGGGATAAAAATGAGGTTTACTGGGCAGGCAAGTGGGACAGAGGTTAAGCTGCTGCTTGGGATGCCTTATCCCATATTGGATGGTTCAAGTCCTGACTTCTTCACTTCTGATCTAGCTCCCTGCTCATGCCTACCACGAGAGGGGAGGAGTTGAGGGCCCAAGTGCTTGAATCCCAGCCACCCATTTGGGAGATGTGGGTGGAGTTCTAGGTTTTTGGCTTTGGCTTGGTCCAGCTCTGACTTTTGCAGGCATGTGGAGGTTGAACCAGTGGATGGAAAAAGTCTAAGTTTCTGTGTTTCTTCTTTTCAAATAAAAACGAAAATGTAAAACAATAAACAGTTTGAATGAGGTTTATATTTTTCCCCCAGAAAACTTTTATTTAAGGTACACAAACTTTATGCATTTCATGAATACAACTTTAGGAACATAGTGATTCTTCCCACCTTTCTTCCTCCTCCCTCTCCTACTCCCATTCTTATTATTTACTAAGATCTATTTTCAGTTAATTCTATACACATAAGCTTAGCTCTATACTAAGTAATGTTTTCATTACTTCTTAAAGGGAAGCACCTGTATTATGTAAAGGAGGATGGTAGGGGTATTGGTTTTAGGTTTTTAGAAATAGGTGGGTTAAAGTTTTGACTCTAATTCCATCATGACCTTGGACAAAGTCATTTTACCCCCGCATGTGTCTTCTCATCTGCTGTAAGGGGATCTGACACTGACCTGGGGCTGCTGTCCAGATTAATTAATTGATGGATTGCAAGAAGCTTAAGTCCCAAAGCTTTATTTGCCCACTGCTAAGAAGAGTCTGGGAACAGATTTATCTAGACAAGGGCTACTGCTGTATACATATACCTCATTTTATCCTACAGTTAGGGGATGTTTTAAAAGTGAAACTTGAAAGGCAAAAACCTAACATCAAAACTGGAATAAATAGAATGTAATCTTTTTTTGATTTGGAGGGAGCCTTTTTTGTACCTGAATCTTTACAAAATTATCAATTTTTTTAAAGGTAGAACTGTTAGAAATTATTTCAGAAAACTTGCAGGTGCATATGTGCATCTTGTGTAGTAGGTGCGTAGACAGTTTATATTTTGTGAGCTTTGTGTTAAGAAATGTTCATAATTATTTTAATTTCCCTTTATATAGGACGACTGCCATAGAAGCCATGTAGATGGAAAGGTATTATGCTCCCCTAACAAGTAACTTAAATAATCCCAATTGTCATGCCTTACAGAAGGGTTAGTGGACAGAATTTCTGCAATTTGTAAAATGAGAAAAATAGAAGAGTTTGCAAGAAACATGTTTAATTTTAAGATTTATTTTATTTATTTGAAAGAGTTACGGAAAGAGGGAGAGACACAGAGAGAGATCTTCCATCTGCTAGTTCATGCCCCAAATGGCTCCAGTGGGTGGAGCTGAGTTGATTCAAAGCCAGGAGCCAGAAGCTGCTTCTGGGTCTCCCATGTGTGTTCAGGGGCACAAAGACTTTGGCCATCCTCTCCTGCTTTCCCAGGTGCATTATCAGGGAGCTGGATTGGAAGTGGAGCAGCCAGGACTTGAACCAGTGCCCATATGGGATGCCGGTGCTGCAGGCCAGGGCTTTAACCCACTGCACCTCAACTCTGACCCCTTACTTTAATCTTTAAAAATACTGGGGCCCGGGGCCAGCGCCATGGCTCACTTGGTTAATCCTCCGCCTGCAGCGCCGGCATCCCATATGGGTGCCAGTTCTAGTCCCGGTTGCTCCTCTTCCAGTCTAGCTCTCTGCTGTGGCCTGGGAGGGCAGTGGAGGATGGCCCAAGTGCTTGGGCCCCTGCACCCATCAGGGAGACCAGGAAGAGGCACCTGGCTCCTGGCCATTTGGGGGAGTGAACCAACCAACGGAAGGAAGACCTTTTTCTCTCTGTCTCTCTCTCTCTCACTGTCTATAACTCTGTCAAAAAAAAAAAAAAAAAAAAAAAAAAAAAAAAAAAAAAACTGGGGCCCGTGTTGTGTAAGCCTCTGCCTGCAACATCTAAGGCTGTGCGGGGCTGGGGTTAGGAGCTCAGGACTGTATCCAGGGCTCTCATGTGGGTGCCTGGGACCCAAGGACTTGAGCTGTCACTTTCTGCCTCCCAGGCACATTAGCAGGAAAATTGGATTGGAAGGTGGAGGAAGAAATAGATCCTAGGTACTCTGATCTGGGACATGGATGCCCTAAGTAATGATTTAACACACTGCTTGCCCCAAGCTTTTTTTTCTTAATATTTTATTTACTTGAAAGACAATTATAGAGATAGGTAGAGACAGAGTGGTCTTCTATCTTCTAGTTCATTCCCTAAATGGCTGCAATGACCAGAGCTAAGCTGGTCCGAAATAGGAAGCCAGGAGCTTCTTCCGGGTCTACCACGTGCGTGCAGGAGCTCAAAGACGGGCCATCTGCTGCTTTCCCAGGCTATAGCAGAGAGCTGGATCGGAAGTGGAGCAGTCGGGACTCAAACTGGCACCCTTATGGGATGCCGGCGCTGCAGGCCAGGGCTTTAACCCACTGCATCACAGTGCTGGGCCCCCTAGACAGACTTTTAAAAATTAAAGCCCCTCCCGTATAATCATGCAGACTCCCCAAATTTTTCTTCAGATACGTCTTCTAAAATTGACGTCATAGTAGTTAATACCTCTTAGGTGGATATATATACACACACTGTATTTCACTGTGACCTCAACATGGCTTTGTGTGTCTTGAATAAAGCAATTTACATAATACTGCTTTCTAGATGTATTGAAATACTCACTAGTAGTGTGTACCTCATTTTTTAAAAAAATATTTATTTTATTTATTTGAAAGACAGTTACAGGGGCTGGCGTGTGGCTCACTAGGTTAATCCTCCGCCTGCAGCGCCGGCATCCCATATGGGCGCAGGTTCTAGTCCCGGTTGCTCCTCTTCCAGGCCAGCTCTCTGCTGTGGCCCGGGAAGGCAGTGGAGGATGGCCCAAGTGCTTGGACGCCTGCACCCGCATGGGAGACCAGGAAGGAAGTACCTGGCTCTTGGCTTTGGACCGGCATAGCTCCGGCCGCAGGGGCCATTTGGGGGGTGAACCAACAGAAGGAAGGCCTTTCTCTCTGTGTGTTCTGGGCACTGGGTTGGAGCTTTTTATTGAGTTTGTATTCCTATGAGGCATGCGTACTGCAGGCTGTGGATACCAAGCACTGCAGGTTTACTATAATCATGTAACTCCAGAAACAAAGAACAAATCCCTGTCAAATCCGCGTAATTACAAGGTCTTTGAAAAGGCAAGATCCTCCCAGTTATCTGTGTGGTTATACCAGTTCATCATTTGGTGATATTTAAACCAGATGGCTAGGCTTAAACTTGAAGGGAAGGATGGGGACAGTAGGAGTTGTACTCTGGCAGCTTTGCGATTGTGGGGTAAGGTGGAGAGGGTGTGGAGACGAGGGAGAGTGGGACGGAGAGTTTTTGGAGCACAACCTCCACTTGGCAAAGTTCCAGGTATTTGAGGCTTTTGTCCAATAGTATGAGCCACTTTGGACAAACACAGCAGCCAGCAGGTTGTCCAGTGGGAGACAGGCTTGGAGATTTCTGTAGGGTGTGGATCTCAGGCTTCAAAAAATTGTATCTGGCAACTTGTTCTTGGGGTTTCTCTATAACTACTTTCCCCTTCCTGTTAACCTATGTCTTTGCCCATTTTTGTCAAGTATATTTTTGACTTATGTAATGTCAAGTATATTTTTGCTCATCCATATTTTTTGAGATGAATAGAGTTTGGGATTTGATATAGGAATCTAAGATAATTTGTTTTTAAGAGACTAGAGGTGTCCAATAAAGAATACTAGAATAAGAAAGCATTGGCTTCTGGTATTTATCTTTGAGCTGCTAGCCTTCAGAAGGTTGTGACTATTTTCAGAGCTTTATTTGTTAGGGTGCCTATAAAATGGGGATAACACTGGCCCTTCTCTGCAGAGTGAGGCCTAGAGAGGGAAGTTGACTTGCCCAAGGTCATTGACTAGTCAATAATAGAGCCAGAATTTGAACCTAGGCAGTACAGGTCCTGAGCTAGGCTCCCAGCACTATTTGTATTGCCTCTTAAGTAACCATAGTAACAGAGTCGATGAGAAACTATTTCTTATCACGTACTTTCTGCCATGGTGGACTATCCTTTTCTCTGATAAGCTCAGTAAAAAACCACATTTCTATTAGTTATTGCTGCTAAGGTAGAACCATTTTATAGTCTAGGAAGCTGAGCCTGAGAGAAGTAAAGTGACTTGTCTAAGGTGACCCAGGCTTTAAAGGATGGATGGGCATTCCAAACCACGAGTCAGTGTTCTTCCCTCTGGTTAAGGTTCAATGGCTCCCTTCATAGACCCTGGAAATTAGGTTGATTTTTCTCTTCCATCTCCTCTAATAGGCTTTAGAGATTATTTGCTTATTTGAGAGGCAGAGAGACAGGAATAGAGAGTGCTCCCATACCCTGGTTCATCCCCAGATGCCCTCAAAAGCTGGGGCTGGGCCACGCTGAATCCAGGAACTGGGGAACACTATCTAGGTCTCCCATGTGAGTAGCAGGGACCCAACTGCTTGGCCATCACCTGCTGCCTCCCAGGATCTTTATTGGCAGGGAGCTGGGATGGGGGCCAGAGTGGGTTTTGAATTCAGGCACTCCATTATGGGACAGAGGCATCATAACCCATATTTTACCCACTAGGTAAAAAACACTCCCCAGAAGGCTTTTTCTTTCTTTCTTTTTTTTTAAACCTTTATTTATTTGAAAGGCAAAGCCTCCTCTCCCGCCCCCAACCACTCTCTTGGCGGGCAGGGGTCGAGGGATGGGGAGAGATCTTCCATCCACTGATTCACCACCCAAATAGTTATAACAGCTGAGGCAAGGCCAGGCCGAGCCAGGAGCCAGGCTCTCCCTCTGGGTCTCCCATGTGGGTGGCAGGAACCCAAGTAGCTTGGCCCAGCATCCCCTGCTTTCCCAGGCACATTAAGGCGGGGCTGGTTCAGAAACAGCAGCCGGCACTGCACCAGCATCACAAGTGGCAGCCTAACTGCCCCTCAACACTGACTCCCCTACACCCCAGTAGATATTTTTGGGTGTGATTTTCCCTTTTTCCTTCTGACCACCCAAACACAACTGCAGGGACATCAATAAAAATAGTAATAAGCTGACCATGAATATATTCAAAGAGCCATTTGGATTTGTGTATTTTGTCTACTGTGTTTGTTGTAGCTTATCAGTAAGTAGGAGCTTAACCTTTGCATGCTTATATGGAAACTCCTGGCTTAATCTGCTTCAGTGACCATTCACCACATTGGAAGAGCATTTAGCACTCAGGGGCTCACTCAGTGTACTCCTACCTCTCTTTTTTTATTTTTTGACAGGCGGAGTGGACAGTGAGAGAGAGACAGAAAGGTCTTCCCTTTTTTGCCGTTGGTTCACCCTGCAATGGCTGCTGCGGCCGGTGCACTGCAGCCAGTGCACCGCGCTGATCCGAAGCTGGGAGCCAGGTGCTTCTCCTGGTCTCCCATGTGGGTGCAGGGCCCAAGCACTTGGGCCATCCTCCACTGCACTCCCTGGCCACAGCAGAGAGCTGGCCTGGAAGAGGGGCAACTGGGACAGAATCCGGTGCCCCGACCGGGACTAGAACCTGGTGTGCCGGCGCCGCAGGCAGAGGATTAGCCTATTGAGCAATGGCGCTGGCCTCCTACCTCTCTTTAAAGTCATTCTACTGGGGGCCAGCACTATGGTGTAGTGGGTAAAACCGCCTCCTGCAGTGCAGCATCCCTTATGGGCACCGGTTCGAGTCCTGACTGCTCCATTTCCGATCCAGCTGAATGCCATGGCCTGGGAAAGCAGTGGAAGATGGTCCAAGTCCTTGAACTCCTGCACCCATGAAGGAGACCAGGAAGAAACTCCTGGCTCCCTGCTTTGGGTCGGCGCAGCTTCATCGGGGAGTGAACCAGTGGATGGAAGACCTCTCTTTGCCTTTGCATCTCTGTAACTCTGCCTTTCAAGTAAATAAATAAATTGTTAAAAAACAAACAAAAACAGGTCATCCTAGAGTCTGTCCTGGAAGAATTGAGTTAGAATTCTACATGGGCCTGAGTGAAAATAAGGTTTGGGTACTTCTGGTTTAGATAATTCCGACAGGTTCAGGTAGTTGTTAAGGTCACAAACCTTCTTGCTGTTGATTTTGAACTAATTAAAAACTCTTGACCTCTGTTAAAAACTGGGAATCCTTTTTGTCAACTCTTGAAGAAATGAATTTGGGTTCTTGGGGTTGGCTGTGAATTGCATTCAGTATATTCATTGATAGGTCAGGGAGTCCTGGGCATTGTGCTTAGGGTTCTAGAGTTTCAGGTAGAAGCAGTGCTTACTTAAAGGCACTGAGCACTTGGTGAGAGAGAGCTGCACGCTGAGCCCTGAAGCCTGCAGGGACCTGAAGGTGCGCGTGAGCTGGTGGGGCATGAGGAGGGCTGCCTGGGACACTGTAGGGTTTCGCTTCCCCTGGGCTAGAGGGGGTTGGATGTGGAGTGACAGTGAAGGTCAGGGCGGCTTCCCGAAACACCATTTAAGGAAGGAATAGGCTCTAGTTGGAGGCATTGGGAAATGATGGTATTCATTTTTATGTGTCTTGGTGGTGATGATTTTTTAAGTCTCAGCTCTAAGCACAGCTGCCAACTCCTCTGTTGAAGACCTGTGAAGCAGGTCCTGCAGTAGAGTATACCCCATTGATAACCAGGTGGCTGTTCCCATGAAGAACAGCTTCCTCTGACTGCAACTTCCCCATATTGTAGGCTAAAGTGGATTATCTATCAAATAAAATCTGTTTTGGAGTTTGGCAATAAATTTGAAATAAATAAAACATCTTTGGAGACAGACATCTGTTTATTTGCTACCCTAAATTGAGCTTGCTTCTGTATTAGTGCCTTCTTTCCTGTCTCGAGCAGATCTAGTCTAAGATCTAGTGTCTTAGTCTGTTGCTGGTGCTATAAGAACAAAAATCCCGAGACTGGGTGATGATTTCTTTTTGGCAGCTCTCGAGCCTGGGAAGTCTGGAATCAGGGTATTGGCAGATTTAAGATGGAAGCGACAGCAGGTTTGGTATCTGGTGAGAACTGGTCTCTGCTTCCAAGATGGCGCCTTGAACTCTGTTACTGTCCTTACTTCCATGTAGGGCAGATGGATCTAAAATAGCTCCCTCTGGCCTTTCAGAAATCTGCTGATCCCGTCAGTCACCTCCCAAAGGCCTCACCTTGATACTGTCACATTGGTAATAAAGTTTTTTTTTTTTCTTCAAGATTTATTTATTTACTTGAGTCAGTTACAGAGAGAGAGGGAGGGAGGGAGGGAGTCTTCCCTCTGCTGGTTCACGCCCCAGATGGCCACATCCAAAGCCAGGAGCCAGGAGCTTCTTCCAGGTCTCCCACGTGGGTGCAGGGGCTCAAGGACTTGGGCCATCCTCCACTGCTTTACCAGGCCATAGCAGAGAGCTGGATTAGAAGAGGAGCAGCCAGGTCTAGAACCGGTGCCCATATGGGATGCCGGCACTTCAGGCCAGGCCTTTAACCCGCTGTGCCACAGCGATGGTCCAGTGATGAAGTTTCTACACAGATTAGGAGAGCCACAAACATCAAACTCTAGCAGTCAGAATTATAATATGTTGAATGAATAGACCATCAAGTTGAGTTGTAAATGTTAACTACGCTGGGGTAAACCGAGCAGTTTTCTAGACAATTCCAGTTCAGGTTCAAGTTTACTCTTATTTCAAGTATGATTATTAGGGATCATACATGCTTTAGAATTATTTCCACTTTAAATGTTAGGTTTGGGATCGGCGCTGTGGTACAAGTAGGTTAAGCCTTTGCCTGCAGCACCAGCATCCCATATGGGCGCCAGTTTGAGTCCTGGCTGCTCCACTTCTGATCCAGCTCCCTGCTAATGGCCTGAGAAAGCAGTGGAAGATGACTGAAGTACTTGGACCCCTGTTACCCACATGGGAGACTTGGTTCCTGGCTCCTGGCTTTGGGTCAGCCCAGCTCTGGCCATTGCAGCCATTTGGGGAGTGAACCAATGGAGGGAGTTCCCATCTGTAACTCTTCCTCTCAAATAAATAACTAAATCTTAAAAAAAGGTTAGTCTGAATTGCAGCAGGCTTAAGTATCTGTTAAATATTTCCATCTAGTGAAATATGAATCTTAGTATTCACCTTTTTAAAAAAAACCAATTGTAGATGTGTCTTTAGATACAATATCCGTGTGATTTTTTTTTTTTTTAAAGAGCAGTGGATTTCTTTTTTTTCTAATTTGAGAGGCAGAGTTAGAGAGGGAAAGACCAAGAGAAAGGTCTTCTTCTGCTGGAGGAGAGACAGCGACATAGAAGACGCCCTCAGGGGATGCTGGCCGCAGGCGGAGGCTGGCCCCTATCTGCATGATTTTGCAATCTTTTGGCCTCACTGAGGCTGAGTTGTAGTCTCACTACTATCTCTTTCCTGACTCTAATTTTGCATCTCTAAAAGTGACCAATTTGTAAATGTTTAAAGGTACAACATTTTTACATATCATGAGGTTTTAAAGTTAGGGTGTGAGATGTTTAACTTTCCCTGCCCTTGGTTCCTTGGTAGGTTTGGGTGTAGCTTAGGGATGGTTGAGGGAATTGAGTCCACCCACCCCTCCCACCCACCCCTCAGGCAAATCATTTTTGGAATCTTTTTCAGAGGTATGTAATCTTTGCTTAGAGCTTCAGTTAGCTGCCAGAATTATATTTTCCTCACTTGAACACTAGATTTAAAAGGAAACAGAACCCATACTACTTATTAAATAGCTTCCTTGGGTTAGGAAAACTGACATTACAGCTCTTAGTGACCACGGGGCTCCGTGCCAGTGTGCAGCAGGTCCAGTGCGCGGGGGAGAAGAGGGGAGGCTCGGTCATGTCCACAGAACCTGTGAGAGATGCTGCCATCCTCTTCACTTCCCGCAGGGTAGCAGTCCGCCTAGGGAGAAGCTGAGTGTTCTAGGGATTTAGTTAGTTTTCTTTGGGTGCTTCTTGGTGAATTTTTAAAAGAATGTTTCCTTGACAGGACTGATACCACTTTGTATGAATCACTCCAGTAGGTAACTTTGGTAGACTTACGTTAAGGATGTTTTGGGAGAATAAAAAGGTCTCCCAGGTCTAGTCAACTCCTTTACTGGCAGGAAACTATTTCTTTGAGTTTTGCGAAGCAGGGTCCGTGAGAGGGCCATTTTGTATTTTCTCCTGGTTCTGACAACAGTAAACTTAGAGCATTTAGAGGACCTGTAAATTCAGATGATCATGGCCAAGTTTTACTAAAAGTGGTACAAGAGGAATTTCATGTTACTAATGCTTAAAAAGTAAGTACCATGGCATGTCCTGGTCATTACCACCATTTAATTTCCTAATAAATGGTACATCAAAGCAATGTTTTGTCTTTCAAAATATTTAATATTAAGAAACTGAAATGTTATTTGAAACAAATTCTTTAATTTCCCAGGCTCTGTCTGTAAGAGTCATGATTTTAACAAAGGTTCTTAACCCTTGGTACTTAATTTTTAATACTACTATTAGGGGCAGGCGCTATGGCACAGTGGGTTAATGCCCTGGTCTGAGGCGCCAGCATCCCATGTGGGCACCCGTTCTAGTCCTGGCTGCTCCTCTTCCGATCCAGCTCTCTGCTATGGCCTGGGAAAGCAGAAGAAGATGGCCCAAGTCCTTGGGCCCCTGCACCCATTTGGGAGATCCAGAAGAAGCATCTGGCTCCTGGTTTGGGATCAGCACAGCTCTGGCCTTTGCGGCCATCTGGGAGTGAACCAGTGGATGGAAGACCTCTCCCTCTGTCTCTACCTCTCTCTGTAACTCTTTAAAATAAATAAAATAAATCTTTAAAAAAAATACTATTAAAAGTCCACAAATGATCATTGAGGGGGGAAAAAAAAAAAGGTCCACAAATGATGACATTATTTGCAGTATCTTTCTAGTGATGGAACTTTAGGGAATACTGGATTGACCCAAGCGTACTTTTCCTAACAAATTGTACACAGAGGTCAGGGAGTCATTGAAAAACCACTAGCAGGGGACAGTGTTTTTTTTTTTTTAATTTTTTAATTTTTTTGACAGGCAGAGTGGACAGTGAGAGAGAGAGACAGAAAGGTCTTCCTTTTGCCGTTGGTTCACCCTCCAATGGCCGGCGCACCACGCTGTTCCGATGGCAGGAGCCAGGTGTTTCTCCTGGTCTCCCATGGGGTGCAGGGCCCAAGGACTTGGGCCATCCTCCACTGCACTCCCTGGCCACAGCAGAGAGCTGGCCTGGAAGAGGGGCAACTGGGACAGGATCGGTGCCCCGACCGGGACTAGAACCCGGTGTGCCGGCGCCGCAAGGCGGAGGATTAGCCTAGTGAGCCGCGGCGCTGGCCAAGGGGACAGCATGGAGGGGTGATCTGTAGAGCAGTTTCCCAAAACCTTTTAGGGTCCCAGAGAACATCACCTTTAAAAGAAGAATCTGTGAGGCCAAATTTTCTTCATATACTTTGTCAAAACATGCTGTAGCTGATTGCATAAGAAATGAAAATCCAGCTTATTTCTATTGAGCCAGACATTGAAGAGATTTGCAAAATATTTGAGAAATAAAGCAGTGCATTTGACATTAAAGAGATTAATTTTTAAGATGTCTCATTTTAATTCTAATGTGAAAGATCAGTATATATAAGCCACATAAACTAATGCTCTGTGAGGTCCTCAGTTTTTAAAGAGCTTAAAGGGGTCAAAGCCCCAAAATTTTAGTTGCTTCAATAGTAAAAAAGGGGAACTTGCTTCTGCAAAAGTTTGACTCAGTAGGAATAAATTTAGGATCTATTAGTAAGTAGTCTCCCTGTCTCATTGTGTTTATGTTTTTCTCTACTTTCATCCTCTGATGGGACCATTGCAAAACTGGTCAAGGATTCTTCATTTTTTTTTTTTACTTTTGTGAAGTGAAAATTTAGACATGTTTCTAAAGGGCAAAAAGTATCCCCTTGTTACCAGTAATGACTACGATATTAAAACATAACTTTTTGGTGTTATTTTTTTATCAAGAGCCATGTTTGTTACTTGTAAGCAAGAGTGGAGAACCTTTTTTTTCTACTAAGAGCTATTTGGATATTTATAATGACATCTGTGGGCAATGCAAAATTATCAACTTAAAAATTAGCTTGCTAGGGGCCAATGTTGGGTTGCTGTCTGATGCCTGCATCCCATAGGAGCACCAGTTCTGAGTCCTGGCTGCTTCTGATCCAGCTTCCTGCTAATGACCTGGTAAAGCAGCAGAAGATGGCCCGGCACACACATGGATGAAACAGGCTCCTGGCTACTGCTTGGCCCAGCTCTGGCCAGTGTGGCCTTGAGGGAGTGAGCCAGTAGATGGAAGATCTGTCTCTTCCTCTTTCTCTTTAACTTTGACTTTCAAACACATAACACTTTTTTTAAAATTTTTTTTAAATAGCCTGCTATAGATTTGAATTTCGAGTCTCACCTACAGTTACCTCTGCAGGGCCTGACATTCCCTACCCCTGACTTGGAGTAAACAGATGTGGTTGTGCTTCGCACTTTGAGAGCTCTATATTGGGGTTGGAAGAGTTTGGGACATAAAACAAAGCTTGATGCAAATTTTTTTGGGTAGGTTTTATTTTTTGGAAGAGTTTCAGATTCATGGAAAATTTGATGAAATAGTACGTAGTTCCAAAATACCCCTACCTAACTTTTCCTTTTATTAAATCTTTCATTAATATGATAGTCATTATAATTAATGAACAATATTGTGCATTATTTAGATTTCCTTAGTTTTTGCCTAGTACCCTTTTGTTTTGGTTCCAGGATGTACACCATTATACTTTCCTGTCATGGCTTGTTGGGCCCTTCATTGCTGCCATAGTTTCTCAGGTCCCCCCACCCCCATACACTTTTTTCTTTTAAATATTTATTTGAAAGACAGAGTTAGAGAGAGAGAGAGAGAGAGAGAGAGCGAGCGAGCTTCCATCTGCTGGTTCACTCCCAAATGCCAGGAGCCAGGAGCTTCTTCCTGGTCTCCTGGGTGCAGGTGCCCAAGCACTTGGGCCTGCTTTCCCAGGTGCAGCAGCAATGACTCAACCAGTGTCCTACTGGCTGTGGGCACTGCAGGCCAGAGTCAGAACAGCATCTGGGTCTGCTCTGTGGGTGCCAGGGACCCTTGTATTTAGGTCATTATGTTGCCTGTGCAGGAAACTAGATGGGAAGTGGAGTAGCCGGGGCTTGAATCCGCTCTGATAGGGAGTGCTGGCTGGAAGTGGTGGCTTGGCCTGCGGCGCCACAGTGGCAGCATCCCTTGTTTGGATGAGTTGCTGAGGAGGGCTGACCTGCAGGTGCCTTGTAGGGGTGCCCCACTGTTGGAATGTGTCAGAGATGTTTTTCTGATGGTAGGACTGGATTTAATGCTAACTGAATTTTTCTTTTTAAAAATTGGCTCATCTTTCCTGTTGACTCTGGAAGGATTTAAACATTACAGCTGTGGGAGTTTTGGTATCACCTTAAGTAAGGTAAATCCTGTTTGACAATATGAAACTCGACACAGGAGCATGATCTGTTTTTACTGAATTGTTCTTGTTGTCTTTGTCTGCAAAAGTTTGGTCACCAAGATTTCTTCCTTGGCACACTTGTAAGAGCTTAGACTTCAGACTTTTTACCTTTGGCTTTGTAGAGACATTCAAAACTGACTTAGTAATGAACTTTTACTTGATAACATTTATTAAAACATTGATGGCACTGTTCTATGAAGGTGATTTGAATTTTAAATTCTTCCTTCAAACCATTTCTGCACTCCACAGCTGGCTGGAGTAGCACCAGAAGGAGCCCTGGTTCCTGAAGCAGTCAGGCCACTAAGCCTGGGATGTGGTGCTGTCCTTGCCTGTGACTGGGCTGTGCAGGGTGTGACACGCTGCCCACAAAGTGTGGGTATTGTTTTTTAAGATTTATTTTTATTTATTTGAAAGGCAGAGTTAAGAGAGGCAGAGGTAGCTAGAGAAAGACAGACAGGTCTTCCATCCCCTGGTTCACCCCCCAAGTGGCCACAACAGCTGGAGCTGTCCCAAAGCTGGGAGCCAGGAGCTTCTTCCAGGTCTCCCACATGGATGCAGGAGCCCAAAGGACCTGGGCCATCTTCTGCTGCTTTCCCAGGCCATTAGTAGAGAGCTGGATCAGTAGTGGAGCAGCTGGGACCCGAACCAGTGCCCATATAGGATGCTGGCACTGTAGGCTGCGGCTTTACCCGCTATGCCACCACGTAGGCCTGAAAGTTTGGGTATTTGTAGCACTGAGAATTGGAGAGTAAAGAAAGTAATCTAAATGCCCAGTAAAGAAGTTTTAACAAGTGTCAGTGCAATTGAAATATTATGTGTTCATAGTATATTCAATAAAAGGCATTGCTACGTTTTGTTCAAAGTTAGGAAAATAGCATTTTTGGCAAAACAAATAGAAGGATGTATCAAAATGTGACATTTTCGGCGCCGGTGCTGTGGCACAGTGGGATAAAGTGCTGGCCTGAAGTGCCAGCATCCATATGGGCACTGGTTCTAGTTCCGGCTGCTCCTCTTCCGATTCAGCTCTCTGCTATGGCCTGGGAAAGCAGTAGAAGATGACCTGAGTCCTTGGGCCCCTGAACCACATGGGAGACCCGGAGGAAGCTCTTGTCTCCGGGCTTTGGATTGGCGCAGCTCCGGCTGTTGTGGCCAACTGGGGAGTGAGCCAGCAGCTGGAAAGACCTCTCTCACTGTCTCTCTCTCTCTCTCTAATTCTGTCTTTCAAATAAATAAGTCTTTTTAAAAAATTTGACAGGTAGAGTTATAGACGAAACAGTGAGAGAGAGACAGAGAAAGGTCTTCCCTCTGTTAGTTCACCCCCCAAATGGCCACTATGGCTGGAACTTCGCCAATCCAAAGCCAGGAGCCAGGTGCTTCCTCCCTGTCTCCCATGTGGGTGCAGGGGCCCAAGTCCTCAGGCCACCCTCCACTGCCTTCCTGGGCCACAGCGGAGAGCTGGACTGGAAGAGGAGCAACCGGGACTAGAACCCGGCGCCCATATGGGATGCCTGTGCCGCTGGCGGAGGATTAACCAAGTGAGCCACAGCGCCAGCCCCATAAAATAAGTCTTAAAAAAGTAACAGATTTTCTTTGAGATTATGGCTGATTTTTTCTTGTGTATTTTCTAATATTTCAGTAATAGCCCTAGAAGAAATTATTATTTTTTAAAGATTTATTTATTTATTTGAAAGGCAGAGTTACAGAGAGGCAGAGAGAGAGGACTTCCATCTGCTGGTTCACTCCTCAGCCACAATAACTGAACTGCAGCAATCTGATGCCAGGAGCTTCCTTCAGGTCTCCCACGTGGGTGCAGGGGGCCCAAGGACTTGGGCCATCTTCTGCTTTCCTAGGCCGTAACAGAGAGCTGAATTAGAAGTGAAGCAACTGGGACAAGCACTGGCACCCATATGGGATGCCAGCACCGTAGGTGGAGGTTTTATTCACCATGCCATAGCACCAGCCCCTTTAAGATTTTATTTGGGGGACAGGGCTACACGCAGAGGAGGTCTTCCATCTGCTGGTTCACTCCCTAAATGGTCACACGGCCAGAGCTGAGCCAGTCTGAAGCCAGGAACCAGGATTTTCTTCCAGGTCTCCCAAGTGGGTGCAGGGGTCCAAGCACTTGGCCCATCTTCCACTGCTTTCCCAGACTATAAGCAGAGAGCTGGATCAGAAGAGGAGCAGCCAGGACATGAACTGGCGCCCATATGGGGTTCTGGCACCCTAGGTGGAGGCTTAGCCTACTATGCCATAGTACCAGCTCCAGGAGAAGTTATTTTAAACTTGTTGTTCTGTTGCTTAGCTCTTGCAGTAAGAGAACTCAAAGTTGGGAAATTTTGTGTAACACACTATAGGAAATGGTATGGTTAATGTAAAATGCCACTATCATGAAACCACATGCAGGTTTTCTGGCCCCAGTGTAGTCTTAGGGTATAGAAGCTGAATTCTGAGGCTGGCCATGTGGCACAGCAGACTAAGCAGCCACTTTGGACTCTAGCTTCCCATAGCTGAGTGCCAGATCCAGTCCTGATTGCTGAGCTTCTGACCCATCTCCCTGCTAATGTGCCTGGGAAACATCAGTGGTGGTCCAAGTGCTTGGATCCCTGTCACCCACATGGGAAAGATTCAGATGGACATTACTGTCCTTTAAAATGAGCATTGGAGGAGCAGGTGTTTGTTTTAGTGGCCAAGATGCTGCTTGGGATGCCTGCAAACCATATCTCAGTGCCTGGTGGAGTCACACTCTATTTCTGATTCCAGCATACTGCTAGTACATACGTACTCTGGGAGGCAGCAGGTAGTTGGGCTTGGCTTAAGTAATAGCGCCTATGCCACCCACATGGGAGTCTGAGATTATATTCCCAGCTCCTGGTGATGGCTTGACTCACTTCGAGTTGTTGAGGGAATCTGGGGAGTGATCCAGTGTATGGAAGGATCTTCTCTGTTGGCCTTTTTTCCCGAACCCTTTTGTTCTGTCGGCCTTTCAAATAAAGTCAAAACTATTTTAAAGGAGCATTGGAAAAATACCAACAGAGAAATATCAGGAAAATTGCTATGATAAAGTCTCTGGATGGGGCCGGCGTTGTGACGCAGTTAAGCTGCTGCCCACAATGCAGGTGTCCCATACCTGAGCCACTGGTTCAAGTCTTGGCCACTGTGCCTCCGATCTAGCTACCTACTAATGTGCCTGGCAAAGGAGCAGAAGATGGCCCAGGTGCTTGGGTTTTTGCCACCTGTGTGAGAGAACTGGAAGGAATTCTTGGCTCCTGGCCATGTGGTCATCTGGGGAGTGAACCAGTGGATGGAAGACACCCCGCCCCCCCATATCACTTTACCTTTCAGGAAAATAAATCTTTTTAAAAATGTGCTCCTAGATAAATTGATGCCAGCTAAAGTTGAGGTTGCAGTGCCCCCCCCCCTTTTTTTTTTGCTAGAGGAAAATTGTATTTTTGTGGTCAGAACTTGGATATTAGTTTTGCTTTACAGTTTTATTTTTTTAAAGAATTTTTTTTTTTTTTTTTTTTTTGGAAAGAGTTACATAGTGAGAAGGAGAGGCAGAGAGAGAGAGAGAGGTCTCCCATCTGATGGTTCACTCTCCAATTGGCCACAACAGCCAGGAACTTCTTTCCGGTCTCCCACATGGGTGCAGAGGCCCAAGGACTTGGGCCATCTTCTACTGTTTTTCCAGGCAGAGAGCGGGATTGGAAGTGGAGCAGCCAGGTCTCAAACCGGCACCCATATGGGATGCCAGCACTGCAGGCAGCGGCTTTACCCGCTAGGCTACAGCGCCATCCCCCTGCTTTACAGTTTAAATGTACCTTTACATTTTAAATAAATACCTTTGTATTTGTGATCACAATTTCTCACTGTAGTCATGAAGTCATCTATTGTTCATACTTTTCACATGCAAAAGTTGAGGTCACATAAGGTGGTGGTAAACTAAAGAAGACATTCAAATACAGGTCTTTTGCTTTTTAAACATGAAAAGACACTTTTATCAAATTTGTGAGTCTATGAATGTACAAATCCTATCACATTTACAGCAATTGTCTATACTTTTCCAGTTAACTGTTTTTAAAAATTTCAGTGTCTTCACTATTTCTTCTGTTCTAGTACAGTGACAGGACATGGTTTGGCTAAAACAACATCCTTTGCAGTTTCCCACTGTGCCTTCTTTCTAACCAGATTGTGGGTGTGAGGGCTCAGACCACACTAAGGTGGTCTCTTCATCCAACTGTGATCTGCATTCTGGCATTGCAGGTTAAGCCGCAGCTGCCTGCAATGCAAAGCCACTGCATTGCAGCCCCAAAGGGCACCTGGATGCGCCACTTCCAATCCAGCTCCTTGCTAATGCACCTGGGAAAGCAGTGGAGGATGACCAAAGTACTTGGGCCTCTGCACCCACATGAGAGACCTAGAATATGCACTGGGTTTCTGCCTTTGGTGTGATACAGCCCTGGCCATGCAGCCATTTGGGGAGTGAACCAGTGGATGGAAGACATTCTCTCTCTCTCTGGCTCCCCCCCCCCCCGCCCCCTCTGGCTCTCCCTCTCTGTGTCTCTAACTCTGCCTTTCAAATAGATAAATAGATTTTTTTTTTTTTCTTGGACAGGCAGAGTTAGACAGAAAGAAAGGTCTTCCTTCCACTGGTTCACACCCCAGATGGCTGCTACGGCCAGCGCGCTGCACCGATCTGAAGCCAGGAGCCAGGTGCCGCCTCCTGGTCTCCCATGTGGGTGCAGGGCCCAAGCACTTGGGTCATCCTCCACTGCCTTTCCGGGCCACAGCAGAGAGCTGGACCAGAAGAGGAGCAACCGGGACAGAATCCGGCGCCCCAACCAGGACTAGAACCCGGGGTGCTGGCACCGCAGGCGGAGGATTAGCCTAGTGAGCCGTGGCGCTGGCTGATAAATAGGTCTTTAAAAAAAAATTTTTTTTAAAATGGTCCTGTGCTGAGCTTAAAAAAAAGAAAAAAAGAAAGAAAATCCAATTCTTCATCCCCACACCGCCACAGGTTGCAAGCTGTAAGTGACACCGGGTGAGGCACTTTCCATTGAGGTCCTCAGAAGCCTCACCCGCCAGCTCCAAGACCTCCGCAGTGCGAGACTCTGGCATTGCCGTGCCATGCACGGCAGCAGTGGCACCACCTTGTGTGACTGGTGCTAGTCTTCAGATGTCTGTGGGTGTGGCCGGCTGGACACTAGTCCACCTCTGTGAGCGAGACACCGCCTTAGCCTTGGCCTTACCAGCTTTGCTTCTAGCTGGGGACTTAGCCATGTGTGCCCCCTTGTTGCACGGAGCTGCTCTCCTCTAACAGAAGTGTTGTAACTTGCAGTGCATCTTTTTTGTTTGTTTTTGTTTTCAAAACTTATTTATTTGAAAGAGGGATCTTCCATCAGCTGGCTCACTCCCCAAATGGCCACAGTAGCCCGGCTGGGCCGGGCTGATCCGAAGCCAGGAGCTTCTTCCAGGTCTCCCACGTGGGTGCAGGGGCCCAAGCACTTGGGCCATCTTCTTCTGCTTTCCCAGGCCATAGCAGAGAGCTGGATCAGAAATGGACTTGAACCAGCTACGCCACAGCACTGGCCACACAGTCCATCTTTTTGTCCTCTGAGTTCGTTTTCTGGTGACATTCTCAGGAGCAAGATAATGGTTAAGACCATTATCACATCTTGTTAAGTGTAATGAGAAGAGGCTGAAAGCAAGCAGGCGGGGTTAGTAAGATGAGAACATCAAGAAGGTGCTAAGCTTTTTTAATGCTAGCCAGACAGAGAAGACGTGTTTATTTTTAAAGGTTGCAGGAGACCCCTTTGAGACTTTGGTGAAAGCTGTGGCATGTCCCAGAGAAGTCCACAGATGCTCAGTTTTATATATACAGTTTGAGTCTCTGATTTAAGGTATAATTGTGGTTCCATGTCTAAAGAGAACATCTTCAAAATACGGTGTATTTCACGAGAGGACTCGTGAGGATGGAGTGCATGGCTGTGCTACTTGGTGTCAAATGAGCCCTGAGGGAACATGGGAGAATAGGAAGCTGCATGGAACACAGTCCAGGACACAGAATGCTGTTTTTTCCAAGGCTTAGCATAAATAGGTTTCCTGACAGACACTTGTGAATAGCGGTTGGTCTCCACCAGGGCTCATAAACAGTAACTCTGCGTGGTCTTTTTTTTTTTTTTTAAATCTTTAACTTTTAAATTCTCTACTATAGACAGTAACTTTGCCTTTTGTTTTCTTTCAGCTTTCTACAATTTCCAACTTTTACCTGCATTTTCTGTTTTAATCTTCTGGACATTAACTGCTTTCCTAAATCTAAGGAGTATATAGTTTTAGTATAAAGATATATAGATATATCATGTATTTTCATAAAATCCTGATGGAACTGCATAAGCATGCCTTGCTTAAGTCCATGCTCCTTCCACTGCTGATAACTCTGGTTCAGTGATCAGAAGTTCTTGGCTGTCTCTCTGCAGTTATAGCAGTCTTCTCTCTGCACTGCCGCTCAGTTTTACATAAAAACAAGCAACAGAAAAGCCGAGGAAGTGACGTCAGTCTTAGTTCTTCCTTCTGATACTATAAAATGTGAACTTTGTAAAAAAAATGAAAAAAAAAAAATCCAAAACTCAATACATTTAAAGGAGCTAAGTTCCTTTGGAAGGCCACACTTCATTCTGTGAACTACACTGCCACTGCTCAAAATACCTTTAAAAGTCTTGTGGTATTGCTTTCTTTCTTTTCTTTTCTTTTTTTAAGATTTATTTCTTTTTATTTGAAAGTCAAAGTTACATAGAGAGGAGAGGCAGAAAGACAGACAGAGAGGTCTTCCATCTGCTGGTTCACTCCCCAGATGACTGCAACGGCCGGAGCTGTGCCGATCCGAAGCCAGGAGCTTATTCCAGGTCTCCTACATGGGTGCAGGGGCCCAAGGATTTGGGCCATCTTCTACTGCTTTCTTAGGCCATAGCAGAGAGCTGGATTGGAAGTGGAGCAGCCAGGTCTTGAACCAGCGCCCATATGGGATGCCAGTGCTTTAGGCCAGGGCTTTAACCCACTGCGCCACAGCGCCGGCCCCTGGTATTGCTTTCAAAGACAGTTGCACACCTTCTGCATTACCTCGGATTTAATATTTGGAAACTGCCAAATAATGGTAGCTAAAAACAACCAGCTTGGTAAAATATATATATATTTTTAAAACCAGGCATATTCATAAAGTTAATAATGCACATGAGCTAACTTTGATCTGCTGGTTCTCTGTAAGAGGGATTTATAATGGTTGCAATGCTTGGATCTACTGTGCAAGTGTTCAAGGGCATATTATTGACTTAACTGTTGATTAGAAAGTGGTCTTTATATAAATTTATTTATTTTACTTATTTGAGAGAGAGTGATTTTCTGCCTTCTGGTTCACTGATTAGATGCCAGCTACAGCTGGGCTGGGTCAAGCGCAAGCCAGGAGCCCAGAACTTCATCCATGTCTCACACATGGATGACAGTCATCCAGGTACTGGAGCCATCACCTGCTGCCTCCCGGCTGTGCGTTAGCCAGTGCCCAGTGCCTGAGCCCAGGCTCTGACCGGGGGTGGGAGTCTCCAGCAGCATCCTCACTGCTGTGCTGAGCGCTGCCCTGAGAAAGTGGGAGGGGCGATGGCCGTGCCTGGGTTCTTGACTGCAGCTTCCTGCTGGTGCAGATGCTGGGAGGCAGCAAATGCTAGAGACTGAGACTGAACTCCTGACTCCAGCTTTGGCTTGTGGACGTTTAGAGACCAAACCACTGGGTGGGAGCTCTTTCTATCTTTAATTTTAAAAATTTTTCATATGCAGGTACTTTAAAAGTTTGTGGGAAAGTGGAATTGAATGATATTGCACCTATCCTCTGAAGTATTTGAAAATCTCTTTGTATGTGTTACTCAGCTCTTTATTAAGGCTGTTAAATCAAGTCATCCTCAACTTAAAGATACTAAAATAATAAGATGAATTTCCTTGTCTGGATCCTTAAATTTTGCACTGAAGTTTTGTGTTAATGTATAGTAACCTAGAAGCTACAAGGATCTGAATTTAGAAAACTGCTCCTGATCTTTGCTGGCATTGGGTTGAAATCCTATGAGTGCATTTATTCTATAACTGGGTTTCACAGAGCATAGGCAGTTTACAAATGTTTTAGTCCTTAGTTAATATTACTATTTGTAAACTAACAAGAATATGCTTTTGATGCTGATTTTTTAATTGATTTTGTCTGCAGGGAGTCAGAAGCAACTTGTATAGCCTCTGTTGAGTATACTTTCTTATTTTACTGATTATTAGATCTCAAAATGATGACAGCCTCTCGATAATTAGAAAGATTAAAAGACTATTCTAATAGAGTAAATAGATATATGCTAATAGATCATCTACAAAATGACATTTCAGAGGACTGAAAAAAAAAAAAAACTTCAGTCTTCCTTGATGGCTATTCTCACGCTAGTTGGTTTTAATCTTAGAAGCGTTTCTCTCAGTTAAATGTGTGCCAAGTGCTCATTGCCAGGCTAGTGCCGGGGCCCAGAAGTGTTGGCTGATGGTCCCCAGGCTCTCAGAAGCATGAAACTTCACCTTTCCACGTAACTGCCTCCCCAGTAATACATTTGTGACTGCTAAGGAAAACAGTTGAGCTTTTTAATTAATTAACTGATTAATTTTTTTGTGAGCTTTTTAATAATATAGTTCATGTACTCTAATTGGAAGGGTTAAAATCAAACCATTTTGAAGTTTTAAAAGCAAAGGATGGGGCCGGCACTGTGGTGTAGTGGGTAAAGCCGCTGCCTGCAGTGCCAACATCCATAAGGGTGCCAGTTCGAGTCCCTGCAGCTCCACTTCCCATCCAGCTCTCTGCTATGGCCTGGGAAAGCAGTAGAAGATGCCCCAAGTTCTTGGGCCCCTGCACACATGTGAGAGACCCAGGAGAAGCTCCTGGCTCCAAATTGGTGCAGCTATGGCCGTTGCAGCCAACTGGGGAGTGACCCAGCGGATGGAGGAGGATGGAAGACCTCTCTTTGTCTCTCTCTGCCTCTCCTCTTTCTCTGTAATTCTGACTTTCAGATAAATAGATAAATCTTAAAGCAAAGGAAATGAAAATGCAGCAAAGAATTTATATGGCATCATATATAGTCTGAGTTTTATTATATCTAGTTGGTATGCAAATTTTTAAAAAAGATTTCTTTATAAATCAGAATTAGAGAGATCTTCCATCTGTGTTGGTTCACTCCTCTAATGGCCAGAACAGCTGGCGCTGGGCTAGACCTAAGCCAGGAGCCAGAAGCTTCTTCCTGGTCTCCCATGTGGGCCCAAAGAGGGGCCCAAGCACTTGAGCCATCCTGTGCTGCTTTCTTAGGTGCCTTAACAGGGAGCTGGATCTGAAACGGAGCAATGGAACTTGAACTGGTGCCCATATGAGACGTCAACATTGCAGTCCACAGCTTAACCCACTACGCCACAACACCAGCCCCACAAATGTTTTTATGTTAGCAAAAGTTATGATCTATTTCATTGCTAGTGGCTAAGTGTTTTACTTTTTTTGGCCTCTCTTTAGCTACAAAAGTATGAAATAAAAAAATTTTTACCAGTGTTTCTAAGTAGTGGCAGCCCCAGCTTTCCTATTTTTTTAATTTTATACACACACATATATAAAGGGAACGGTTGGTGCTATGGCATAGCAGGTATAGCAGGTAAAGCCATCGCCTGCACTGCCAGCATTCCGTATGGGCCCAGTTCGAGTCCCAGCTGCTCCACTTCCAATCCAGCTCTCTGCTATGGTCTGGGAAAGCAGTGGAAGATGGCCCAAGTCCTTGGGCCCCTGCACCCACGTGGGAGACCTGGAGGAAGCTCCTGGTGTCAGATCAGTGCAATTCCGGCCATTGCAGCCATTTGGGGAGTGAACCAGTGAATGGAAGACCTCTCTCTCTCTGCCTCTGCCTCTCAGATAAATAAATATCCACCCTTTCAAATAAATTTAATAAAATTTAAACAAAATTAAGGGAACACATTTCATGTATTCCTGTACACAGTGTTCCTATATACAGAGCATAAATGATAGCTCCCACCTTGCCCTCCTCACTCCCACCCTTTCCTCCTTCCTTTCTTATTTAATTTTTACAATGACATACTTTCAGTTTTCTTTATAATCACAAGCTTAACCCTCCAGTAAATAAAGAATTCAACAAGTAGTAAATAGAAAAATTACTGTTCCTCAAGAGTATAGACAGGGCTATAAAAATAATCAAATTTCAAAATGTCATTCATTTTTGGAGCCGGCACTGGATTAAAGCCCTGGCCTGAAGCTTGGCATCCCATATGGGGGCCAGTTCAAGTCCCAGGTGCTCTTCCGATCCGGCTCTCTCCTATGGCCTGGGAAAGCAGTAGAAGATGGCCCAAGTCCTTGGGCCCCTGTATCCACATTGAAGTCCTGGAAGAAGTTCTTGGTTCCTGGCTTCGGATCGGCACAGCTCTGGCTGTTGCAGCCATCTGGGGAGTAAACCAGCGGATGAAAGACCTCTTTCTCTCTACTTCTCTCTGTAACTTGGTCTTTCAAAATAAATAAAATAAATCTTTAAAAAAATTCAGTCATTTTTACTCATACACCCCCCCCCTTTTTTTTTTTTGGTGCCCTGCATATTAGTTAGAACAAACCAGGGGAAAAATATTTCTTTTTGGGATTGGCTTATTTCACTGAGGATGATGGTCTCTGATTGCATCCATTTCGTTGTGAAAGGCAGGATTTCATTCTTTTTAATGGCTGAGTAGTATTCCGTTGTGTATACACAATTTCTTTGTCAGGTCATCAACTGATGTCTGGGTTGAGAGCATGATTTTATTCTTTTAACTGTTCCCTGACTGAGGACATTTGTTTTCAGCAATGTAGATAACGATTTTAATGTTTTTCCACTCGTCTGATTATTTCTTCATGAGAGTTCTTCCATGATAGGATTCTCTGTAGAATAGATATCTGTAAGAGCAGGCGTTCAGGGTGGGTTTTTGAAAGACTTGCCATTTTTTTTTTAATGTGTTAATTTTACTTATTTGAGAGACACGGAGAGCGAGCACATGCACTATCTGCTGATTTTCTCCCCAAATGTCCAGGACCCAGAAACTCAATCCAGGCCTCATCTTAGGTGGCAGGGACCTAATCACTTGAGCTAGCACCTGCTGCCTCCTGGGGGACACATCAGCAGGAAGCTGCAGTGAGACCAGAATGGGGACTTGAACCCAGGCATTCCAGTAGGGGGTGCAGGTGTCACAAGTAGCATCTGATTTTTTTTTTTTTTTAAAGATTTATTTATTTATTTGAAAGAGTTACACAGAGAGAGGAGGAGAGGGAGAGAGAGAGAGGTCTTCCATCTCTGGTTCACTCCCCAATTGGCCGCAACGGCAGGAGCTGCGCTGATCCAAAGCCAGGAGCCAGGAGCCTCTTCCGGGTCTCCCATGTGGGTGCAAGGGCTCAAGGACTTGGGCCATATTCCATTGCTTTCCCAGGCCATAGCAGAGAGCTGGATTGGAAGAGGAGCATCCAGGACTTGAACTGGGCCCATATGGGATGCCGGCACTGCAGGTGGGGGCTTTACCCCGTATGCCACAGTGCCGGCCCCCCAAGTAGCATCTTAACAGCAGTGCCAAACATTCCCTCTTTAAGGATAATTTTTTTTGCATATTTCAAAAATTTTATTGTTTTATTTGAAAGGCAGAGAGAAAGATAAGACAAAAGAAAGAGGGGGGAAATATCTTCCATCTGCTGATTGATTTGGCAAATGCAGGAAACAGACTGGTCTGGGCCAGGCTGAAACCAGGAGCCAGGAACTCAATCTGGGTCTCCCATATGAATGGCAGTGACCCAAGCACCTGGGCATCAACAGGAAGCTGAACTTAAAGCAGAGCTGGGCCAGCGCTGTGGCATAGTGGGTAAGCCGCTGCCTGCAGTGCCAGCATCCCATTTGGGTGCTGATTTAAGTCCTGGCTGCTCCAATTCTGATCCAGCTCCCTGCTAATGCTCCTGGGAAAACAGCAGAGGATGGCTTAAGTGCTTGGGTCCTTTCACTCGTGTGGGAGACCCAGAGGAAGCTCTGGGCTCCTGGCTTTGGATTGGTCCATCTCTGGCCATTGCGGCTTTTTGAAGAGTGAATCAGTGGATGGAAGGTAGCTCTCTCTCTGCTTCCCCCCACCCCTCTGCCTTCCAAATCTTTTTTTTAAAGCAGAGCTGACACTCAAAGACAGACCGTAATATGGCAAGCAATCCCAGGCACTCTCTTGACTGAAGTATCAGATATCTGCTGAAGGGTGAAGGGTGGTTTTTTTTTTTTTTTTTTTAAAAGACTTATTTGAAAGTTACAGAGAGAAGTGGGTAGAGACAGAGATATCTTCCATTCATGGATGCACTCAGATGACTGCAATGGCCAGGACTGGGACAGGCCAAAACCAGGAGCTTCTTCCTGGTCTCCCACATGGGTGGCAGGACCCAAGCACTTGGGCCATCCTCTGCTGCTTTTTCAGGCCATCAGCAGGAATGAATCTGAAGTGGAGTGGCTGGAACTTGAACCAGCACGCAGGTGGGGAGCCAGAGTCACAGACAGCAGCCTTACCCACCAAGCTACAACATTGGCCTCAAGGATGAAATGTTTTTTTAAAAAAAGTTTTATTTATTTGAAAGAGTAACAGAAAGAGATAGTCTTTAACCTGTTGTTTCACTCTCAATAGCTCCAACAGCCAGGGCTAGACCAGCCCAAAACCAGGAGCCAGGAACTCCATCCTGATCTCCCACTTGGGTGGCAGGAGCCTAAGCACTTGAGCCATCTTCTGCCTCCCCAGGCAGATTAGCTGGATCAGGAAGCTAAATTAGGAGCAGAGTAGTCAGGGCTGAACTAACGCTCTGATATAGGATGCCAGGGGTTTCAAGAGGTGACTTAACCTGCTGAGCCACAATGTCAGCTCCTCCCAAAGATGATTTTTAATAATTATTTACTTATTTGAAAGACAGAGAAACAAAAAAATTGTCTTATGTCCACTGGTCTCTTCCCATGTGTGTCTGGGCTATAACGGCTGTGTCTGGGCTAGGCTGAAACCTACATGGTGGCAGGAGCCCAAGCATTTGGGCCATCCTGACCTCCCAGGTGCATTAGCAGGGAGCTGGATCAGAAGCAGAGCAGCCAGGTATCAAACCTGCAGTCTGACAAGGAATGCTGGCGTTGCGAGCATCAGCTTAAAACCAGTGCACCACAATGCCAGCCCCTCAAGGGTGATTTTTAAAATTCATCCTGGATGTCAGTTTTTCAGTTTTTCCCCACTGAAGAACTTATTCTTAATTTTATAATAAAAGCCAATGTGACTAGGAGGTTAAATACACTGAAAGTATTCATAGATAATTTAACGTTAATGGAAGTATGGATGGATAGTTAATTCTGTGGTCAGAGAGAAGTCAGTGTTTCACCTTAATAATCAGTGATTTCAACCGACAGTGAGGCTCAGTGACATTGTTGGAAGGGTTTGGGTACAGGGTTATGGGATGTGTCATTTATTTGGAAAAGGGTGCTCATACATCTTTTGGTTTCTTATGGGAAAAAGGTTGAGAAGCTACGATCCTATGTTCTGTTTTGTTTGCTTAGATATCAGTTTACTTAATTGTTTTAATTTTAAAGTAAATTTTTGAATGTGAATTATAAATTCTTCTAAGAAGAGCCTTTGCTCTCTCCTAGGACTGGCAGCCACCCTTTGCGTGTGATGTTGATAAACTTCATTTTACGCCCCGGATCCAGAGGCTGAATGAATTGGAGGTAGGATCCTCACTCGTGCTCTGGTTGCCCGTGTTTCAGAGGGATCTTCTCTGCAGAGGTAGTCATAAGTTAGGCTAATAAATGCTAGTCATGTGAAAAAATGGCAGCAAGACCACTGCATCAAACCAAATTTACATAAAATTCTGATTGTTGTCAGTCACTCTTTTTTGGCCTATTCATTAATGTATATAAAATCCTTTTAAATTGAGGTTTTGCCAGGACTCTGAGAACTGTACAGTAGAAAAGATTCTGCAGCCCTAATTTTCATGTGGGGGCATCACCTGGCTTACATGCAGTAACACACCTTAGTTTCTTTAGGAAGAGGGAGGTGTGGGGGCATTCTTCACACAGCCTCAGGTGCAGGGGAAGGAGACTGGAGGCACTGCTGACCTGCAGGTCTGTTGCTCATATTGAGCTGATGTTTTTCTGTGCTGGATCACACATTCATAACCGAAATGGAACGTGTCTGTAGACACTGATGGCAGAGTTAATGTATTTTCAGGGATTTCACTGTAATTTCAGCTGAGCTTGAAAATAGGAGATGGGCATGAGCTTAAGGTCCTGGAGTACCTGAACACTGATCTCATTTTGATCTGGTGTGCAGGATAGCACGCCCCGAAACAGTCTGACTTGTATCTTACAAGAAGGGGAAAGAAAAATGACCTGTAGAGAACAGTAATAATTTGTTAAAGGAATAACATTTAAGATAATTTCCTTTTTATGACAATTGATAATTACCAATGTAAATCTCTCTCTAGATTGTGTTTAAGCAAATAAGAATTTTATTTAAAAGATCGGGCCTTTAAAATACCCAGTTTTAAAGAGACCGAGCTGGGCGCATAGAAGCTTACTTGTCATAATTTTATGCAATAACATAAAATTGTGCTTATAATACTTCTTAAATGAAGCACTTTTCAGAGCAACTACTTAAGAGAGGGTTTACTGAGTATTTAACACCTTGCCTGGCATATGGTGGTAAGTGTTGAATTAAATTTTTGTTGAGTTAATGTGTTATTTTTTAACCAGCTTTATTTTATAGACTTTTGGCTGTTTCTCTGTTGAATTTAGAAAGTGGTGTTGTACTTAAGTATTCTAAGAATGAAAATACTAAATGAGCAGGTAGTAGGCAGGAGCTTTAAAACAAGGTAGCTGAAATTAAAACTCAGTTCTTTGTCATTTAGGCTCAGACTCGTGTAAAACTGAATTTCTTGGACCAGATTGCAAAGTACTGGGAATTACAGGGAAGCACTCTGAAAATCCCACATGTGGAGAGAAAGATCTTGGACCTGTTTCAGCTCAATAAGGTAAACAGCCAATGGCCATTTTGTTTAATAATCTGCTGCTTGAATTGGATCTTCTCTGCTTTAAAAAGAAGGATGTGAAATGAGCTTCTCAGTTGCGTTGTGGTGATGGTGATCAGACTCTGCTTGTAGGTCCAGAAGCCTTACCTGTGCACTATCCTGCTGCTGCCTGTTGTAGTCTTTTAAAAACTTCACCATCACCCTGCAGACAGGGAGACAGAGGCGCAGGGAGAGAAGGAAAGTGACCAAGCTGAAAAGATAGCTACAGTTCAGTACCAGGGTCATGGAACCTAAGGCCCCGACACTGAAATGTTGCTGGGCTCCTTCCTGGCTCATGGAGTTTGAAAGAACCACGGAGCAGGACTAGTTACCGGAGCCCAACCTGGTTCTTCTTCCCAGGTAGCTGCTTTGGGGAAGCAGTCAGCTTTTGGAGGGACAAAATGTGGACCATTCTATCAAAGAAGTGTTTTAATTTTCTAGCTTGAAATTAATAATACGTGAATTTCTTCTTTTGACTTGGGAAGTGTATTTCTTCAAGGCAACCCCAGCCAGGAATATTTAGTCCTTGGAGTCGTGCCTAGGCATGAGAGAATTAGAAGTGATTTCCATCTCTGTGTTTTTAATTTCTATCACTGTTTTATTTTGACAGTTAGTTGCAGAAGAAGGAGGATTTGCAGTTGTTTGCAAAGATAGAAAATGGACCAAAATTGCCACCAAGATGGGGTTTGCTCCTGGCAAAGCCGTGGGCTCGCATATCAGGGGGCATTACGAACGGATCCTCAACCCCTACAACCTGTTCCTGTCTGGAGACAGCTTGAGGGTGAGTTCATTTCACTGCTTTCTGGCTCCTTTTCTTCCCAGGAGAGTGAAGAGTCCTGGATGGTGCCTGGAGGGCCTGTTCAGAACGCTGCTTTGGGGATTCTGCTCCAGTGTGTGTGTTCTTAGAGTTTGTTTCTTGCTTGCATAAGGTTATAGAGGAAATGTGCTTTACCGTGGAGCTGCAGTCTGTGGTAACCAGCAGGAGCTGCCTCACGCCTGTGTGGTGTGGTTTGTGCTGAAGTATGAAGGGCAGCCTGTGAGACGGCCTGCCTGCCCGACCCCTTGGGCCAGCGAGATGTCTGAGGAGATGGTCCAATGGAATGTTAGTGGTGAAGGATGAGGCACTTAATGACACTTAATAACATAGCTGATGGCTGCTTCTTCCAGGAGTTCTTATGGAGCTGCACTTGTTTTTCTACAAAAAGGGTGTTTATGAAAATATTCAGATAAGAACAACTTTTTTAGTTAAGACAATAGAAAAATTTCCCGCTTGGGGTGGGTGTTATGGTGCAGCTGGCTAACCCTCCACTTGGGACCCAGCACCGGTGTTGGAGCAGTGACTCCAGCCTTCTGCTGTGTCCTGGAAGACAGGAGATGATGGCCCAGATGGGAGGCTCAGGTGCAGTCCAGGCTCCTGGCTTTGGCCTGGCATAGCCCTGTTTGCTGTGGGCATTTGACAATCTCCCACACTCTGTTCTGCCTTTCAAGCAGAAGAAAAGAAGTAAATAAACAGTTCAAAAAACAAAAAGCTCCCACTTATTTCAAGACCTTGCCAGAAAGAATTCCAAGTAATAGCCGTTTACATGCTATCTGCAATATGAGTGTATTGTTTATCTTTCCTCTTGATTCTTTTTAATCTAGAAGAGAGTGGCCAATATGATCTTCATACAGTTTGTTTTTCTGAAATGTACACTGTGTGACCATGTAATAGGCCTGTGATGAATTGAAGTGGGACCTTTATATGTATACAGTTGCCCATGGGAGTTCATTTTCTTTTCTTGAAGAACTCCTCTGAAGGGTGGTGGTCTGGTGAGTGAGAGGAGATGCAGGTTAGCTGCTTGATGGGTTGCGACATTTTGGAAACATTTAATAAATTCTTATGGAAACTTGGGCACTAAATTAGTTATAAAGCATTTAGACATTTGTATGACCAAAGAGTGTAAAAGGGAGTAGGTATTTGAAGACACTGTTGTAAAAACATTGCATCTGCAACACAAACAGTTTTCGAGGGGTAGACCTATTATGTACCAAGTATGTTCATTGTGGAAAGTAAATACACAGGAAAGTATGACAAACATAATGAAAAATTATTCCTAATTCTCCCAGATGTTACTTTTGTTAACCTTTTATAAAAATACACGCAAATTAGCAATGTGCTCTTCATATGCAATATTGTATTTTTTAAAAGATTTATTTATTTTTAAAGATTTATTTGTGGGGCCGGCACTGTGGCGCAGCCGGTTAACGCCCTAGCCTGAAGCACCGGCATCCCATATGGGTGCTGGTTCTGGTCTCAGCTGCTCCACTTCCCATCCAGCTCTCTGCTATGGCCTGCTGGTTCACTCCCCAGTCGGCCACAATAGCCAGAGCTGCATCGATCAGGAGCCAGGAGCTTCTTCTGGATCTCCCAAATGGGTGCAGGGGCCCAAGGACTTGGGCCATCTTCCACTGCTTTCCCAGGCCATAGCAGAGAGCTGGATTGGAAGAGTAGCAGCTGGGACTTGAACTGGCTTCCATGTGGGATGCTGGCACTGCAGATAGAGGCTTTAGCCGCTGTGCCACAGCGTTGGCCCCTTAGTATTCTTACAGCATATCATATTTTTAAAATTATTATTATTATTATTATTTATTTGAAAGAGTTACAGAGAGAGGTAGAGAGAGAGAGAGAGAGGTCTTCCACCCCATCTGCTGGTTCACTCCCCAGATGGCTGCAGCGGCCAGAGCTGCACCCATCCGAAGTCAGGAGCTTCTTCCATGTCTCCCACATGGGTACAGGGCCCAAGGACCTGGGCCATCTTCTACTACTTTCCCCAGCAATAGCAGAGAGCTGGATCGAGATTAGCGCTGGCGCCCATATGGGATGCCGTTGCTTCATGCCAGGGCTTTAACCCATGGCCACAGCGCCAGGCCCAGCTTATCGTATTTCTTAAATATTAGAAATCTGTTCGGTCAATTTGCTTCTCCTTTTTTATGCTTCCTCTGGAGGCTGTATTTTTTGTGTGAATGGAAGAGGGAGGCCTCTCTTGTTCGTTGGGCTGTGAGATGGTGATGGTGCCCACAGCGCGTCACCCTGTGAGGCTGTCATTTCAGTGCATCTCATTCCATACAGGTGGTCTGCCCACCCCAGATCGTGTCATTTTGGAACCTGCCTTTAAAAATGCTTCTCATGATAGTTGTGCATCCTTGTGCAAAACAGCAGCACGCACTTGAAGTTCATGCTTGCTTCAGTGGTACTATTTTGTTTTGTTGTATTGGCATCACATACCCTCTTTGAAAAGCCAGCAGAAAAACCAGAGAACGGAGAAATGCATGTCTGGTCAGAACAAGAGTTGTTGCCGTGGGCTCCTCGACAACCTCTGCCTCCTGAGCTTCAGGACGTGGCAGAAGCTTTTTGGTGAAGGAAGGCTGCTTTAGTCAAATGCCCACCTTGGCAACTCAGGTGACTTGGTGGGAACATTGCTGGTGCCATCTGAAGCCACAGGACTGTAAAGTTCAGGACAGGTGCCGCATTCCCTATTTTCATTGATCCAGACATTGTTCAAAGTTGTGGTGCAGTAGGTTGAGCCACCCTGTGAGTCAGTGGCGTCCTGTACAGGAGTGTCGGCTTGAGTCTCCGCTGCTCTGCTTCTCACCCAGCGTTCTTGTTAATGCGCCTGGGACAGCAGGGGACGATGTTGCAGCCATCTGGGGAATAGTCCAGTGTCTCTCCCTCTCTCATTCTCTAATTCTGCCTTTCAAGTAAAATAAAAGCAAATCTTTAAAAAATTTTTATTGCTATACTGTTACCTCTGTATCTATTTGATCATATAATTGTATCTGCGATTGTATCTTTGTGTTTATTTAGATATTAAAAAGGAAAACCTGTTATCTACATAAATCTAAAATATATCTTGCAAAAATCCAATGAAACTCCCTAGGACTAATGAAGGAGACAGAGCTATTGGTGCAATTCTGTTTTCTTTCTAGTGTCTGCAGAAGCCAAATCTGACCACAGACACAAAGGACAAGGAATACAAACCGCACGATATTCCCCAGAGGCAGTCCGTGCCACCCTCGGAAACCTGCCCCCCAGCTCGTCGCGCCAAACGCATGCGCGCAGAGGTGAGCACTTCCTGAGGCTGAGCTGAAGGAATTCTTGAGCTCCAGTACGAACGGCTACGACACTGGACGTCTCACGCGTATGTGCTATAGTGTTGAACCTTACTCGTCGCACAGAGGGATGCTGTATGAATTCTAGTTTTTATACTTGAGGAAGTTGTACCTCCAGAAGGGTAAGGAATTGAGAACTTCCTTCTAGGTTTGTGCTGCCTGGTCAGACAGCTGCTGAACTGTTGCCTTAGCCCTGAGAAGAATTGCACTCTTGTGCTGCTGTCTCAGTTGCCTGTGATACTCACAAAGTTGGGCAGTGTGTGTGGGAAATCAGGGCTAGGAGCTGTGAAGATGCCTCTTTTTTAAAAAAAGAGAGGTTAGAAAACAGTCATTTTTCTTAGACTTCCTGAAAAGGAATTTGGAACCACAGGCAGATACCTGTGCTAAGCCAGAGATGAAATGGGCACCATGAAGTGGGTGTTAAATACGATGAAACGGAAGTGAACCATCAGGGGAAGTTGGGAGGAGTAAAAGACTGCTAAGGATCCTGCTGGCTTCAAGGTGTTCATGCCCTGAGATGCTTCCTCTGGGGGAAGGAGAATGCTCCCCCATCACCTTGCTGCCATACAGAGGTGGAGAGAGTTTGGATTCCTGCCCAGCCTGATGGCACAGGACTAATATACAGGGCTCTGTAGAGCTGGGAGGCCTCATAATGCATTGATTGTGTTTCCAGATCAATTCCTGGCTACTTAATAATTTTTTGCAAAGATGAAGATATTATCTGTTTTGTTTTCTCAAGATATGTGTAAATAAGAGAAGTGTTTTTACTGTGGTAAGTTGGAGGATAGGAAAAAATTTTAGTGACTCCATTTTGTGAATGAAGGCAACTGTGCAGGCTAGGAAAATGTGGTTCTTTGAAGCCCACAACATGCTGAGAGTTCATGGATCTACAAATGGTTGGGGGCGTCGTTCTTTGCCTTCAGTGTCTGTTAGACACACCTTAGTGCTGTGGCTGCCTAGATCTGTGACGGCCGGGAAGGTGACTAGATGGTACTGATGTTGTCCATGCAGGAGAGCAGGTGAGCGGAGCCAGACAAAGTGACAGTGCACAAACACCTCCAGCGGTCCAGGCTCAGAAATGTCCTGGTGTGCTTTTCTATGAGCACTTCAAGACGCAGCAGAAACTGAGACTTGCCTCTCAGGAGTTGGTGATGTGAGAGGTGTAGTTGAAGGGGCAGATGCGTGGCCTACTGGATGAGGTGCCACCTGGGACGCCTGCAGCCCATGTCAGAGTGTGTGGGTTCTACTCTTGCCTCTGCTGCTGATTCCAGCTTCCTGCCAGTATGCACCATGGGAGGCGGCAAATGATGGCCCACGTTCTCCGGTCCCTGTCACCCATTTGCATTCCAGGCTCCTACTTTAGCCTGGTGTGGCTTTTGATGGGTATTTGGGGAATGATCCAGAGGAGGGCAGATCTCTATCTCTCAAATAAGTGGATGTTTTTGTATAAATAGCTTTTTATGATAGTTTATTAAAATAATTTATAGGAACTTTTTATGGAGGCTGAATTGTCTATACATTCTGGCAGACCTTGGAAGAGGTCAGGAAAGCCTTAGGGGCTGATGGAATTGGGATATTTACGTAAGTGCTTAGGATGTGGCCTAGTGGTGATAGAATACAGCATGAAGTAAACGTGTGAGAGCCCAAGTGCTTCTAGGAGGGAAGGAGAGTTGTCCACAGTCTACGTAGTAACATATCCCAGTTTGTTACTGATCCTCTGACCTTTTCCTAATTGTTAACCTATCATAGTAGAGAATATTCTGGTAACTTCTAAAGCTCTTCATCTGTGCCTTCAATTATGGAAGTCCCAAAGATGGACTCTAGGGGAGAGCAGTGTATTCTGAGTGCTGTACTGACAGACAACCTTTGAGATTATATTACCTTTTGACTCCAGATTGAGTTTTAGAGGATTCTTTTTTCATGCCTATGACAATTTTTTTTTTAGGCTATGAATGTTAAAATAGAACCAGAAGAGACAACTGAAGCCAGAATTCATAATCTGAGACGTCGAATGGGTTGTCCAACTCCAAAATGTGAAAATGGTAAGAAAGTTCATCTGTGAATAAGAAAGAAAAAATTTTGTTAATTCAGTAACCTTAACTCAACAATTACGTGCTGGTTGCAGAGTTGAACTTGAGCAGTGGAGGCTTGCTGCATCACTGTCCTTGGGAGAGAGTAGTGGCTCTATATGTGCATATTAGCGCATTTCCCAGCTGTGGTACATTCAACTTTGAAATGGGCTTCAGTACCTTCATAGCAAACAAGTGATTTGTGAAAGAATAGGGACCTTCGAATAAATGTCTTAATAGATTTATTTCAGGCAAGGCAGGCAGTCCTAGTTTCTAGAATATAGTTTACTTGGTCCTGCTTACGTGGCTGTCACTCTATTGTTAAGTCACTGAGAGGTAGATCTGAGCTCCTCTTAGAGGAGATCCATGCCCCCTCTGGGAGGCCCATGAAGTGAAGACGCTGCTGAAGTTCCCTCCTCGTAGGGGTTCGCGAGGTAGCGGAAAGCAGGAGAGAGCCAAGTCTGAGTCCTGGCTCAACCACTGAGTGTTCAACCTTAGAGATACTTCTTCGTTTTTTAATTTTGTTTGTTTGTTTTTTTGTTTTATGTGAGGGACAGAGAGCTCTCATCTACTGGTCTGCTTCTTAAATGCCTGCCGTGGCTGGGGCTGGGCCAGGCTAAAGCTAGGAACTGGAAATTCAGTCTGGATCTCCCACATGTGTGGCAGGCGCTCTTCCACCTGAGTGGTTACCACTGCCTTCCAGAGTCTGCATTGTAGAAGCTGGAGCTGGCATTGCACCCAGGTACTCTGATACGGGGTGTCAGTGTCTTAACTAGCACCTTCACCACTAGACCAAATCAAATGCCTGCCCTAGAGATGCATCCTTTTGACATCAGTTTTCTAATCTTTGAAATGGGTTCATTCTGGAGGATTAAAGTTAAGGAAAGCATTTAGCACAGTGTCCACTACATAATAATTGACAGCCAGGGACAGTTGTGGTGCAGCGGGTTAAACTGCCACATCCACGTGCTGGTTCCAGTCCCAGCTACTTTATGCTTCCAGTCCAGCTTCCTGGGAAGGCGCAGGTGATGGTCCAAGTGGGTTCCTGCCATTCGTTTGGGAGACACAGTTGGAATTCCTGGCTCCTAGCTTTGGCCTGGCCCAGCCCTGGCTGCTGTGTGCTATGGAGACGGAACCAGTGGATGGAATCAATCATTCAAACTCTTTCTCCCTTTTTCTCTCTCCCTGTCACTCTGACTTTCAAATAAATACATCTTTCTAAAAAAAAAAAAAAAAAAAAAAAAGATAGCTATTGTTTTAGCCACAATGTTCAGCCTTTGGAACAAGAAGCTGGAGGCCAGGAAGGTGACCAGAATCATTTCAGCTCTCATTAGAGATGGAATGTGAATGAGGTACAGTTGAGTTGTCAGTCTCATGGTCATGATAAAGAAGAACGTGATTTTGTCAGTATCTGCTATCTTAGGCTTAGAGAAAACTATGTTAGTTCATCTTTCAAAAGCTTGTAAACCCAAGCAACATCTCCATGAGTACCTACATGTGATCATTTAAATGGTATTAGAGTTTGTAACCGGCATTGAGTTTACACTGGGTGCTACTTCCACTGAAATGAAAGTAGCCATGAAACTGTTTGCTTTGGGAGGGAGGTGATGAGGTGAGGGAGGAAGCAGAGGACAGCATAGTACAGAAAGAGCTCACTTTGGATTGCTTCCTACAGAGAAAGAAATGAAAAGTAACATCAAGCAAGAACCAGTTGAGAAGAAAGATTTTATTGTAGAAAGTGAGAAGGAAAAGCCTAAGAGTCGATCTAAAAAAACCACCAATGCTGTGAGTTAACCTCGCCCCTTCTCCGTTCCCCCCTTTCTTCCTCGTTCTCCTTCCCTTCCTTTCTTGAAACCCTTTCACCCCCAAGCGTAAGCTTTTGTGCCTTACTTAGGTTTGGTTAACTTAGTGTCTGACGGAGAAATGACCTTTTCCAGTCACTGTATAAGTGAGGTACTGCCCCAGGGCATCGTGGGGATGGCGGTGACCGCAGAGGTGAGGGCTTTGGTTGCCATTTTTCTGGATCGGGTTCACTCTGGCCCCGAGTTGAGTGTTAATGAGCCGATCGTGCACAGAATTGTTGAAAATGAGATGAAGGCTAGACCAAAAGTTGTGAATGTTTTACAGCTTTTCAGTTAGCAAAGGGAAGGAAGGAAATGGAAAGAAAAGGAGGGAAGAGGAAGGGAAAGGAGTTGGAGTTGGGGGGTAAGGACCTGGCAGAGCCACAGGGCTACAGGGAGCTGTGGCTCTGTTGAAATTGATTGAGAGCCTGACTTGAGAATGCTAGAAAGGCCCTGTCTGCTTTTCTGCCCTGCCCCTCTGAGACACTGACACCCATGCTTTGAGGTTGGAATTAGAATTAGTCCAATTGGGGGCTGGCACTGTGGCAAAGCAGGTAAAACCACTGCCTGCAATGCCGGCATCCCATATGGACAACAGTTTGAGTCCCAGCTGCTCCACCTCTGATCTAGCTCCCAGCTAATGTGCCTGGGAAAGCAGTGGAAGGCCCAAGTACTTGGGTCCTGTATCCACTTGGGAGACCCAGAAGAAGCTCCTGGCTTCAGGCTCACCCAGCCCTGGCCCTTGTAACCATTTGGAGAGTGAACCAGTGGATGGACGATCTCTCTGTTTCTCCCTTTCTCTGTAACTCTGCCTTTCAAATAGATAAATAAATCTTAAACATTTTGATAAATGATTCTAATTGAATGTTTTCTCCTATAACCATCCCTCTTTGCTGCCCACTCCCCGCCAGATACAACTAGAAAATCAGCAGAGCCTCAACTGAAAGAGACACAACTGTGTAGCTGAACGCTCAGCTTTCTGTTTTTAGGTCCTGTCTCTGTATTGCCTCACTAGGGCCACTGGCTTAACATATACGTGTCGCTGGGGAGTCAGGGCAGGGTGCTCCTGCACCCTCCCCTCTGGCTGTGGGTAGCTGTCTTCTCACCAGCCGTCACTGCACAGGTCTGGGTCCCCATCTCCCCATGCTGCTGCACAGGAGCACCCTGGTGACATGATTTCACCTCACTCACACTCTGAGACATTGAGGCTTGGTGAGAACTCCAGCCCGGGACTCCTGGAGGAACACATCTCAGTCCATAGCTGTGCTCTATCACTGGCTACTTGGAGGAACCTCTTAACCATGATCCCCAATTAGAAGTTAAAATTGTAGCTTAATGTCATGTAAGCTTTAGTTTCTTCTTATTAAAAAATATTTTAAGTTATAAAAATTATATCCATTTATGTGGTGGTTAGGGGTATTAGGTGATATTTTGTATACAGTATATAATGTCCAATCAGCGTAAATACATCTATCTCCTCAAATATTTAACATTTCTTTATGGGGGATACATCCAAAATCCTATCTTGTTTTTTTTTTTTTTAATAGAAAAATATGCCATTCATTAATATCTATAGTCGCCTTACTCTCCAGTAGAGAACTCCAGAACTTTTTGCTCCTATATGAGTTGATGCCTATTCAACAATCAACGTTTTTCCATTTCTCCCTCCCCTCTCCTTCCTTTCCCCTCTCCTCCCTGCCTCATATTCACCCTATACTTTGGAATTCCATGAGATCACCTTTTTAAAGATGCTACATTGTGTAATTCTTGTCTTTTTGTGCTTGGCTTATTTTATTATTAATGGCCTCCATTTCTATCCTTGTCTTCAAGAATGACCAAGATTTCATCCTTTTTAATGGCTGGGTAGTATTCCTTTATGTAGATACCACCTTTTCTTTATTCATTATTAATTTAAAAGTTTTTCCTTTTATACAAAATTGACCTTATCCTTCATAAATTTGTTTTTTATTATTATCTAAGATTTTTCTTTTAGAAAACTATCTTTACGCTCTTTAAATAACTTTAAACACATGACAGTGGAGAAAGCTAGGAGGTTGTACGTTAAAACTGGGAATGTGTGAAGTGCTATGAAATACCTCTTATAGAAAGTGGGAGGTGTTTGTATTTGAAATACCCTTTATGGGGGATGGAGAGACTAGATTGCACCGTAGACCGTTTGGCGACCCTGAGTCACAGCTGCTGTGCGCACTCTCCTTGCCGCAGGTGGACCTGTACGTCTGCCTCCTGTGCGGCAGCGGCAGCGACGAGGACCGGCTTCTCCTGTGTGACGGCTGTGACGACAGCTACCATACCTTCTGCTTGATCCCACCGCTCCACGACGTCCCCAAGGGAGACTGGAGGTGTCCTAAGTGTTTGGCTCAGGTAAGAATTAATGGCAGGGGTAGCATTAGAATGTTACTGTTAGTGCATTTTTCTTCCCTTTGGGCTTTAGATTTGCCAGTGGACAATCCTGAGGCCGATGAAGTGAACTGGACGGGACCTGAGACAGAGGAGGGTCTCAGAACGAGGTCTGCAGTGTTGAGGAAGCTAAGGGACAGAAGCATTTTGCTGAGCAATTAGACTGTGTCTTGTTTTGTTTTTTAAGACTTATTTATTTATTTATTTGAAAGGCAGAATGACAGAGATTGATCTATTAATCTTCCTGCTGATGATTCACTCCCTAAATGACCACAGTGGTCAGGGCTGTGGCAGGCTGAAGCCAGGAGCCTGGAACTCCATCTGGGTCTCTGCTGTGGATGGAAGGGGCCCATGAACATAGGCCATCTTCTGCTGCATTCCCAGGTGCATTAGTAGGGAGTTAGATTGGAAGTGAAACAGCCAGGACTTGAACCCACACTCTGATATAGGGTACCGGTATGGTAGGCAGTGGCTTAACCCATTGTGCCACAACACCAACCACTACACTGTTTGTTTTATTTTAAAAATTTAATTGTAAAAAGTATTACATGCTGTTTGCAAGAATTCTCTCTCTCAGGGGTTGGTGTTGTGTTGTAACAGGTAAAGCAGTTGCCTGTGGCACTGCTTTTGGGCACCAGTTCGAGTCTTAGCTGCACCACCTCTGATCCAGCTCCCTGCTAATGGCCTGATTAAGCAGCAGAGGATAGCCCAAGTGCTTGGGTCCCTGCACCCAAGTGGCAGACCTAGAGGAAGCTCCTGACTCCTGTCTTTGCGTTGACCCAGCTCTCACCATTATGGTCACTGGGAAAATGAACCAGCAGATGGAAGATCTCTCTCTCTCTCTCTCTCTCTGAATGTCTGCCTTTCAAGTAAATGAATAAATCTTTTTAAAAATTTCTCTTTTAAGATTAGTTTATTTGAAAGGCAGAGTGACAGAGAGAGAAAGGGAGACACAGAGGAATCTTCCATCTGTTGGTTCACTCTCTAGTTGGCCAAAGCAGCCAGGGTGAAGCCAGAAGCTGGGAACTTGCACCATCCTGGTGGAACACTGAAGAACTCAGAGATGGTTCCTCAATGTGTCGACAGCCACTCTGAATGTGATGGTGTGTGTCCATCCAGATCCTGTTCTAAACAAATGCAGTTATGTTACATGAGTAATTTTAGTAATATTTTTCACTTATAAATACACTTCCATGTGGCATTGTGATAACTGATATTTTTCGTGCTGCATGGTGGCTGGTAAAATCTAGAAGGGATTTGCTCCCACCTTTGTGAGGATTCCTTTGTATAGTGAGGCAGTCAGCTGGGAGGTGATGGCAGTGTCAGGGTGGGGTTACGTCACAGTAGTGAGGAGCTCAGCCCCAGTGCGGGAACCAGGGCCACAGTGCCTTATCATTGTCTCCTGTGAAGGGGAAGGCACTAGGCAGGGGCGGGCAGGGCAGGGGGCCATGGGTGGGAGGTGACTTAAGTGGTGAGTGCCTCTGGTAGGGACTTAGTGGTGGATGCGGCTTAGCTGGCTCTGGCTACCCCTCAGTGCTTTGTTTCTGATGACGTTGTTAGATTATTGCCACGTACTGCTGGTCTGGCAGTCCTTCTGTTTCCATCGAGTGACTTCTCGTATGTATTTGTTGATTCTATGGTTTGGAGTCTCAGAGGCCGTGATTCCTTTTATTTTCAGTGTAGACAATAACTCCCCTGTTAGGGGACACCGTGTTCTGTGTGATGGAACTGTATGAGGAAGCACAGAGCCTTTCCATCCCAGCGTCCATTCCTTACGTGATCTAACCCCAACACAGACCTCAGGTGCTCACTCAGCACTCAGTACCTGATCCTGAAGGAAGCTGACTGATTTGGCTGTCTTTCCAAACATTTAAATTATTCCAGGTTGTGGTAAATAAAATAGAGATTCTGTTTGCTTTAGCAAATAAATAGGTAAAATTTGTTTCATTTGCTCACTAGACCTGTCCAATTTTTTGTCACATTAATTTTTCCAATGTAGATCTAGCATAAACATTAAATAAGAACATTGGCAATTATTGTACTTGGCATTTTCAAGTGTCATCTAGAACACTGATCTTGTTTTTATTTGCAGGAGTGCAGTAAGCCACAAGAAGCATTTGGCTTTGAACAAGCAGCCAGGGACTATACCCTGCGAACTTTTGGGGAAATGGCAGATGCCTTCAAATCCGACTACTTCAACATGCCAGTCCACGTACGTACACGTGCACTGCTTTAATGTAAGCTTTTAGTTACTGTGGAGAACAGTGTATCTGAAGACAGACTGAGTGGAGGCCTCTTCTGATGGTCATTATGCAGAAGGAGACATTCGCTTGGTTTCGTTGAATTTAAATTCCCACAATACTGAAAGATGCATTATGATTTTTTCATTTAAGGATTTCTCTAGAAATAGCTGTCCCACACAATCATATAGTAACAGCAACAGAATACCAGTAAAGAAAATAATCAGTAATCCTTTCAGTCCAGCAAATGCAATTTAAAGAAAAGTCATAAAATTTGTGAGTGGCTATGATATGCCAAGCAATGTATACCTTGGGAGCATACTTCCCCCCCCCCCCCCCAAAGATTAATTTACTTATTTGAAGGGCAGAATTAAAAGAGGCAGAGAGAGAGAGGTCTTCCATCCACTGGTTCATTCCACAGATGGCCTCAATGGCTGGAGCCGCGCTGATCCAAAGCCAGGAGCCAGGAGCTTCTTCCAGGTCTCACACACAGGTGCAGGGGCCCAATGACTTGGGCCATCTTCTACTGCTTTCCCAGGCCATAGCAGAGAGCTGGATGGGAAGAAGAGCAGCCAGGACTAGAACCGGCGCCCATATGGTATGCTGGGCACTGCAGGCGGCAGCTTTACCCACTGTGCCACAGCACTGCCTCTGGGAACATACTCCTTGTTTGTTGCGAGACCATAAGTTAGTATTTTGAACTTCAGGGTAAGGTTGCATTTTTGATTTTCCCTTACTCAATCAGGAGCACAAGCACTTCTCATTCAGCATTTATTATTATTCCTCAAGTAAGTTCACCAAAATTAAATGGTTTCCTAACACTAATTCAAGATGAATTAGAGTTTTCTTTTCTTTTTCTTTAAGACTTTATTTATTTATTTGAGAGGTAGAGTTACAGACAGAGAGAGAGACAGACAGAGACAGGTCTTCCTTTCATTGCTTCACTCCCCAAATGGCTGCAACGGCCGAAGTTACGCCGATGCGAAGCCAGGAGCTTCTTCCAGGTCTCTCATGCGGATGCAGGGGCCCAAGGACTTGGGCCATCTTCTACTGCTTTCCCAGGCTGCTCGGCGCCGCTCTCGTCCAGCAAGAAACCGACACCGGGCGTCTCGTAGAAGAGCTCTTTATTACTCAGGGCGCGGGAGATCAGACCTCGATCTCGGGCAGGAACTACTCGCACATCCGGTGGTCGGGGCATATATACGCAGTACACGTCACGAATCATATGATTACAAGGCTGTGTCAGGATAGGACAGCTCAGGGGTAGCGCGGGAAACTTTGCCGGGGAAGAAGAACCCGGAAGCAGGAAATGAGCGCCATCTTAGCGCTGCGGTTCCTCGGGTTTGGTCCCCTACATCTCCCTCCTTTTTATTTTCCACAAATCAGCCTCCGACGGCCGTGGCGGCCGGGATATCAGCGACCGGACAGAGAGCAGAGGTGCATGCCCAGTGTGCCGGTGGGCATATTGTGATACACCAAAGGTTCGGCCGCAACCCTTGGCCTCACTTTTGCCCTTAGTTTCCCTTTTTCTGGGACGGGTTGGGACCACCCCCGTATGCACATGCATATACTCTCCCGAGGCCCCCGGAACCTCCGGGTGAACGCTCGCTGCGGTATCCTTGATCTCGCATGCCTCGGTCTTTTACTCCCGGTCGGAGGACGGGGTTATGCCCAATTGGGGAGAAGACTAGGGACCAAACAATACGAGGAAGGCGGGAGTACAATGCGTCAGGAGGGGCGGGCTAGTCTTCGGTGGGGGCACGGTCATAGGTCATTCTGGCGAGCTTGGTCCTGAGGACCTCCACCATCAGAGACATATATGGGTGCCCCCACTCCCCAACAGACGACAGAAGGGCTGGAGTGGGCGGGGCAAGGGGCCTGAACAAAAGGTCCCGAATCGAGAAAGACAGGCCGCAATGCCGGTGAAGGCAACAGCGACGCAGTAAAATAAGTGCGGTTTTGATAGGTGCATGTAGAGAATGACTTGTAACAAGAACTACGTACGGACGCGAGAAAGGAGGAGGAGCATGGGCATGGCGGTGGGGGACCACTCGAGGGATGGGGGCGAGGCTTGGGAATGGCCACGCAACCCCAGGATACCTTATAAACGGTTTTGTCCCCACAGTCAGTCGAGCTCAAGGGGTGTATGCCTCGTAGGCTGTCTGCAGAGACTGGGCAGCTACAGGGATTATTGCGGTACTGCAAGTAGGCCTGTTGTCGGTGGGCAGGGGCATCTAAGCCTGCATGAGAGCTAGGGAGGAGGATAAGACCCAGAAAGAGAAGGGCGACGGCCGGTTTACGGCCCAACATCCTCAGGAGGTGGGTTGAGGTTTATTAGCCTCGGGGGAGGTATCACCCGTTGATGACGAGGGTGGCTCCTCCGGCGGTCGGTCTTGTGGCGAGGGTGTTGGTTCTTCTGTCGGTGGATCCGCTTTCCTCACCAATCGCTCCGGGACCCAAAGGGGTTCTCTTCCCGTCTCCTGTGGGAAAACACAAACTGCGCCTCGGTTCCAGCATAGTACTGGGTCCGGGCCGTGCCATAATCCCGTAAGGATATCTTTCCAGCGGACAAATCCTCGTGCAGGGGGTTCCTTTATCATGTGTCTTTCAGCGGGGGGCATAGACTGATCCGTCAAATTTAAAAAATTTAAGGTAAATAATGCGAGGGAGAGGCGCATGCGGGGTGTCTTGCCCGCTGCAATTCCCTCCTTCTGCTTAGAAAGGAAAGCCTTGAGCGTTCTGTGCGCTCTTTCGATAATACCCTGACCTTGGGGGTTGTAGGGGATTCCGGTCTTATGTTGGACTTGCATGCGTGAGCAAAATTGTTGGAATGAAGTGGAAGTATAGGCAGGTCCGTTGTCGGTCTTTATAATTTTGGGTTTGCCCCATGCCGCCCAAGCCGCAAGACAATGGCCGATGACATGGGAGACACGCTCGCCGGTCTCCAGAGAGGCATAAATAATTTGGGAGCACGTGTCGACAGACACGTGGACATATTTTATCTTTCCAAACTCTGGAATATGAGTGACGTCCATTTGCCACACATGTCCTGGCAGGAGTCCTCGGGGGTTAACTCCTAAAGATGGGACAGCGGTTAAGGTAGGACAAGCTGCGCAACGACGAACAATATCACGAGCGATTGCACGGGGGAGGTTAAATTTGGCGGCAAGTGTTTTGGCATTGACATGAAATTCCGAATGAAAGTAGGTGGCTTGTTGTTCAGGGGAGGCTAAGTGGAATATCCACACCGGGCGTGTGGCCAGATCTGCCATGGAATTGCCCAATGCCATAGGCCCCGGCAGGGAAGAATGGGCCCTTATGTGGGTAATGTGAAAGGCAGCGGGCCGATTCCAAATGGCTTGCTGGAGGGTGAGGAAAACATTACTCACAGGGGATGATGTACTAACACTGCCCACGGTTTCTAATATGGAAACCGCATTCACCACATAGTGGGAATCGGAAACAATGTTTACAGGCTCCGGGAAATCTAAAAGTACCTGATTAACTATGAGGAGCTCAGTTATTTGGGGAGAGTCAGTCGCAAACTGAAAGGCTTTCGGCTTGCTTCCGGTAGCAACATAAGCACCGACTCCGGTATTGGAACCGTCGGTGTACACCACTACGGCTTCGGGGAGCGGTTTGGAGGATGTAATTTTGGGGAAAATTACGGGGTGAGACTGTATGAAGGTTAACAGAGGGTCGCGAGGGGTTCTGTTGGTAATTGTAGCGGAAACTGAGCAGGCCAGGATTGACCAAGAATCAGTGCAAGCAGTGAGAACACGCACCTGCTCTGCAGAATATGGCACAACAATAGTAGATGGCTCGCGACCAAAATGCTGGATAGCCTTCTGGTTTGCCATAAGCGCAACGTCCGCCACCATGGAGGGATAATGGGCGAGGGATCTAGTGGGTGACACCGAGGGGTGGATCCAAAGAAGGGGGCCGTCTTGCCAGAGAACGCCCGTGGGCTGTTTGGGCGTGGAGAGGACCCACAGGGTGAGGTCTCCAGACGGGTCCCACCGCTTAAGTGCGGCCTCGCTGAGCGCTTCGTTAACGGCCAGCAATGCTTGTTTTGCTTCAGAAGTAAGTTCTCGTGGAGAAGTGAGACTAGGATCCCCCTTTAGGACGTCAAAAAGAGGCTGCAGGGTGGCGTTGGGGATGCGAAGGAAAGGCCTAATCCAATTGATATCCCCAGAAGTTTTTGTAAATCGTTGAGCGTGGAAACATTCGGATATTTAATATGCAACTTTACAGGTTTGGTGTGGGTGGGTGTGACCGTGGTTCCAAGGTATGTGACCACGGAGGACACCTGCACCTTTTCAGGGGAGATAGACAATCCTGAGTCTTGCAGCGCTCGTTGCAACCCGCCGTACAGGGCCCGAAGCCTGTCCTTTGTAGGAGCAGCGCATAACAGGTCGTCCATGTAATGGAGACACTTGCAGTCAGGAAACAGGTCTCTAATTGGGTCAAGCACACGAGCAACATAGATTTGGCACATGGTAGGACTGTTTGTCATTCCTTGAGGTAGGACCACCCATTCCCAGCGTTTATCTGGTTCCTGTTGGTTAGTAGTAGGGACAGTAAAGGCAAAACGGGGAGTGTCCTCTTTACATAAAGGAATGGAAAAAAAGCAGTCCTTGAGGTCGATGACAATCACGGGCCAATTTTTTGGGAGTGCAGAAAGTAGCGGAAGGCCTCTCTGCACCGGGCCCATGGGCTGCATTTGCGCATTGACTGCTCTAAGATCGTGTAAAAGTCTCCATTTTCCTGTTCTTTTTCGAATTGCGAAAATAGGCGTGTTCCATGGGGAGGTAGATGGGATCAGATGTCCCGCCTGAGCCTGCTCGTGAACGAGCTTTTTGACTGCCTCCAATTTTTCCTGTGACAGGGGCCACTGCGGAATCCAAACTGGTGTGTCTACCAACCAGGATATTGATAGGGGCTTTATAGATGCAGGAGGCAGCGCAGTGGCCCCTAAGAAAAACCCAAACCATTTCTATTGTGTTTATGTTCGGGCTGGACAGGAGAGGGCGTGCCCTGTAACTGAATGCCGAGGCCTCTTCCCGGGACATACCCCATCTTTTGAAGCATGGAACGCACCGCGGGGGAAGTGGTGGTTAGGGCAACGTCCATTTCCGTTAACACGTCCCGTCCCCAAAGTGAAACCGGAAGGGGCAAAACGAAAGGGGCAAAATGTCCTGAGTGACCCTCGTCGTCCTGCCAGGGTAGAAGGGCCGCGCTTTTCTTTGGAAAGCTGGCGAAGCCAAGCCCCTGTAGGGTCTGTTCAGCGACGTCAGTGGGCCATGTTTTGGGCCAGTCCTTTTCAGCTATAATTGACTTATCGGCCCCCGTATCTAAGAGACCTTTAACACTTTTACCATTAATCCACAGGGTAAGCATGGGGCGTTCGTTCAAAAGCATGTGCAGGCCAGTGAAATTGGTTCCGGAGAACCCGAAACCACTCGTGCCGCGGGCGGGGCCTCTTGCAGGGAATAGGGAGTGAAGACTGGGTAACAACAAAAGTTGAGCTATGCAATCTCCAGTATTAATTAAAACGGTTCCTTGAAATGTTTGTACCATGATTTTTATCTTACCGGTAAAATCAGAGTCTATCACACCGGGAATTACCGTCAGGCCCCGAAGGGCAACAGAAGATCGGCCTAGCAAAAGCCCAACCGAATTCGGTGGCAAGGGGCCTGAGTAATCACTTTCTACCAGCTGAACTCCCATCTCCGGTGTTAGGAGGAGTGGGGAGGCGGCACAGAGGTCCAGGCCTGCGGAGCCACTGGTGGCGCGGCCTGAGGGGGTTGAGGGTATGGCAACAGCGGAGGGGGGGGCACTGAGGTGTAGGCGTTCACCTGGGGGCCCCTCGCCGGAGCGGGGAGCCCCCTCTGGCCGTTTTTTGTCCCCTGTCTGTTACCGGTGAGGGGATTGCCATCGGCATCAAAGGCGGAACGGCAGTCTTCCGCTTTGTGAGGGCCCTTGCGGCACCTGCGGCAGAGCTCTGCACTTGTGGAGTGCGCTGGGGAATGCCCAGATGCAAACGCAGGGCAGTCACGCTTTCTGTGACCAGGTTGGTGGCACTGGAAGCAAAGGCCAGAAGAGATCGTGGGCCGCGGGCGCCCCTGGCTCTGACCTCCTCCCTGTTTTTGTGTGGAGTTATAGGTGGCCAACATGGCGGCAAGGCCTGCGTTAGTAAGCGGGCCGCCGGCGTCCCTACAATACTTCAGCCAAGAATCCACAGATTTGTTTCTATGTTGCCGGAGGATGCCTTTACACTCACTATTAGCCTGCTCATATATGATTTGTTTGATCAATGGTTTTACGTCTGCGTCCGACGGAAATATCCGTGACGCGGCCTCGAGTATCCGAGCTACAAAGTCAGCAAACGGTTCGGTCAGGCCTTGGACAATCTTGGTAAGGTGGCTAGAGGATCCACCCGAAGTGGCCGCCTGTCTCCACGCCCGTCGGGCGCACTCGGAGATTTGTCTGTACACTTGTCTTGGGTATTGTGTTTGATCGGCCTGATGGGGTCCTCGCCCTAATAGCATGTCGGCGTTCCACGCGGGGTTGCCGTCCTCAGCGTTTTCGTCCGCCTGATCGTGGCAACACTCGGCATTCATAGACTGCCATAGAAGAAATGTGCCGGGACTTAAGCAGGCGCGAGCCAACTGAGTCCAGTCACTGGGTGTTAAGACCTCTTGACCGACTGACTCAAGCAGGGAGATAGTAAATGGGGCGGTGGCACCGTAGTCAGAAACTGCCTGCTTGAGGCTTTTTAGGACCGCCATGTCCAACGGTGCGTATCTGACCTCTCGGGTGCCCAGGCCCAAGACCGGGTAAGCATGGGCTGAGCCGGGGGCGTCAGCTTTTAGTTGTTTCCAGGCTTGCCGATGAAATTGCCTCCCTGTTACGGGTGGGGCAGTAGCGACAAGCGGGGCGGCAGGCGGCCACGGCGGTGCGGGTGGAGCTTGGGTTGGCTGCCTAACATCAAAAGTGCTGCCGCCTGGGGGCGCTATGATTTCAGACTGATAATCAAGTGGGTAGCCACCAGGGGGAGCCGCGGGGGCGGCATCAGCGGCTCTCAACCTTCGACGCAACCGCGAATATAAAGGGGGGGGTGATTTATGCGGGCTGTCGCCCTCCCCCTCCGCGTCAGAGGAGGAGGCGCCGGACTCAGAGTCCGGGGCCGCCAGGGAAGTCTGACACCCAGTTTTCTTAAACTCTATCAGGTCCTGAGCGCTCTCGGACTTCTGAGAACGGACTTCCTCAAAGGTATCACGAGCGGCTGCGAGCGCCGGGTCGCTCGTCCGAGTCGACCCCTCCTCCCGAAGGCATGCTCGAACCAAGTCCCACAGGGGAATTACCATGGGATTGAGATCAGGTTCTTTAGGGTCCTCGGCCGTGCGCCGGAGGTCCTGTCCAAGTTTCTCCCAACAGCTAAGAGTGATCTGGCCTGTATGAGCGAACCACGGAGCAAAGAAGTCAATGCTCCCGAGGAATTCAGCAATCGTGGATCGAGAGACTTTAATTCCCTTGTTGCGCAGTAGCGCCTTTAACGGGGCAATCAAATTTGACTGGCTCGGGGCATTGCCCATCATGAATAAAAGAGGGAAAACACTTCCTCAACAAAGAGGGAAAACACTTCCTCGAAAATAGGGTGCGTCCACCCCTTACCCGTGAGACCTACCTCGCTCACGGGGCCACGCCGGTAAGACTTACCTCGCTTACCTTCCACGCCGAGAGTCAAGCTCTTTCGTTTCCCCGTACGGGCCACCAGCTGCTCGGCGCCGCTCTCGTCCAGCAAGAAACCGACACCGGGCGTCTCGTAGAAGAGCTCTTTATTACTCAGGGCGCGGGAGATCAGACCTCGATCTCTGGCGGGCAGGAACTACTCGCACATCCGGTGGTCGGGGCATATATACGCAGTACACGTCACGAATCATATGATTACAAGGCTGTGTCAGGATAGGACAGCTCAGGGGTAGCGCGGGAAACTTTGCCGGGGAAGAAGAACCCGGAAGCAGGAAATGAGCGCCATCTTAGCGCTGCGGTTCCTCGGGTTTGGTCCCCTACACCAGGCCACAGCAGAGAGCTGGATGGGAAGAAGAGCAGCCAGGACTAGAACCGGCGCCCATATGGGATGCTGGCGCCGCAGGCAGAGGATTAACCTGCGCCACGCTGCTGGCCCCGAATTAGTGATTTTCTTCACCATTAATGCAAGTGCTCCGTCATGTAGGTCTCCTTAGTGGGATTATTTTCTTGCAGTTGTTACTGGGGTACATGAGAGTCCTACCCCTTGTCCCACTCCAATACCTGAATCAGTTTATGGAACCTCAGCAAATACATGAGCAGACCTGATTTTCCTTCAGTTGTAATTACTTAAAATGCTTGCTTGTTTACTGGGCTTAAATTTATACTGGATTTGAGTTTTCAGTTCTTTTGACTCCCCACATGTGTACTCAGTCAGTCTTGGTGACTTGCGTACAACCTCTTCTAGCTGTAGCTGGCTGCGTGTTTTTCTAAGATGAAGACACTGAGGTGCAGGCATGGAAGTTTCCTGCCTCTGGACTCACTGTACTTCACTCTCCTTGCCTCCCTTTTATAGTGGGGCCAGGTTGATAACAGAGGAGCATCAGTCCATCTTCTTTTTTAAATGTTTATTCATTTTTATCTGTTGAAAGGCAGATTCACTCCTAAAATGCCTACAATAGCCAGGCCTGTTCCAGACCAAAGCCAGGAGCCGAGGACTCAGTGTGGCTGTCCCATGGGGCCGGCAGGGTCCCAAGCACTTGAGCCACCATCTGCTGCCTCCCTGGATGCAGTAGTAGGAAGCTGGATCAGAAGCTGAAGAGCTGGGACTCGACTTGGCCCTCGGCCAGCACTCCAGTATGGGATGCAGGCATGGGGGAGGATGGGGCTTGAATTCTTAGTTCCTGCACCTCTTGGCTATAAAATTCCTTTTGGAAGAGGGAGTTGTCGCCTTAATTTCCTGGGGTCAATTGTGGAACATTAAAAGCAGAATTTGTCCTCAAGATGTTATTCTGTGATTCCTGTCACCAGATTGGTTGCAGTTTGTGACTGTCTGAGAAATCTCATTTTTTCTTCCTTGTGTTTCCAGATGGTTCCCACAGAGCTGGTGGAGAAAGAATTTTGGCGACTGGTAAGCACTATTGAGGAAGATGTCACAGTGGAATATGGAGCTGACATCGCCTCTAAGGAATTTGGCAGTGGCTTTCCTGTACGAGATGGAAAAATCAAGCTTTCGCCGGAGGAAGAGGTAGGAACTTGGGTTTAGGGAGCTCTGCAATGCAGGCTGCTGTTCAGGCACGCACTCGATCAAAAGGACATAGCTGGATTCATGGAGCCCTCCTGGGAGAGATGAAGCCCGTGGAAGTGGCTTGGAAGTAGAGTTATTTATTCGTGGAAATTCTGTTTGATTGGATGAAGTAATTTTATGATTTACTTTCAGTAAATCTTAGCTACCAGATTGTTCATGATTTCAAGGAAAGGAAAAGACTGTGCAGCAGGCTGAGTTGCTGCTGTGGCACTGCGTGTGTGAGGGGGGAACATGGCTCACCAGCCGTGGCCTTAGATTCTGTACATTGCTTCTCTTTCTGTAGGAAACTCAAAGGGTCAGGGTCAGGCCTGGTTACCCTGGCACCTGAATGTTTAGGAGCCTGTTAGTTTCCCTGCTCGCAAACTCCTAAGAAGGTTTCTGTTCCTATTCTGGTAGGAACTCTGATTTGAAATTGTTTTGAAATCTAGCATACGATGAGAAGTATGCACCTGTATGTGCACAGCTTGAGGGGTTTGTACAAAGTGAGTACACCCACGGAAACAGCAGGAAAGAAGATTTCCCAGCACCCCAGAAGCTCCCCCTTTGCCCTCTCTCCTACCTCCCCCTCCCTCTCAGGATGGCCACCATCCTGGCTTCTCCAGCACCTCGGGCTGGTGTGTGCACTTGTGAGCTTTGTGTAAGTGGACTCTTGTCTGGGAAGAGAGGCAGATACAGAAGCATCTACTCTCTGAATCCACTTGTGTGGCGTTCACAAAGCTAATCCATGGGCAGACAGTGGCTCCTCAGCTCCCCTCCTCCCCTTTTATTTTAAAGGACACTGTTTCCAGCTGGCTTCTGAAGCAGCCCTGAGTGACACAGCTGACTGTCTTCTCTCTCTGATGTGTTTTTAGGAGTACCTTGACAGTGGCTGGAACCTGAACAACATGCCGGTGATGGAGCAGTCTGTGCTTGCCCACATCACTGCCGACATATGTGGCATGAAACTTCCGTGGCTGTACGTGGGAATGTGCTTTTCATCCTTCTGTTGGCATATTGAAGACCACTGGAGCTACTCGATTAACTACCTGCACTGGTGAGAGGTTCCACAGAGCCTGGGAGTGATTGGCTAGCTGAGCAGAAAAACTAGTAATTGGCCACTTTTCTTTTTTATTTTTATTTTTTTAAGATTTTATTTATTTATATAGAGGTAGAGTTAAACAAATAGAAAGGGAGAGAGAGAAAAGTGACCACAATGGCTATAGTTAGGCTAATCCAGAGCCAGGAGCCAGGAGCCTCCTCCAGGTTTTCCACACGGGTACAGGGACCTAAGCACTTGGGCCATCTTCCACTGCCTTTCCGGGCCATAGAGAGCTGGATCAGAAGAGGAGCAGTGGGGACATGAACCAGTGCCCACGTGGGATATGGGTGTGGCAGGTAGAGGTTTAGCCTACTACACCATAGCACCAGCCTCTGGGCTACTTTTTTTTTTTTTTTTTTTGACAGAGTGGACAGAGAGAGAGATAGAAAGAGAGAAAGGTCTTCCTTTGCCGTTGGTTCACCCTCCAATGGCCACTGCGGCTGGCGTGCTGCGGCCGGCGCACTGCGCTGATCCGAAGCCAGGAGCCAGGTGCTTATCCTGATCTCCCATGCGGGTGCAGGGACCAAGCACTTGGGCCATCCTCCACTGCCCTCCCTGGCCATAGCAGAGAGCTGGCCTGGAAGAGGGGCCTATTGAGCTGCAGCGCCGGCCTGGGCTACTTTTTAAAAAGATTTTTTCTTTGCTGTTGGAGCAGACATCCCAACAAGTAAAAGCACTGTTTCTTAAAAGATTCCCTGGAAGTGCATGAATCTGCTGAAATTGCACATACACAGAAAGGTCAGAAGGCATTGCGCTTTGCTTTTAGTATGGTAAATGCCATTTGGAGGCAATGGCGGCCCATTGGGGCAGGCATTTGGCTCAGCCATTAGGATACCATTGTGACACCTGCATCCTGTATCAGAGTGCCTGGAGTCCAGTCCTCGGCTTCTGATCCAAGTCCCTGCTAATGAACACCCCGAGAAGCAGCAGGTGATGGCTGGAGTATCTGGGTCCCTGTCACTCATGCAGGACACTGGAGTGGGTTCCAGGCTCACCTCGGCATGGCCCAACCCTGGCTGTTGTGGGCATTTGGGCAGTGAACCAAATCTGTCTCGAACCACTGTGGGAGAGGCTTAGAGGTGGCACAGTGTCTTCCAGGTCCTTGTACCTACCTGCCAGCTTCCTGGGCTGCTTTCTAGCGTCACTGTGCATGTCGTTGCGTGTCCTTATCTTGTGTGCTTGTAGGGGCATGTGGGCTTTATTGTTTAAGCTCTTCAACCAGAGTCATTTCTTCACATCTGTTTTTCTCTTCTCTATTCCTCTTGCTCCTAAGTTCAAAAATATGTGAAGATCTGTAACATACTCAAATCTTCACACAAGGAATTTGAGGATGTACCACAAGAAAGGGGGAACTGGCATATGTATGTGCACATGAGCATGGTTCTACTTCCCCAGGCAATTGTTCCCAGCTGTAAAATGAAGATTATGTTTACCATAGCTCACAGGGATGCAAGGATGTTACAGATTAATTGGTTGACAATTTACAGTGCTTTGAAGAATAAGAGCTCTTTAGAAATGCTAATTGCCTTATTAGTGTTTGATTTAACCTCATCTGTCAGGAGGGGCAAGAGAAAAGGAAGATGGAGAGTCATCCCCTTGTCAGTTGCTGTGGAAATTGTGGCAACCACATAGCCTGCGGCTAACATAAGACCTCATATTCTTAGAAATTCTGGATATCTGCATCTTGTCAAGGGTCAGATAAAATGGGAGTGGGGAGAGGGATCTCAGATAAAAAGTCTCATGTTTAAGCTTTTTGCTTGGAGGGGGAAATGCATCACACATGTTCAGTTCACATTTCTAATGATACTTCTTTGGCCTGAACATTCCTGTGTAACATGGCCGTACAGAGCAGGAGCTAAACAGTAAGAACCGGGTCACCCTTTTGTTTGTGTTGACGTTGTGGGCTGATTGATTTTCGTACTCTGTTTCCAGGGGTGAGCCAAAAACCTGGTACGGCGTCCCCGGCTACGCTGCCGAGCAGCTGGAGAACGTGATGAAGAAGCTGGCTCCAGAGCTGTTTGTGTCGCAGCCGGACCTCCTGCACCAGCTTGTGACCATCATGAACCCCAACACTCTGATGACGCATGAAGTGCCTGTACGTTCTGCAGGGAAGACAGAGTTACAGAGAGAGCGGTCCTCCATCTGCTGCTTCTCTCCCCAAGTGGCCACAGTGGTTTTAGCTGGGCCGAAAATGGGGCGATCTGAACTCTTAGAATCTTTCATACCTTGTACTTACTTTAGAAAAAAGTTTTGAATTCACATGATTTTAATTTTGCATAATGAACTGATATGCATGGTAGATCTTAGTTTTACCTCTATTTGTATTTAATATTCATTTATTTGAAAGGCCAGAGTGGGGGCTAAAGTTGTGGTGTAGCAGGTAAAGCTACTGCTTGCGATGCCAGCATCCCATATGGGTACTGATTTGGGACCTGGACTTCCTATCCAGCTCTGCTAGTACACCTGGGAAAACATTGGAGGGTGGCCCCAATACCTGGGTCCCTGCACCCTCATGGGAGACCCATAAGGAGCCCCAAGCTCCTGGCTTTGTTTGGCCTAGCCCAGCTCCAGCCTTTGCAGTCATTTGAGGAGTGAACCAGCAGATGGAAAATCTCCATCCCTCTCTATAACTCTGCCTTAAAAAAAAAAACAAACAAACAAACAAAAAAAACCAAAAAACAAGACTGGAGTGACTGGGAGGGAGAGGGAGAGCTCAAGATCTTCCACCTGCTAGTTCATTCCCCAAATACCTTCAACAGCCATCTTGGTCTCCTCTATGGACGGCAGGAATAGAAGGCCAGGGGCCACAATCCCTGCTTCCCTAGGCGCTTTAGCAGGAAGCTGGATCAAAAGTGTCAAGTAGTCAAGACTCAAACCAGGCACTATGGAATGTAGGCATCCCCAATGACAGCTTAACCTGCTATACCATGACACCTGCCCAATTAAGCTTACTTTATTTTGCGGGCTTGACCTTGGATTTCAGGGTTCCCAGTCTGGGCTGAGAGGTGCTGCTGTGATCGCTTCACTGAAGTTCTGTACAAGGTGAAGTGACACTCAGATACTGGCGTCTTTGAGAATGCTCTGAAGACAGTTTTGGGAGGCCGGACTGAGGAGTGCATCTTTGTTCAACAGAGTATAAATGATGCATTTACAGTGTTAAAAGTGAATTTTTACAAAGATTTATTTATTTATTTGAAAGGCAGAGTTAGGGAGAGAGAAAGAAGATCTTCCATCTATTAGTTCACTCCCCAAATGGCTGCAACGGCCAGAGCTGCACCGATCCAAGGCCAGGAACCAGGAGCTTTTTCCAGGTTTCCCAAATGGGTGCAGGGGCCCAAGGACTTGGACCATCTTCCATTGCTTTCCCGGGCCATAGCAGAGAAGTGGATCAGAATTGGAGCGGCTGGGACTTGAACTGGCGCCAGTATGGGATGCTGGTCCTGCAAGCAGTGACTACCCGCTACACTACAGTGCCAGCCCCAAAGAAAATTCTTGATTTTCATATGTGACCTAATTTTTTTGATTTTGGATCCACAGGATAGTCAGTGGGGACAAAGAAGAAGCACTTTTCCTTGAGGGGTCATAAATTATGCATGGACCATAGCTTAGAAATAATGATCTGAACCAGAGTACCTCCGTCTCCTTGTTGGGATCTTCCTCCTTGATTTTTCTCTCTTCCTGTTGGTTGGTCTTCCCAGTTTGCCAAGAACTTGCTGTAAATGAGACTTAGCCCTGATTCTTTAATAATTGAGCAAACTATGTAAAAGGAGATTCTAGATCAACAGAGATGATTGAATGAACTCCTGCACCCAGGGACTCAGAATTTATAAAGACATGATATTTGTGCAAATAATGGAAGGGGACGGTGGTCGTGTGGTGTGACAGTGGTGTCAACTGGAACATTTGGTCTGTTGAGTCAGAAAGGACTTATCAATGAATGAGGTGGCATCTGCAGGTTATAGGAGGAGCTGAGTGCAATGATAAATGTGGGTGTAGCAGGGAGTTGGGGATGGAGGAAGTAGTTTAGGTAGAAGAAGGAATTGTGCATCTGGGATGGGTGGTTGTGCAGTATCTGAACCTTTTTGGACCTTTTACCCAACAGTTTCATGGGGCTCGCCTCCAGCACTCTCGAGTTCTATGGTTCTGGGTGAGGCTTGAGAATCTGCATTTTCTTTCTTTCTTTTTTTCTTTTCTTTTTTTTTTTTTTTTTTTTTTTTGACAGGCAGAGTGGACAGAGAGAGAGACAGAGAGAAAGGTCTTCCTTTGCTGTTGGTTCACCCTCCAATGGCCGCCATGGCTGGCGCGTTGCGGCCAGCGCATCTTGCTGATCCGAAGCCAGGAGCCAGGTGCTTCTCCTGGTCTCCCATGGGGTGCAGGGCCCAAGCACTTGGGCCATCCTCCACTGCCCTCCCGGGCCATAGCAGAGAGCTGGCCTGGAAGAGGGGCAACCGGGACTAGAACCCGGTGTGCTGGCGCCGCAAGGCGGAGGATTAGCCTAGTGAGCCGCGGCCCCGGCCAAGAATCTGCATTTTCAACAAGTCCCTGGCTGCTGCTGCTGTCGTGAACCACAGATGCAGGGAGGCAGGCACTGGGCAAGGTGGGACCGGAAGCTGAGGATCTGTCTGTCTGGGGCAATCTCTGTGCTTGTGGGGTGCAGGAAGAGAGGAATGATGGAAGCTAAATTTGAGATCCAGATCAGGAGTTCTGGTGAGATTCTTGAAGTGAAGTGAGATTTCTTTCATTGGCATCAGGAGGTAATGGTATTACATCAGGATCTTTCATAGTTGCTGCTGTGTTTTGCTGAGTGGTTGGTGTAAGCCCTGCTGTCTGTGAGGCACTGCTCCCTCTTGTGGCAGGAATTAGTGTCTGTAGTAGAAGCTGCTGTCTGAAAAATCATCCAATACCAAGTCCCTGTTGTCTTTAGTGAGATGCCACATCCAAGAGCCTCAAAAATGTCCAATCTCTTCTTTCTAGGTTTACCGAACTAACCAGTGTGCTGGGGAGTTCGTGATCACCTTTCCACGAGCCTACCACAGCGGCTTTAACCAAGGCTTTAACTTTGCGGAGGCTGTGAACTTCTGCACCGTTGATTGGGTATGTAATCATGGCTGAGTGAGGATTTCCAGATGTGGACGGGGTGCCGAGTGCTCTCCAAGGCGTCAACCCATCGCTGCTGCGCCAGCCCACCTGCAGGGCTGTTTGACAGTCTGCCGTGTGAACCTTTCCTCGTGAAGAGGAGGCAGACGGCCCTCTGGCTGAAGCTCCGCGCCTCTGCAGTGGTGACTGATCCCAGGGCGGGACTCCACGTTGTGTGGCACCTGTTTACATGACCTACAGCTCGACTGTCGGATGACTATCGTCATGTCATTTGGTTTCAGTTAGTTAAAAAGTTCGATTTTGACATCGCTCCTGTTTTTCACGTACCTGGAAAGACCTGTCAGGATTGAGGCTGATAGATTGAAGTTTGTGATAGATAGTGTTTCAGGAAATGTGCAAATGCCAGTTTCCAAAGAGATGCCACACTGGTGTGGACACTAACACATTGTTAAAACACTGATTTCTTTCAAATCGTGTTTACCTGAGATACCTAATCTGTCGGATCTTTGCAGGGTAAGATAATAAGGCCTAGACTTAGCTGGGATTCTGGCATTCTGAGTTTAGGGTTGATAAATAAGTGCTAACACGGAGTGTGATATTCGGTAGTTCAGTGGTACAACCCAGAAGTCTTTGCAAATGGAGGAAAGATGAACTGATGCTTCCTTCTGTCTTTTGCTCCAGCTCCCGCTAGGCCGGCAGTGCGTGGAGCATTACCGCCTGCTTCACCGTTACTGCGTGTTCTCCCATGATGAGATGATTTGCAAGATGGCTTCCAAGGCGGACGTACTGGACGTGGTAGTGGCTTCAACTGTTCAGAAGGACATGGCCATCATGATCGAGGATGAGAAGGCTCTGAGGGAAACTGTCCGTAAATTGGTAAGATTTTTGGAAATCCAATTGCGTGTCATTGGGTGTTACATAATATAAAGTTGTTATGCACCTTAGTGTCATATCTTCCTAATGTATGTAATTCCCTTTATGGCCATTCTGGTGGGTGTGTAATCTTAGAGTAGTTTTAATTTTCATTGACTATCTAAATTATCTGCCACCTGAACCTGTTTTCCTTGAAATGTCTGTCCCAATGTTTTGCCTTTTTTTTAAAAAAGTGTACTTAGGGACTGGTGCTGTGGTGCAACAGATTAAAGGCCCGGCCTGCAGCGTCCACATTCCATATGGGCACCAGTTTGAAACCCGGCCGCTTCACTTCTGATCCAGCTCTGTTTATGGCCTGGGAAAGCAGTAGAAGATGGCCCAAGTCATTGGGCCCCTGCACCGTTGTGGGAGATCTGGAAGAAGCTCCTGGCTCCTGGCTTCAGATCAGTTCAGCTCTGGCCATTGCAGTCATTTGGGGAGTGAACCAGCAGATGGAAGGCTTCTTTGTCTCTACCTCTCTGTAACACTGTCTTTCAAATAAAATAAATCTTAAAAAACAACAACAACAACAACATGTATTTATTTGAAAGCCAGAGCTACAGAGAGAGATGGTGAGACAGGAAGAACGAGATTGATCTTCTATTCACTGGTTCACTCCCCAAATGGTCACAACATCTGGGGCTGGATGGAACAGGTTGAAGTTAGGAGCCTGGAGCCTGAACTCCATCCAGGTCTCCCATTTGGGTGGCAGAGGCCCAAACACTTGAGCCATCTTCTGCCTTCCCAGGCACATCAGCAGGGAGCACAGTGGCCAGGACTTGAACCAGCTCTCCACTATGGGTTGCTGGCGTCACTGGTGGTGGCTTAGCCTGTTGTACCATAGCATCAGTCCCTCAAAGGTTTTTTGTTTTTTGTTTTTTTTTTTTTTTTTTTTTTTTTTTTTTTTTTTTTTTTAATTAACATTCTATGGAACCTTTTGAATTACTCTTGGACGTACCTCTTTGGAATCTAGAGTGTTGCTCTCTGGAGCCGCCTTCCCCGTGTCTCACAGGTGGGAACAGCTGTGCCCAGGGAGCTTCAGTGGCTTTCATCGGGAACAGGCGCTCATTCTAGAACAGGGAAAACCAGGTGTGGCATTCACAGATGAAAACTGGGTAGAAACAACTTGGGTCACTCCCAGCTGAACTCTCTGGAGGCAGTCCTTAGTCTCACTTTAAACAGGAATTCCAAGTACCTCCATGGCATCAAGGCCTTGTGTTCCGTTGTAAATGAAAGCCACACTCCACTCATGGGTGTTTCCTTACTCTTGTCTGTCACTGTCACACGTGAAAAGGTTAAAACAGTGCTTCATGGCTGATTTGATTAGGACCAGCATTCCCAGGGCTGGATTTGGATCCGGTTCCAGATAAGGAGAAAAGGCAGGAGCAGTTTGGTCTTTGAATGACGGAGGAACATCCCACAGGGGCCCAATGGTGCAAAGTATGATTGAAATGTACTGGTTCAAAACCTTGTTTCCTCACAGCATTTCGTTTAGGAAATCCTTCTTGCGACTTGAGGCTTTGCTGGTGCAGAAGTTCCCTAACTACTCAGATGACAGCCCTTCAGCTAACTGTGCAGCAGGCTGAGACCCTGCTCCATTGGCATTGTTTATGCATTATGGTCTCTGGCTGCCCTGTTGTCCTCCTTATTTTTGTACTGTTTCATAGTTTCTCCAGCAGCGTCCCTCAAGCCCTGTATAGTATTTCCTTGGAAGTCCAAAGCGTGTACATCCCCTTTGGTCTGAACCCAGAATACAGAGAGGGCAGATGGCTGGCTTGCAGTGGGATAGACGACAACTAACCTCGGTCGTCTTAGAGTCCTCCTAACTGTTGTCCCACTCGGCCCAAAATGGCCAAACATAAAGCCCACCCTGCGTTGTCTGAAAAGGGATTCTCCCTGTGTGAGTGAAGTCTGCTCACTTGCTTCTGTTGCTGGGTCAGTGTTGCTTTGTGTTCTACACATCTGTAATCGTGCAACTCTACTTGGGTTAAGTTTTTGTTTTTGTTTTTGTTTTTGTTTTTTAATTCACCTCCTGCAAGCTTGTCTTGGGGCTGGGAGTTTTACTGTTCTTTAGAAGCCTCTTAAAGTAACCTTTATTCTAGGGAGTGATCGATTCAGAAAGAATGGATTTTGAGCTGTTGCCAGATGATGAGCGTCAGTGTGTAAAGTGTAAGACTACGTGCTTCATGTCTGCCATCTCCTGTTCTTGTAAACCTGGCCTGCTCGTGTGCTTGCACCACGTCAAGGAGTTGTGTTCCTGTCCTCCTCATAAATACAAGTTGCGGTGAGTAGGAAGAATGATTTTACAGTGACGCTGCTGCTCTAGGCCTGGAATGTGAGGTCGGATACGTCTCTCAAAGCTAAGCCTGGCATTCTGTTCCAGATACAGATACACTCTGGATGACCTCTACCCCATGATGAATGCACTGAAGCTTCGAGCAGAGTCTTACAATGAGTGGGCCTTAACTGTGAATGAAGCTTTGGAGGCAAAAGTCAACAAGAAGAAAAGTAGGTGGCGTAGCAAGTGTGACTTGGGGATCAGCAGTTGAAGCTGATTGGGATGTAGCCAGCTATCGGCAGAATGGACTACATGAAGCCAGCCTGGCCTCAACCTTGCAGCTCGGGGAACAGGGCAGTAGTAGCAGAGAAGGCTTTAAACCAGAAATGGAGGAGGCAAAACCTCGCATTTCATATAGAACCTTAGAAAATTTAAAAAAAAAAAAAAAATCACGTCTTAATGAAAAAGACAGCGTGACATGCTAATTTATCACTTTTGAATTCCAAAGTTAAGCTCCTTGTACTTGGTACCTTTGAAAGTCACTGCTTCTCTTCCCATCTCTTTGGCCTGTCTCTCAGGAAGAGAACAGTGTCGCTTCCTTGAGCACACAGACCACTTGCCGACTACAGAATAAAATCCAGGGGAAGAAGTGGGCACGCCCCCATAAAATCACATGGACTTTGTTTTGACAAGTCAATCGTTTTCCTGATTTTATGTCTCTTAAACAAGCTGCATCTTAACATTTCTATAGTGAAGAATAATTCTATACCCTTGTTTATAAAACTTCGTGCCCAGCCGTTCCCCAGGGAAGCAAATAAACACATTTGATGTAAAACGTTTTATAGATGAGAACTGAGAAAGGCACTTGTAAATGTCATACCGGTGAGGACAGACAGCGATCGCAGGAAAGGTGACTTTCTTCTTTATCCTTAGGCCTTGTGAGCTTTAAGGCTTTAATTGAGGAATCTGAGATGAAGAAATTCCCGGACAATGACCTCTTGCGCCACCTCCGCCTGGTCACGCAGGACGCAGAGAAGTGCGCCTCTGTGGCGCAGCAGCTGCTCACCGGCAAGAGGCAGACGAGGTGTGTGGCTGGCGCTGTTGGTGCAGACCCTGGTGGTGCATCTTGGGAGCCTGTGTGACTGCAGCTTGGAATCTGTGACCATGGATTTTTCAGGACTTTGTTCTTTGTCTTTGTAGATACAGGTCTGGAGGAGGAAAATCCCAGAATCAGTTGACGGTGAATGAGCTCCGCCAGTTTGTGACACAGCTGTATGCACTTCCGTGCGTCCTCAGCCAGACACCGCTGCTGAAGGTAACAGAGGAGTGAGGGGAGAACCCAGGGAGCTGTGCTTTGTAATGGACCTTGATGGACGTATTAGAAGTAGGCTTCTCGAGTGGCTAATGCACACGTTTATTAGCAAATGTTTTTTAACACTGAGGGCGTGTGTGCAGGTTGTAATTGGCTCATGGAGGAGAAAGTTGGCCATTTTGACTTTGAGAGTGACTACCAGTCAGTCTCAGTTGGAGTGAGGCCTGCTGACATCAGCTCTCGGTTGCCAGTGGGTGACCTGATTGGTTCATTATTATGAAGTGTAGTGGGACAGTAGAGAAGCACTTCTTAAATAGGAGTTTACGGTTCTGAGTTACTGAAATGACTTCTGTTTTTCAGGATCTCTTGAATCGGGTGGAAGATTTCCAACAGCACAGCCAGAAGCTGCTCTCTGAGGAAATGCCTAGTGCCGCGGAGCTGCAGGACCTGCTGGACGTCAGCTTTGAGTTTGACGTTGAGCTTCCGCAGCTTGCTGAGATGCGTGTCCGGCTGGAGCAGGCCCGCTGGCTAGAAGAGGTGCAGCAAGCTTGCCTCGACCCCGGCTCCCTCACTCTGGATGATATGAGACGGCTCATAGACCTGGGGGTGGGGCTGGCCCCGTACTCGGCAGTGGAGAAAGCGATGGCCCGGCTGCAGGAGCTGCTCACCGTGTCTGAGCACTGGGATGACAAGGCCAAGAGTCTCCTCAAGGCCAGGTAAAAAAGCAGACACACCTTGCTCCCTGGGGAAGGTGGGTGATGTATCCCGCTCTGAACAGGTGGAACTCTTTAAACCAACGGTTAATAAGAAGGCTGGGAGACACCTGGAAGTTTGCCTGCAGCCTTCCGCAGAGTGGCGGCAGCTGCAGGTGTTTTCTCACCACAAACAGCGCTGTCAAGGCTGCTGCTGAGCCCCTCAGGACCCCTTGCTGTGTCTGAGCGAGGACTGGGCTTGGGCTGTCCG